>NC_087062.1:10865538-11140467 GCF_963678635.1 Symsagittifera roscoffensis | reverse complement strand
GCTCTCCAAAAGTTTAAGATTCCAAAAATGAAGTCGAGATATTTAAAAAAAATTATACATTTAAATGAACAAAAACCTTTGGGGTATTAAATCATAAATGTATCCATAACTCTCAGGTTTACCTTGTAGTTAATTATTAAAATAATGCTTACAAGCCAGCCTCCAATGAATCAATCTTATTTGTTGGTTTATAAACATATATCATTAGCATGTAATCTCTAACATTCGAGTTACATTAACAAATATACATGTTTGTCAAAAAAATTGAATTGAAAAAGCGATTGATGTTCTCCAACTGAACCTGATACAATTAATCTAGAATATGTTGAAGGGAAGTATGTTAAGACGATAGAAGTATGTTTAATATCTAGTATCATCACTCATGGTGTTAAAGTGAATCTATTGTTTCCTCCGCCTTTCCAATTTGCAGAATAAAAAATTAGCTTGATCAAGTAGCTAATTACAATTTGATTGATTTGACTATCTCAGGTTCATGACTTTGCAAACATTGTTCAGACACTACAATATGAGCCAAAAATGAGATTTTAAAAAGTATTGAATAATCAGAAACATTTTCTTGCACTAAATTTGAAAACAAATTTTATTGATCAAAAACTATGCAAGCATTTTAAATTTTATCAGGAATTTCGAATCAACTATTTATGGTTTTGGTTGTTGAATCTGATGGATGAAAACATCACTCCAAAACATTTTTTCAACCAACTTTAGATAAAAGTTGGAGAAAAAGTTTTTGGAAACAATAGAATAGACTCTGATAACTAAGATTTCAAAAACTCTGATTGGTTTGTTTTTGGATTATACGCTGTTTTTCTGATCCATTTTTGTTATTAAGATATTTTGAGATTTTCTGTTGATTTTTTTATAGTCCAATGCAGTATTTGAACAACAAAAAGGATAGAGTAATCGAAATATCAAATATAATTATCAAACCAAATTCCATAGTCATTGTGAAGCAACGCAAAACCCCTTAAAGATCTTTCAAATAAAAAGCATCTAAAGTTATGTTAACCAATATTGTCGTTCATTTAAGTTTCCAATTTGAAATTTTCATCACTTATGTTTTCTGGAAAAAAAACAACACTTAATTAGAGTAAATCTTGTTTTTTTTTGTCTTGGTCCTTTGTTAATTTTAAGTCGAGTGTTTTTGTTAAACTCTTAGAGCCGCTGAAGCTGAAACAATAGATAATCGGCAGTTATCTAACTTCTGTTTATTTGAATAATCTCTTTAAGAACTCTTTGGAAAAATTTGTTAAAAACTTATATTTGCATAAAAGCTCTAATATGCGCTTGCTATAAGCTATTCGTAATAAAACATAAATGTCGATATTTTTAATTTAGTTTGTCATTAGAACTCTTAGAACAATATTTAATTGGCAATTGTCGAAATTTTGTATATAAGAATCATCTCTTTGAAAAACTTTTTAAAAACTTTCGCTAAAAAATATATTTTCATAAAAGCTTTCAGTTGCGCTTGGTATAAGTTATTCGAAAAAAACTAAATTGTTTCGTCATTGGAACTGAATTAGTTTGTCATTGGAACTAATTAGCCAAATTGATCCAATCTATGCTTGTTCAAAAGTGAAATCATTGTTAGGCCGACTTTTGATAAAGCGGACTGAATATCTATGCTTGTAGTGGGTAGTATAAAAATCCTAAAAATCAAAAATGTTCTCGAGAAAAAACGCTACCCCGAGCACAAATATTCCCTGACTTTCCTCAAAGGTCGGAACAAATAAATATATCGACTGTAACTGCGTTTTGAAACGTTATGGGAAACTAAGGAAGTCAGTTTGGCTGATTTGGGATCATTGATGCGCGCTTTTTAACTTTTTTCTCTTAATTGCAGAGCTGCGGCAAATTAAATCATTTCAAATTAGTTGAAGCAATTTAATTGTTCCCCAAAACTTGTTACAAAATTAGAAATACACTTTATGTTTTTACTTGCCCCTTTTGTACTTGACATTTGTGTAGTGGCTTCGCTTGTACTTGACAAACTAGAAATAACAACATGAAATCTAGTAGAAATTATAAGGAAAGTTTTTGAAGAAAAAAAGTTTTTTTTTAGTTTCTTTACGTCAGTTATCGCGGTCAAAATATTCTGTGCCTGTTGTTCAGCAACTGCCTATCTTTTTTATTGAATATATTCATAGACGTCCACAACCAATTAATTGTATGAATATTTGTTTTAGCATTAAGCCTCATTAGTGGCACAGAATGTTTTGACCGCAATAACTGAAGTAAAGAAACTAAAAGAAAACTCTTTTTTCTTCAATCAAAAAAATATCACTTTCTCATCGTCATAACTTAAAAATAGGATGACAAATTTATCAAGAATAATTAACTAGATTAACAATTATTAACAAGAAACTTTTCATGGAAAAAAAATGCGTTTAGACTTACTGTTGCGGTTAAACCCCTCCAATAATCATAAACTGATGAGTGCCGATTTTACAAAAAAAAATTCAATGAATTACAAGAATTATTCTGTTATAAAAACGACTATAAAAATTATTAAACATCTCAATCTGAAGATAAACTTTAGGTTACTTAGATTTTGATTTGTTCTTTTAGAACATACTTTGTTTTTTGAGTCGTTTTTATCTGTATTGCTGTTATAGTTCAAACTTCCTTGATCTCTAAAATGAACCGGTCAATTCGTCAATCGATGGTATCTGCTTCCCTCTCCCCTCTGTCAATTGCAGTGGTGCTGCTGGCCTCCCTTCAGATGCTCATTTTTCTCCAGTGGGGATGTGACGCCAGTCCCTACAATCTGGCCAACTACAGGTATTTTAAAACTTACTCTCCCAAATTTTACTTTTTGGAAGTTTTGGGCCCTGTGAACAAAAAAAAATTCACTCGTTATTGTTTTTTCTCGTATTTGATATGAGATAGGGAAGACGCACATATATTTTCTTCCTAGGCTTTCCCATCATCATTTTTAACTAAGAAGGGAGTTAGTTTGTTTGGTCCATTTGGGAAGAGATCGTTCGCATGGTTCCAAACTTTTTTTAGTTCATTTTGACATGAGAGGAATCATACAGGTCTTCTTATAACATAAAAAATGGCCCGCCCGGCCTAATTGACACCTTAAGTGGTTGCGATATTAATTTTTTCGCATTAACTTTTCACTCTCAGAATTTTTTAGCATTTTTTAATTAATTTGATACCAAACTTGACCCCCTGCGAGCTTCCCTTGATGAAGTCAAAAGTGCCTATAGAAAGAAAGCGGAACTTATATGCCATAATTTTTTCCAGTAACTTTTAGTGGAAACAAAAACGACCTTTGTGGATTTAAATAAGTCTTCTATATTATCTGTGTTCTAGAAATGCGGGCAAGAGGTCTTCTCTCTCCTCCCACCAGTCCTCTCTCCTTTTTCCAATCGCGGAAGACTTCCCACTTGTAAGTACAGAACTCTACCCAGCTACTATAGTTTAAATTATTCTTTAATTGTGATTTTTATGGCCCCAAAATTGCGTTCATTTTCATCAACCGATCTTCTAAGCAATATGTGCCAATGTTCTCAGGTATCTCTTCGGATCTCTTGACTATTGCAATAAGGGTGGGGGTAGTTTAATGTTTAAACATTGATTTAGTTCATTATTGCGGTTGTTATTCTTTTCTAGATACCATAGGGGGGATGGTTAGTATTTAAAGAGATCCGGTATCTCATATGATTGTCTGAGGAATTAAAAACACTTCTCAAACTAGAACACCCTCACTATAATTTTTGCAGTGGTACGACTTGCTGAACCTACCTTCCTCATCTTTTGGGGGAATAGAGAACTCCCCCGTGTTCCGATCACCGCAGCATTCACAATCTACTAGTTCAGGACTGGAATATCTTTCTCGACCGCCTCTGGAAAACAGTCAAAGAGATCCTCTTCAGGGTAAGTGAAACAGTTTTTTTGGAGGGGGAAGGCACATCAAAGTACTCATAATTCATCGTGCTTACTTGAAGTGATAATAATTAGTATGAAGTGATATTAATATTAAACAAAGGTGCCTCAGTTCAGGAGTTATCTCAGTTCTGGTGTCAGAGTTTTCTTTTTCTTTAAAAAAAGTCCTTAATATAGCTCAGAAAAACCATTTCATATATATTCAAATTTATGAAGATTTAATCATGAATTCTAGCTCAAAGCACCAAAAAATCACAAACTTTTATTGGGGCAAACCAAAAATCACAAAACTATTTTTAGGGCGAAAATCACAAAACTAATTCTTCGAGCTCGACTCTATTTGGTAAATTTTAAGTTTAATATAAGAAAAATTTAAAAAAATGAAAGTTATTACAAATTTCAGAAAAACAGAATCCAAAAAATTGAAAACAATGATTTTCAGGAAGCAGTGTGGGGCCTGCTAACAAGAGAAGTGCGGCCAGCTGCATGTGGAAATCCTCCTGTAGCAACTTCGACTCCCCCTCTAGACCTCTCAGCCACTGAGAATGTCTGAGGAGAGAAATGGAAAGGCACCCCCACCCACCAAGTCGCTACCAAAACACAATACAAACAGAAGGCCTCAAATCTCTAGAGAACTTGAAAAGTGATTTTAACTGTGAGCTTGACATGAAAAGTGGAGATCACAGTTTGGTGTTGACAAAACCGAACAGTCTTTCTTTTCGTTCAAGAAATTCAATACATGCCAATTTGTCAAATGATTAACATTTAACATTAAAAATTAGTTTGTCTGAAATGATTTTTTTTCTGCGGATTAAGTCACCGTGTTTGAATATTACGCAATCATGGGTTGAAATAGTCCTCGGGCAAAATTAACAATTTTGCAAACCTCTAGAGTTATATTAAATAATGTTGCTGTAGAATATTTGTAGTCATTTGAACTCGAGGAGCCGGGGGCTTTTTTGAGGGGGTGGGCGTGACGGCATGCTGATGTCAAAATTTTTTCTAGGCTGACCAAATTGAACTTTTGAGCTCTAAAAACTAGTAAAAAGAACTTTTTAGGGTAAAATTTTTTGCACAGCAAGCGTACGTTCGAAAAAACAGGCCAAGAAATTCGCTTTTGAGGTTAAAAGTTTTGACCAAAAATTGCCTTTTTATCACTCTTCTCCCTCAAAATTAACTATATATTGGCGCCAAGGATGTATAGGGAAAAAATTAGGATTGGTTGACCAAAATGAAAGTAGTAAAACAGTACCAAAAGAGGAACCCTTTGGGCTGTGAGGGGGTCGAATGGTCCCGATGATCACTCCCTACCAACCTGTAACTAGAAAGGTCACACAAGTTCATGTGAAATCGCACTGAAACACCGCTGATAAAGAGCTGAATGTCGACTCAGTCTTGCTAATAACTGAAAGGGGGCATTCAAAAGCGAAGTACAACATTGAAGAAAATAAAAATAGTACCAAAAAACGAAAACTCTGATTTCGGGAGTTACGAAATCAGACAACAAGCAAATTAGACGATCAGAAAGTAACTGAATTTAGACAACAATTTGAGTGCAAAATGCGCGAAAATTATTTACAGACCTAAATTAACTTTTGATTGAGTGCACACATGTTATCCAACCACAAATCAGGTTATCAATATCACAGTTGTATATTTTAAGCATTTCGAAAACGTAATAATCTTTTTTGTTTTGCTGTCTTATAACTAAATTACCATAATAGTTTTCATCAGTTTCGTGAAAGTATGCTCTTTTTGTTTTTGTGTAACTTCACTCTAAACAAAAAATTTTATTGGCCCAGTATTTATAGTCTGAATTCTCAAAAAGGTATTGTTTAAATTTTGGTTATTTTACGGTTGTTCCAGTTCGTATCTCTATATTCTAATCTGATGTCGTCTAATTTCTTAGGTCCCCTGATTTTTGTTTGTGAGTTCATAACAATTTTGCGTCAACACTGCTTTGTTTTGGACCAATTGATTATTGCTCAGTTATTAGATCAGATTTTTGCTGGAGCAATGCTCAGTAAAGTTTTTACGGCGGCGCTTGGAAAACTTTTTCGTTTACCATGCGACATCGATGAAAGTGGGCAATTTTCTTTTTCATCTTCCGCCCAGTTTTTTTTGTTTGAGCTAGTTTTCAGTAATTTGGGATAAAAAAACTGTATTTTTGGCAGTATTGAGCAACATTTTTTTTCAGTTCTGTTGTATATCATCTAAAATAAAAAAGCAATAGTTGCCTTCATGATTCCGAGAGAGATTGAAGTTGATTAGAATTATGACCGAAAAAATAAATGAAGCTAAAGTGGGAAAAGTCGGAAATCTGAAAAAAAACTTTTTTTTTTGAAAACCGCCCCACACGCTACGTTCTGCATCGTGTAACATCAGAACTAAAACTGATTTGAAAAAGTTTTCGAAAAAAAAACAGTAGAGAGCTGTGCCGGAAGAGCAGTTTGCTCAAATAATTCAAATTGAGAAGTTCAAATGGCAGAGAACATTTGTTTTATAAAATCAAACACTTTTTGTCGATTTTTTTTCTTATATCGATTTTGATTAAAATGAAAGGCAAAATAATTAGATATAGCGCCATAAAAATATGCATATAATTGTTAAATTACTTTAAAAACTGCACCGTATAACTTCATTTCATTGCGTTTTCTATATAGTTTAGTCTGAAACTCGACACCGAGATAATTTTTTTGTTTCAAAATTTAACCCTGCAAAAAGCAAACAATACATTTTGCGTCTGATGACGCTTTAACAGAAGGAAGCTCCCAAAATTCACTATGAACGAAGGACAGTTTTTGATTTATTCTCCGAGTTTAAATATCAGTTTTCAAACACTTTCTAAGCTTGAGCAAACAAACCTACTAATGTCATAAGGTTGATTGTTTCATTTGGAAACAATAACACAAAAAATACAATTATTAACACAAAGTATTTCGATTGTACGGAAAAGTGGAAACGAGACGAGCCAATTGATAGGAACTGCCTTTTATGGTTTACGGTAGAAAGCGGTAGAACATATAATATCAGTTTTTAAAAACTTTTTTTGCTTGAGGAAACCTAATAAAGTCAAAAGGTTGATTTTTTCCGACTTCACGTTGTTATATGAAGCATTTGGAAACAATATCAGAAAAAAAATTACAAAAGTTAACACAAAATTTTTCGAATGTACGGAAAAGTGGAAACGAGAAAAATAGCCAATTGATAGGAACTGCCTTTTACGCTTTATGGCAGAAAGCGGTAGAACACAAAACTATTGGTATCAAAGCGACGCTCTAAATATTCTGACTTTCTTTTAAGGTCTATGCAAGGGTGCGCAGCTTGTAAAATTTATCAAAGTTTTTATATGAAAAAAAAATCCCTTATTTTGAAAACCGCCCACACACGCTATGCAAAGTACAAAATGATTTATTTCGCATTTATTAGAGATGTTCGAAACTCACAAAATGAACATCATTGTACCCCCATAACTTAACAGAAAATTATCGCAAAAAAAAATGAATTTTTAGCTCAGGGCATCCCAAAATTTCAGAAGCAAAAAGTTCAGTCAAAAACTGCTTATTAAAAAATCAAAATTTGACTGAAGAAAAACATCAAGCACATTTTCTACCACTTTTTTCAAACGTCGGAAACGTTGCTTGCTTTTGGAAAATCTGCTCAGACCAATTTCTGCTCAAGTATCAGGCAAAACCCTGAATATTTCAACTGCCCGTTAATGTCTATGAAAAAAATTTTGATTTAAAAATTGAAAAAACATGCTATATGAAAGACAAAGTGATGTATTTAGCGTTTAGTAACCAAATAACGAGACAAAGTGCTTCAACTTGGCGTATTTTAAAACCGTAATAAGCTGACGCTCAGCGGATAGAAGCACGAAATAAATGCGCGTTAACTATTCCAAATTTCCAAAAATCACAAGAAAAAAATTACAAATGTTATATTTTTTTCAATTTTGAACTCCTCACATCAGTATTTTTTATTGGACATGAGAAATCTGCTCAAACTGGAATTAGTTAGGACGTCAAAATTTATATTAAAAAACCGAGAACACAAATTTGCCATTTTCAAAGTGTTTTGCAGATTAATTGATCCACAATATTTTGAATTGGCAATTTTCAATACCCATAATTATTCGAAAAAAAATCACAGCTAAATTATTTTTATTTGAACATGAACTCTTTATATAAGTGTTTTTCAGATGATATAAAAATTTCTTGCTTAAAACGGGCTAGTTAAGAACTCAAAATTTAAACTAAGAAATACACCAAGAACAAAAAATTATAAATTTTATTTAAAACTCGGATCTAAAATAGATAGCACGTTTG
Source organism: Symsagittifera roscoffensis (assembly GCF_963678635.1). Lineage (NCBI taxonomy): Eukaryota > Metazoa > Xenacoelomorpha > Acoela > Convolutidae > Symsagittifera > Symsagittifera roscoffensis. The sequence goes on along the minus strand of NC_087062.1, from coordinate 11,132,221 downwards.
GCGCAGAGGTCAATTTTAATTTCTGGACACAACGCCAGTTATATTTTTGGATGTTGCGCGAAGTTTTAAATTTAATTGCATAGCTGTTACATAGAGGTGAAAAAACGCAAAACATAAATATTTGTCATGCACAAATCATAGCTTTTTTTATGCATGTTCAAGCCTCAAAATCTAAGGTTTTGCATGGCAGAAAGCGGTAAAAATATAACTAGAACAAAACTACTCGTTTCAGAGCGACGCTCTGAATGTTGCGACTGTCCTTTAAGGTCTACGCAAGGGTGCGCAGTTTGTAAAAACCGTCCCCCCACACGCATAGAGCAAAGAATTTAATAGACAAAAAAACATGCCTCAATTCAAATAGGGACGACTTCTAAGACGGATTAAAATTACGCGTTAATAGCACACAACATACCGCCCGTCAATTATCCAAAAATGGGCAAATTTGCTATTTTTAAACCCCCATTACTTTATCAAAAAATATCATCGTGAATTTTTTTCGAAGTTGAGCTCAAGACGAAATTTTTTTAATGATTAAAAAATTCCGTCAAAATGTCTGGTTAAAAAGTTGAAAAAGCCACCCTTAGTACAATTATCCGTCACTTTTTTTTCGAAAATTGGAACAAAAACAATGTTTATGAGTAAGAGAGTGATTTTAAAATTTCATCATTCAATTACTGAGTCTCATCGTTATCTTTAGCATGACAAATATCTGCATCGCAAAATCCCGCATATTTTGGCAACCTTTCAAATTGTAGAAAATCACAGAAAGTCTGCTTAATTTTTGATATTTAAGTGAAGCAAACAGTAATTATTTTGAAGGCTGTAAGTTCTCAAAAAATTTTAGAGTTATACTTTGATTAATTAGACAAAAATACCTGAACAGAAATAAATTACAACTTTGGGTTTCGAATGAAAACTCTGATGCACAATGGTTGATCAAATAACTCTAGCTACTTTCTAATTAAAATAGAAATCAAAACTTGTTTTTACAAAAAATGCAGAAAAAACTTATTTGTCAGAAATGCGCTCATCCTGGCCAAGTTTTCCTGGTTTTTTTTTGCCACTGACTTCTTATTTTACGCGGGAAACCTTCAGGTTTTGCCGAAATTCTACTGCAGTTCGTATCACAAAATTTCTACATTTCAACCGCAGATTTTACAATGCCTGAGCTTAAAAGGTATAGTATAGGTTCAGTTTGAAAATCAAAGCAAACTAAGTTATAAGAGTTAAAATTTATAAATCAAAAATAAAATTTGTAGTTTCAAATGATTTTTCCTGGTGACAAAAAATCTTTGAGTGTTCAGAGAGTTAAAGCTCTGAAGGGAGTCGTTCCGCTTTCACTCTAAATCTGCTACCACGGATGACTCAATTATAATTCTATTCATAATTTCCTTTTAATCATAGTATGTAAAATAACAGAAAATGTACATGCCAACACATACAGAGTGGCTTGAGTTATTGCCACACCTCGATAGCCAATCAGATCAAAGATGAATCCACCAATCACGGCGTTACCAATCCATCGGCCTCCTAAGTTGCAGATGTTCAAATTCCAGCTGGATAGCAACGCACGATAGTCGCGATTCTCGTCAGTTAGCGAATGAAGGTAAAAAATGTCGTCAAGAACCACAAATCGTGAAACGAAACTAGACGCGTTGCAAAAACCAAAACAGGCCAATGCAAAAAACGCACAGATGTGGGTGCATAATTTACTGGCGTCAAATATTGTTATATAAACCAGAGATAACGAGCCCAGTAAACCAAATACAGGGCACAGTAAAAACACAACCCATTTAACATTTCCTCGACAGATGAAACCCAAAATAGGCGCAAGTATAAGAGCTGCAATAGGCGTGATAGTGAAATAAAAGCCCAATTCTTTTTCTGAGGGGTCCAATAATTGGGTTAAAAGCGGTGAAAGGAAAACACGTGATAGACCAGTTGTCATGGCAGCGACTATGAAGGGGAAGCTGGCCAACTGAATGTCAGGAATGAGACAAATTTTTATTATGGTGAGTTTGTTTTCATTTGACGCGGAAGATGGTTTAACTGGTGTTTGATTCTTCGTATCTGGAAAATACAAAACATAGTTTAGAGAAAGAGCGTCTTCGGAAAGTCTTTAATAATTTGAACAAATCTGTGTTTGAACAAGTTTTTTGTCCGTTAAAAGCAGACCGGTGTTAATTTATTCAAAATGAGGATAAATAAACTACATTATTTGAAATTTCTGAATTAAAAAAAAATCTGGATCATTTTCATGTCGGCTCTGATAAGTTTCAATCAATTTTCAGATAGGATTTTTTTCATACATCCATATTAACGTATTACATAGTTTATTATTTGATAGATTCTCCCTTTTCTCTTATAACCTTGAAACTTATTTTTCTTACCAGATTTTACTCGAAGTTTTTCTATTTCTGATTGCGAATCCTTTTGGTACGAAAACATTACCAAAGCAGAGATAACTGCCAAAATCATGCCCAAGCCCCCGGTAACTACAAAGGGTAGATAAAACCCCACCCAACTGTAAAGAAGCGCCGCTAGAATAGGGCCGATAATATATCCAATTTCGAATAAAACTTGAATGGAAGCGCTGATGTTGCCTCTTTGATTCGGAAATAACTTGAAATTGATTGGTATTATTACTGAAAGTGTGAAAGAAACTACGATTCCCATTAAAACTAAAACTAACCCATTCAAAATTATAAACGTAACTTTTGATGCAGCAAATCCTGTCAGGCCAAAAGCGCATATTAAGACCGAGTAAAGAAGATAACTGAGACAGAATGTTGTTTTATAATTCCATACATTGATAAAATATGGTAAAACTAGTCCAGAAATTAAACCCAACAGGTCATAACTTCCGGATACGATACCAGTAGTAGTTTTGGACAGTCCTTTCTCGGAAGTTTCGGAGGGGTAAAGTAATGATTTCTGGGATAGGAAAAAAGCTGCCACGAGAACGAAAGATAATGTGCAAGCCACAGTCAAATACTTTGGGAAAATATAACAGCTTTTCTCCATTTTTTTGTTTTTAATCTAATTTTTTCACTTTTTTGATTTTTACTAAAGAACACAAAAGAAGGTATCTGACATCCAAAAACTCTTAATAGTTTGATTGATACCGCAGAATATTGAGCAAATTTGTTACATACAAGTGCTTGTTATGAACACCAACTGATTACTTGACCTGATGGCATAGCTGACATTCAGTGATGAGACAACGCACCGAACAGATTGATTTGAATTAAATATCAGCTAAATTTGATCAATATTGTCAGAGATTATCTGTAAGTCATAATCTATACGTTAAGACCGAGTTGAAAACCATTCTTCGCTTTGAACTAGTATTTGAGTTTACAATACATGTTGGTACAAAATAAAAAGAGTTATCCATTTTGATTTAGAAAAGATGCATTTGTTTTGACTTTTTTCAATATAATTATAGTATAAATTTAATTTCAACTCTCTTTCTTTTTGGAACGAACATAGGACAAAACTTTCAAGCTTAACCAGAGCAAAAAAGAAAAAAATAATATATAAATTTTTTTTAAATATAAATAGTAAAATCCTGTTGTAGCTCGGCATCGGATTAGTTATTTTCAATTCAGACCAGGTATTAGATCCCCTGCTGACTTAAATAATTTGCGTTTTGCTATTTTACGACATTCATTATCGGTCAACTAGGCCTGAAAGTTTTGTAAAATTCCACTGTACAGTAGTTTGACAGACGCTTGGCACGAGAGGCTTATCTAGGATTTTCTTGAAGGATTGTGAGATTTTTATTAATGGTTGATAAATTTGATAATTTTTATTTTTGGTTGACCAATTTGATTTTGAGAGCTCTCGTTAAATACCATTAAGATTCTTATTTAGGCAAAATTTCTGCTACACTGGCCAATATTAGAACAAACAGACCACCAAGTCTGTTTTTGGGCCCTATTTAGAAATTTTTGGCTAAATTAATAGAGTTTTTCTGAGTCGAATCCCTGAGGAGCTGAGGCGCCCCCACTTAAATCTTCCCTGCTTGTTTTGTATACGGTATGAAATTGCATGCTAATGTGAAGGTTTTGAGGATTCATGAGTGAAAGCGAGAAAAAAAAACAAAGTTTTGCAATCACATAACACCATACTTTCAAATAGTTCAAAACAAAAAAAATTTAATTTCCCATATGATGACGCTGAAGCATTCTAATCACAAGCAAAAACAATTGCTGTAGAAAATCATTTTTGACCTGTTTTTTTTTCAGGTTTGCCTACTGCGCAAAAAATTGCCAAAATATGGCCCTTATATTGATTTAAACAGGCTCGACTAATCCATTTAGTCATACAGGAAAAGGTCAACAAGATTTTAAAAAATCAAATTGTGCTTACAAAGATTGACAATTTTTTTCTGAAAATCTAGATTCGCTCATGATTTATACGGATTTTGAGGCTTTCGCAATAAATGGGTACAATAAGTTTATAAAGTTTGTAGTTGACACAAAGTTTATTGGCCATCTAACCAACCAGTCAATGATATAGTATAAATTTGAACAAGTTATACATTCGATATGTTACTGCATCTCGCGGAGAAATGGTTTAAAAATTGATACCAAACTTTAAATTTTAGTGAATTTACGCATACATTTCTCTTTCTATCAAAAATATTTCTTTCACGTAAGCCAAACAGTTATAAACATATAAAAGGCGTTTTAAATCCAGCACAACCTATAAACTAACAGAGTTCGGTCTTTCAACTTTCGTTGGACAGATCATTTTGTAGAAACTCCGGCATCTTATAATCTCCTTGTTTTGGCAAAATCGGTGCCTGGTTGTACTGCAAGCTGTTATTGTCGCTCAGTTCGAAAGGAGATTTGCCTTTTTCGTTTTGGCGCCCTTTCTTCTTATTGAAGACACAGATCAAAATTGCTATTCCAAAGAGAATGAAGGAAGCTATGAAAAGAATGAGTGAAATTGTGAGAGATGTTGTAGGTGAGAAGTTGCAGTCTGTTACCGAAAGAGAGACGGAGATGAAGTCCTTTCCACGTGGGTTCGAGGCCATACATGTCCACACTCCGGCGTCCTGTTCTGTGAGGTCTCGGATGACGAGCGAACCCGCTTCCAGAATTGAAGTCTAAATATAATGATAACTAATGCTTTTTTGTTCCGACTTTCGTACCGAAAGTAACGGAATATTTGTGCTCGTGGTGGGTTTTTTTTCTTCAGACAAATTTCGACTTATTAAATAGCCGTTTTTGACGGAACTTTTTTGTATCATTCGAAAGTTTTTGTTGTCCTGAGCTTAAATTTGAAAAATTACTTCACCTGTGCAAACTTTTTGTGAATTTATGGGGCTTAAAGATAACCATTTTGGTCAATTTGGGACAATCAACGCGCTGTTTATATCGTGATATCAACGCATAAGCGGAGATTTAATCAGTCTTAGAAATCGTTCCAAATTGGTTCAAGGAAGCTTATATGCCAAAAATTGATATGTCAGTAGGAGCAAAATCTATCACTTTCTACTTATTATGGCATGTGGGGGGATGTTTTCACAAAAAAAAATCTCAAAATTAAAAAAAATAAATAGTTAATTTTTTTACATTTAAACTTTTCATGTTTTTACTGCTCCATAGACCTTAAAAGGCAGTCGGAACATTTAGGGCTCCGTCCTGATACGAGCAGACTTATTGCTCTTCGAATGATTTTGTGTTGGCTTAAACTCATCTAATAATCTAATAAGGTCAGTAAAAACAATTTTGCGACTCACCCGAAAAAAGTTTCGTAAATACAAGCAAAATTTTTGAGCTTCTAAACTACCTGTAAGGTCGTTGGTTCCATGGTCCATTCTTGTTGGCTTATGCTTCGCGGATAAACCACCTCAACTGAATAAATTATTTTCTTAACTAGAATTTTGTATAGCTTAAAGTTTATTCATCAAGGCCGACTTTTTCTGCTGAAATGCACAGCTGGAAAACAATTCGATGGAAAAATCGCAACGCTTCGCAAAATGTTCTATTTTTTGTACACTTTTTCTAGCGATTTTTGAATAGAGCAGTTTGAATTTGAAAACAGTTTGAATTTTATCAATTCATGGATATTTCAGAATAGTCTGAATGTCTAACATAAAGTCCAGACAATTGTTGGGCTAGTTTTTGGGTGAAAAGTTGAGGCAGAGTACACGTCTTGGAAAAGTTGCCAAAATTTGAACTCTCCCACAAGTTCGAACTATTGTGACCTTTTCATGGATTGTTTTCCTCTCTTTTTCCGACTACTCGGCTCAAAAAAAGGCTAAGAAAAAAGTTTGAAGTTTGCCATTAATTCCCATTTTATCCTAACTTTACATAGATAAGAAATCGCCAAAAACGTTGACCAGGGATGATAGCTTCCATTTCTGTTCTGAGGTCATATATTTTCATTTATCTGTCCATTTTACTGGTTTTTTGCCTGGGTCGAGGTCTTAAACTTATGTTCAGACTTTCGCTACCAAAATATGGCATTTCCAGAGTTTCGCGACCGAGGCGGATACGACGCGACCAAACATTAGCGACCAATATTCAGTATGTCCAGAATTTTGCAACCGATAAGTTCCAAGGTGAAGATGGCGCGACCCCGAAATAGAAGCGGCCGGCGCAACCCGACATGACTAACCTTGGAGTTATTTTCAACTTTGTTTCCCTTGAAAGACCAACTGGTTTGAGCGAGAGGCTCAGCTGTGTTGTAGCAAGGCAAGTAGGCTTGGTGACCCTTCTGCGCTTGCACTTCAGAAGTGGTGGGCACGATTTCAGGCGCAGCACACACAAGACTGTCTTTAGACCGAAGGTCAGTTAGCCGAATGCCTCTGACGCCGACTGGGTTGAGACACATGACAGATGAGAAGCCTTTGGATTCGTCTTGTTGGCTCGCCCATTCGTAGAATCTCTCCATCGCACAATTGCATCTGAACAAAATTCAAAACCAAATTATAGTTTGAACTTGAAAATCATTAGCATAAAATCGTTTCAAACTCGTAAAAATGTTTATTCAGTATTTTCGAAGAAGCTCGAAATTTTTTCATAATTTATAATTTTTCTATTTGATTTTTTGATTTTCTACTTCAAAATAAGAATAAAGTATTAGCTTCAATTAAAGCGGAATATCATAATTAGTTTCATAATTTTTCGTAAAATCGTCAATAATCTCCAATTCAAACCTGATTTTGTTTTCGGCCAAGTTGACTCTGAAGTTATCGAGCTCATCGAACATGACAACTGTTAAATAAGAAATAGAATTATGACTGAGGTCGAGCGAAAGTGCACTATCTTCTGGTATCTCCTTGAAGGCTGAGGGGTCAATGTCCTCTATCTGGTTGAAAGAGAGATCCATGGTATCGATGCCCTTGATTGACCCCAAGCACAGTGCTGGCAGGAAGCGAATCGAGTTGTTTGACAAGTCCAATTTCCGAATCTGCACAAAAATAGGCTTTTTTTACTGGAGAAGTAACAATGCTTGCACCATAATCGTTATATTAATCAAACCAGAGGCGGATTTAGGGAGGGAAGGCGGAGGTCGGACGCTTCTCCCCCCTTCCCCTCAGGAATTCGACCCTTACTTTTTCTCCTTTTAAGGGTACTTTTTAAGAAATCATTTTTTGGCCAACGGACCCTAAAATTTTTCTAAAAGCGCATTTACTAATTTTGAGAGGGAGCGCGCCAAAAAGAGCCCAAAAAACGAAAGCTTTATCCGCCCCTGAAACAACCATACTTATATTCTTTACACATAATCCTTATGCCGGATCTTTTAACATTTTTTGGACACAACAAGACCCAAAAACAGTATCAATCTGGACATGATCATGACAGCCATATTTGGTATGATAGGGTCACTTACAGCCGTGTGGAGCTGACTATTAGCATGTGTGTCAATTAGCATATGCCCATCTGGAAAAATGCAATTGACTCGTTCAATGCTACAAAGTTTGTTTTCTCAATTTTTCTATTTTGAAGTGTCCACTTTTTTGAATATTTTATTAAATTGAACATCTGATTCAGGCTCTTTTACATTTTGCCAACCCCCTCACCCCTCCACATTTACAAAAGTTGCTATTTTTAGGATACTTTATACGCTATTTCGGCTAAATACGTGATTTTTTGCAGTTTTCACCTTGCAAGAGTTTATTAGTTTTTCAAATAGTTTTCTCCTGACTAAAGAGAACTCCTGACTGAAGAGAACGAATCTGGGAGTAAAAGTTTATAGACGAAAATGCATCTATTGTGTGAGTTTCAAAAAACTGAATAAAACAAAAAGGGGCAAATTCTTTGTCACGTGATCGTAGTACAAGGTCGGCGCTCCAGAAACATTTTTGAAAACAGTTTTTTTAAGCTCAACAAAATTGATTTTCCGAGATCTACCGAATTACTATAAAAACCCTATTTTGCCAAAAGAATACCAATTTTTTGAGCACTTTTTTGAAGGTTTTGACACTAGAGCTTATTTTAGTACATTTCAGCCCCATTGGAAAAAATTGAGCAATAGTTTACAAAAATGAACGTTTTTGTAAGTAAAACCAAAAGGAAGACCCTTTCGTTGATCAGTGGGTCGAAACCTTAGAGCTTGGGGGGTTGATACTTTAAATCCGCCTCTGCTTAAGTCATTATTCGAAATGTTATCGAAGATGATCAATCGAATCAGTCTTCGATGAAAATATTAAAAGCCTGAATGAATGACCCACCCATTTCAACGACTGCAGTGCACTTTTCGGAAAAGTCCTGATTTTGTTTCCTGCCAAAATCAAACTTTTAATCGTTCCTCCAGGTCCTACAAAGACACCGCTTCCAACTTCCTCCAAATCATTGCCACTCAAATCGATGTAATTCAAGTCTTTCATGTTCGCGAAAATTCTCGGAGGCACTCTTTTAATGTGATTCTCGCTCATGTCGAGGTGCATAAGAAACTCCAGCTTGCTGAGAGATTGAGGGAAAATTTTGATTTCGTTGTTGGCGCAATTCAGCGCCTGTAAATTCTTGACTGAGGTAAAGAAATTTTCGGGAAAGGACTCAAGTTTGTTCCAGCTCAAATCCAGTTCAACCAAATTCGGTGCACCTGTAGAGACATCAGTTTTACAGACATCATGGTTTTCCCATCTTTGGATAAAAAACAGGACGTATTGTTTTCTTTCATCTCATTTTTGAGAGGAAATATTTGCTTTGAAGTTAAAGACTTGGTAAAACTTTGTCATATAGAGTAACCATTTGCTGAGATGCTGTGCAATATTTAGGACAAAAAATTGAAAAGAAAAGAACTGAAATTAAGATTTTTTTTGGTAACAGGAGAGCATTTTGAAATTAAACAACCAGTTAAGTACTGGTAGCCTAAATAAGACAAGCTTAACATTTGTTACATTGGATTGGGAGTGTTTTTTGTAATATTTTTCTTGGAACCGCAATCATGTTTGAAAGAGTTTTATAGAAGAGACTTTATGAATGCAAAATTGCTTTCAAGTCAATTAATTTGCATGAAAAACTAACAAGCTTTCGTTTAATATTTGTCGCAACAAAAATTAACCATTAAATATTAAAAGCTTTCTATTAATATTTCAGAATAGTCGCAACAAAAAATTAACCATTAAAAAATAAACAAACAGTGGTGCCAAAAATGACGTGAATCATCTAATCGGATAAGATACGCTTCGATTGTCAATCAGCTTCATGAAAATATACTACAGTAATGATGGAAAACTTGCCTGAAAATATATTTTTACTGAGGCGTTTGATTTTGTTGTTGCTCATAACCAGTTTGAGCAACATTGGCTTGTTTGCAAACAGCTTCTCAGGGACTTCACTCAAATAGTTGTCAGATATATCCAGAGTTTGCAACATGTTGAGTCCATTGAATGTTCCTGGGTCCATTTCTTCGATGTAGTTGCGCTGGATGTTTAGCAAGTCCAGACCTTCTAGGTTTGCGAATATGGAGGAGTCTAGTTTAGTGATGTTGTTTTCGGAGATCTGCACCCGCATCAAATAGGGGAACTTGATGAAGGGGGTTCCAGAGATGATGTCAAGGGCGCACCTGGACATTGAGAAGAGGAAATGGCCACTGTTGTTTCCCAAATCTACCTCTGAAATTAACCAATTCGGAATTTAAGAACATACTTTATTTTATTTCAACAAGGCTTTTGGATATTCTATAGCAATTTTTCCAACAATTTTTTTCAAAAATTTTTAGAGATAATTAACCATTACCATGTTTATGATTACTATGATGAGCTAGGAGGCTGAATATGACATTTTTTTCCAAAATCATCAAAATTAGTTCTTAGTTTAACACTAACTTATTGGTGAAAAGTCATTTGAAGATGAGAATCGGCAAAATATACTCACTGTGAAGTGACTCGAAGTCTGTGAACAGTTTTTCGCCCTGAAACAAAGTAGTTTTTGTAGCATGTGAACCCGATCGCCATGTATGTAGCAGAGAATGTAACAATCATTTTCAATTTTTTCATTAATTTAAATTTATTTATTTTATTTTTTTTAAAGTTCTATTGCCGAAAAAAATGAAACTGGTTTTCTTAATAAACTGGTTGTTACATTCTCTGCTACATCCTCTGCTCTGCCGAAAAAACGCAAATTTTTGGCCCAAATTTTTCACAAGGTGCTCAAAAACAGCATGCATTTTTGTTGACCTGTTTTTCAAAAAATTGGCTGCCGCGCAAAATATTTTGGTCAAAAAAGGTTTCTTATTGTGTTCTGGGAGCGCTCGGAAAACAATTTGACTGACCTAGAAAAATAAGAAAAGGTCGCAAAGTTTTTTCGAATTATCTCAAAAAAGACGAAGGGGTTCAAGAGTGGTATCATATTAAAACCCTTCTAGCTGTGATTCGATTTCTTAGAAAAAGCTGAAACTATTTTTCGCAGTGGCGAGAAAAACGGGTCTATTTTTTCGGTTTTCAGACTAGTTTGGAAAATATTCGATAAACAGCTTGCCTTCCAATTTAATTCGATTTACATAAAAAATACTTCTCATTCCTGTTTATAACTTATTCAGTCAAGCTTAACTTAAAATCAGCATGAAAAAAAAATTGAAAAAACATTCAAAAATTTTCGAAATAACAATTTTCATGTTTTTTAGAATTACGTTTTTCCTTTGAATTATTTTTTGAATTATTGTGATCGGAATTTTCTGGGATGTTTGCACAGCAAAGAAATATCCTTGTTGTTCCGACCATTGAAAATGGGCAAGATTTTTGTATTCAAGTGTGTTTTTTTTTGTTCGGGTGTTTTTGTTCCACGGAAAATCAAGTACAATAAACAATGATTAGACTGGGTTGAGTTATATATAAAAGGCTTCCCTGCGTCGAGGAAAACCAGTTCAAATTTTTTGATTTTTGGTCTCGTTTCGAGCAAATAAAGTGAGCGAGCAAACTTATTTGAATTGCTTAAAAGCTTTCTACTAAGAGATTTTCTAGTAATTGCAAAATGATGAAATTGCAAAACACTTGAAAGTTTGAAAAACTTGAAAATTAGCTTTTGAATATAAATAACCTCCTTTTTTTGCTCAGCTAATTTTATCACACCACGCCGAAAAAAAGACAAAATTCGGTAAAAAAAACTTTGTATTTTTAAAGACTATCGTCGGAACAATTTGTCCTACTTGCACAGTAACCGGCTATCCTTGTTTCACATTTGTGAACTAAAAGCGGTATTATCGCAGCCGGATATTATTTCTGGTGGTAGATTGTATTTTCTAGAAAAAGAGGAGCTCAATTTACTGTACTTTGCAGTAATCATTGAAGTCAAAAATAACTCTATTTACTGCTTTAACTGTAAGTTATCGTTACTGAGATTCTTTCAACTGTATGTATGGTACTTCACGCTAAACACTGTTTCGAAATGTGGTTATACAGTATTCAGTTTTGGCTATGAGACTGCGCTGCTGATATATCAGGGTAAAATTCTGAATATTCTGACATACTTTTTAGGTCTGTGGAATAAGTAATCTTTTCTGGGAACTTCGAAAATTGATAAAACTTTGAAACAAAAAAAAGAGGAAACTTTTTTGAAAATTATCCCTTCGTATGTAGAACAAAAAATATCAAGTGTTGGTTCTGAAATCGGCCAAATACCATTCTCAAATCACCATAGAATATTATTGAGCTGAAATGTTCAAGATCAAGACATAAATAACGTAGTTATCATTAATTAAAATATGACTTTTAAAAAAATCAATTTTTGTCTTGAGAGAAAAAAATTACTATACCTGTAAAAACTACTAAACACATTTTGTAACGTTCGGAACTAGAACAACCTGTTTTTCAAAGTAAAAGATATAGGCGATTTTATTGAATGAGATACTATTTCGTCAAAAAAATAGTTTGTTTAGTTTTTGGGCTATCATGATTACACTATGAACTAATTTCGCAACGGAAGTCAAAAGTAAGTTAATTGAAAAAAGTGGCAAGCTTTTTTGTTGAAGTCATAGATAGCTTCAATCAATCACCAATGAAGAAAAAATTGGCGCCATCCTAACAGAAAAAACGGCTCAACGGTGTCAATTGATTTTTTCTTACTCTACAACAATAAGTTTTGACAAATTTTGATAAATTCGAGCTTTAGACAACACTAAAAAACCAGTTAGGTTGAGCTGTGAAGGCAATCGATTGATAGCAGCTAGCATTTAATCAATCACTCCATTTCTGTAAAAATTGTTTGATGTGGGCTCACAAAGGAACCCGGTCTACAGACTGTTTTCTTACAAAAAACCAACCAATTGGCATATTTGTCGATAAACAAGCCCGTGTAAAATGTTTGAAGATGATTTTATTGATTTTGCAAATTGGCTTGCTCAAATTTGCAACTTTGCTTTGCAAAATAAACCGAGTGCTTTTGGCAAAAAACTTGAAAAATTTTTTTTTGCAAGATGTTAAATTCCACTTAACCAGCGTAACTGAGCGAAAAAATGACAGTTGGTTAACAGAAAATAAACTCACGGGGAAAAATGATGCAAAACACGATGCGTCATTGTTTATTTGCCCAATAGTTTTTTTAAAAGAAAACCGACTTTTCATACTTGCTTTTTTCAGGGACCAACTATCGTACTTGCGCTCAGTTTAAGCAAAGCGCAAGAAATCTGGTAACTGCGCATTCGCTCACTTGCCTAATTGAAATTTTTTAAAAGTACAACTAACATTTTTTTCAAATTGTTTACTTGTGCTTAGTTGGTTTCATTTTTTGGGCCCTTAAAAAATCGAAGTAGAAAACATGTGTAAAACGTTCGCTGCCCTTTAGAACTTGTAGCTAACACAACAAAAAAAAACGAAAACATTTTGACCCTCTCACCAACCAAAGGAGACCATTTGCTATTAATCTATGAGATCCATTTTAGGCCGACCAACCCTAAAATTTTTCTGCAGGCGGCGTCTTGGGCACGCGCCGAAAAAACGCAAGTTTTTGGTCGAAGTTTTCCAAAAAATTTCCAAAAAAATTTTTTGGTCAAAGTTTTCCTTATTGGTCAAAAAAAGTTTTTTAGATTGTTCTGGGCAGGGGAGGTGTAAAAGAAAATATTGATATCGCAATTATTGCCAATAAATACAGTTAAATAATTTGTTTTTGAGATTCCTCAATGAATTTTATTTATTGTTGGAGACAATATCTTGCAGCAACGTATGATCGTAGATTTATACGAAAATTCTTACTTATGAGCTGACCTCGGTGATTACTATTGGATAATGAGCTGCACAACAGCAGTTCGCGAATAAAATAACATTCACATTGATCACTCGAGTTAGTAGCCTTATAGAAAATCCTTCCGATGCATTTCGAATCTTAGATGTTTTTGTTTTTCAATAAATCATATTGGGATTTAAATACAATCAATCAGATTTTGCGCAGAGAATAAAAGTTTTCTTTCAAATTTTTCACTGAGAAATAAATGCAATAATTGCAATTATTTTTTGTTAAGGATTCTTAATAAAATATATTTATTTTTGGCTAAAATATATTTAAAATATATTTTTACTCCCCTCTGGTACTGGGAGTGCTTGGAAAAAAGTCAACAACGTTTTCGAAATTTTTTTTCAAAATCCCCCCCCCCCCCTGATCCGCCCCTGAGCGAAAGAAAGCGGGAAATGAGAGATGATTCTGACCGTTGGTTCTTGCATTGTGCTGCCGCAGAGTACATCGAATTGTCCAATGGAGCAGTTGCACACCCCTATCACTGTTCCTCTGCACGATGCAGTCAGCAGAGAGAGCACTAAGCCGAACAGACACGAACAGCAGGGCACAAACATCCAATGCATCGTTGAACTGACTTTTCTGTAAGAATTTTTTTCTAAATTTTCAAACTGGAGTGAACAAAGGAATAATATGAAAAATATTTTTTCGGTTATACCAAAACCAACATGACGAGAAAAAAACGATTGTTTTTTTTCAGAAAGTTGCATTCATATGATGGATTTGGCTTTAAACATTATCTTTTATCTATTATTTCCTTTTTTTACTTTAACTTACAAAAATGTGTCAAAATAATTTAATAATTTTTAATTTTTTTAATTTTACCTTTTTGCGACATCAAATTGATGCATTCCAAGTTGATTTTGAGTTTTTTTTTTCAGTAGAATCTTTTCAATATTTCGGTAAACGACGTAGAGACAGGTCTGCTCTAGACACTGAAGTCAATAGGCAATTATGAGGCACAGTCAAACAAACAAAACCATCAAAGTGCAGGGGAGGATTTAGGGGGAGAGGACGATCTTCCCTCCCTCAGGGATTCGATCCGCTCCCCTCGAGAACATCCTAGATCCGTCCCTGCCAAAGTGCGTTCACTTTGTTTGTTTTACTCGTTAATAAGTAAGTTTAGTGTCTAGACCAGATCGGTATCTGTGTCACAATCCAATTTTGTAATAAAAATTGTTTTTTTTTTTCACATTTTTATTATTCAGATTTAGTGGAGGGAGGGTGTATAACCAAAAAGACGCAAAATTGTTTCCAACGACTCACTCCAACGAAATCAGTGAAATAAATGAAATTACTGATGGGGTATTTCTATTGATAATTAGAAGAGGCCAAAATCAACATTTTCCAAATCTAAGATTTTAAATAACTTCGTATTTAGATTCAGGTAAGTTTTCAAATCACACGCTTCCTTAGGTAAAGGTAATTTCAAAGTTGCTCTCCGGGGTTTCTAAAGAAGGGGCAATTTAAAACAGGACAATGTAACCAATTTACAATAGGGTCGGCCAGACTTCGAGCGACATTCAAGCTCGCTGTGCCAGTGAACTATACTGAAGTTTGAATTTCGAAATATTAAACGAAACAGCCCAATTTCACCTGAGCCAATAGCTGGGGATTAGGTTTCAATCTTGGCCAAATTAAAGCCCCCGATCAATAAAAGAGGGTGGTTGAATCTGGGTGGTTGAATCTGGCATTATAGCTCAAGAACAAACCAAACGCTCTAGCAATTTATTTGCAAAATAAAGCTGGAGCGAGGCACGAGATTTTGAAGCAGGCTCTAATCAATATTTATTGTTTTCGCCAAAATATTCAAGACTGGCACTTTGAAACTGGTCTTAACTTTCTCTGATTCTCGTGATCCTATTCAATAAAAATCGAAAATCAAATATAATTCTTCTATAAAACATAAGTCAAACGTAGAAGTTCAACATTAAAGTATTTAAGGGGCGGATCTTTTTTGAACTGACGGATGGTCATTTTTCTGGCAATGAAAAGACTTCATTTATTAAAAGCTGAAAAAAGATTTAAAATTTCTTAATGAAAAGGTCTTTTTAAAATCATTTTAATAATACAAAGCATACGTCACTGTCATTTTAACAGAATTAGTTAGTCACGAAAGTGCGACCGAGTTAAATTTAGAATTTGGGGAATTTGTTTGAACTTGGGTGTATATTCCATTAAAAAATCACCCCTCTAGCTAGACAAAGGACTGAAAAATAGGATAAGCGGTTATTTTAGTGAATTGGATTCTTTTTTGTCTCTGCTGCTCCGGGTCAGATGACGAGAAACTACTTTTGGGTCTATGGATCGACAGAATGATAAAGAACTGAACATTTTATCTAGATTTCAATTTTAAAAACCCTCTTACGTACTTTGGTCATTTAATTGACTGAAGGCCCTTATTTCGTACCCCTGCGTCCGCTCAAGTACGTGAACAATTTGGTATCTAATGCACCTTATTATTTTAAATGGAGGCGTCCAAAATCCCCAGTGCTCAGTACGCCTATCTAGATTTTATCAACGGGTCAATTAGGTCGAAACAAGAGACAGTTTTAATCAAGGCTGATTCTTTAGACAAAAAATAACGGAATTAGTCATTATAGTAAAAAAAATACTGACAGAACTAAAGAAAAATTTTCAAAAATGTAACGTGGATCCGAAATTTTTTTATTCAATTAAAATTAATGTGAAATATTAATTTCTATTTTCGATGACTTCAAAACTCGATTCAAACAAATCAAACCTTTTGTTATAAGACGTAAATACAAATCATATCATTCTTTGTCGGAAACAAGGATTGAAACAATAGATGGCGCTGATGATTAAGGCGCCGTCAGAGTTACAATTTGAGGCAAAAAGCGGTCGGTTTGAAGTCAAGAAATTTAGCAACATTGGCGCTCGTTTTGCAAAATTCTTGTCCAAACTTTTACTTCAAAAACGGGTAATTTCTTGCTGCATTTAGTTACTCAAAGATTATCTAAGAATAACGTGACCATTTGCTGACAAATTTATATCAGAGCCTTATTTTGTGTAGTCCATCAAAATTTAAGAAGAGAATAATATTTGGGCGAATAGCTTAGAAATTGTTTTTATTGAGAGGTACTTTATATAGTAAAAACGTCAATTATTAGAAATTTTTCACTTTTGTCTAACTTCAACCCAATTTGAAAAAAAAACGAGTTTATCCAATATTAACATTTTTCTCTACCCAGTACACCACAAGACAAAATCATTAACGTTTTTCTCTATCCAGTACACCACAAGACAAAATCAAACAAGATTTTTAAATAAGGGTGAAACGCTGAAGCTTGTGTCTGCCATGTAACGCTTAGTTCTTAGATGGTTTTGTCAAAGCATCAGTTTTCTCTTTCGCAAGAAATTTTTTAAAAAACGATTTTTTGAAATCATCCCCGACAAGCAATGCCAAAAAACAGTGATGGTGTCTGCGCCCCTCAATGCACTTATTGCTTTTTACGTTGCCTCCACTTTGTCATAGAGAGCTATTTCAATTCATATCAGTTCATCGTTTGTAAACTGACTAGATGTCAATGATGTCATTCCAACGGTGCTAATTAAAAACTGGCAGGTACTGGCCAACAACGTCGTCTGTCATCCTTGGTGTGGCCTCTATTTCGCACTCTTATGCTATAATTTGAAAGATTAAGTTGGCTCATCTATTTATCCGAAAATGGTTTTAACACGTATCGAAACGGATGTTTAAAATGGTGGAGCCAACAGGTCCAAGTGGGAGAAAAAATCTTTTTGGCAAAATCGGATTTGGCCAACAAAATGCAGCAATTCGCCTATGTTTTGGGAATTCTGGTTTAATCGCTTTCAATGGGGCGTGGTCGCCAACTACAGATTGAGCCCCAAAGACTTCTACTTCGCTGGGACGTGACTGCTAGGAGATGTGAACAGAATTATCCGAATGACGAGCGAACAGACGCTAAATTCTAATCTCTATCTGTGCCTGGGGGAGAAAAGCCAGGACGAACTTCACAAAATACGGCAGCATCTTGATCTGGGGGCAACAAGATATCTACGCTATGGAAGCGGACTTCAAGAAGGAACGGAATGAAACATATGAAATTTTTCAGCTACTGTCGAGAAAGAAACATATCGATGAGTCGCTTGAGCCATTCCATTCGGTGCTCAGCGGTCTGGCAGCAAGATGCAGTTTTGGCACATTGGATGAACGAATTTTAAAATATGTTTTCATCATCAACATGGTTAATCGCAAAGCCCAAATTGAATTAAGTCGGTCAACAAAAACCCCAGAAGAAGTGTACAGGATTGCTTTGTTTTACGAGCGGGGGGAAATGTACTTCATCGGTACCAATGGGGGTGGCCTACAAATTAGGACCGAAGCCGTCGGAATCATCCGAGGTGGTTATCGGAATAATCGCCCGCGCGGTAGAGGACAGCACCCCGCGCGCGGATTCCCCAGATGGTGAATGAATCCTATCAAAAGGAGAAGCTGTGATCAACCAGGATCCACACCGGACCATAGGAAAAGTGTCACATGCAACTACTGCCGGAAAACCAGAATTATGAACGTACGTTCAGAAGGAAACAAACTAGCAATCGGGGACGCGGAGCAGTAAACTTAATTCACGAAGAAGGAACGATCGACTATTCTGAAATACCGGAGGATCGGACGTCGCAAAACGGAAGTTCAGTTGGTTGGGTGAATAGATCGGAAGCACCGTCGCATTCTTGGGATTCGGATAGCTCAGGCAATTGTTTGGCGATGTCAGTACGGTCTAAGAGCTGCACCGAACTAAAGGTCGCGGGAGCTCAATAGCCCTTAGGAATCAACGGAAAGACTACACGCGTATGAATAGACAGTAGATCATCCATTTCAATTTTTACCTTCGGAGAGCTAAAGAATACCCTGGGCGCGCGAAATGTCAGGTTGAAGTATCTGATACCGGAAGATAACGAGTTCCGCGACTATGGAAATAACCCGCTGAAGCTGATGGAAACGATGAACGTACGCCTGAGTCAAATGGCTGGAAAACTACAAGGGTTCGAGTGATAGTGGAAGCAAATGACCATCAATCATTGGATCACACCTGATGGCCAATTTGGGATTCAAATTAGTTCAACAGAAGCCAGAGGGAGCAGTGATGTCGATAAAACAGGATGAAAACAGCGAGCAGAAGATAACACTGAGCTCGTGGCAGGAATATTTTAGTACGCAATTTTCAAACCTTTTTCGTAGGGTAGGGAAAATAGAAAATTATACATTACAGGCGGGTTTTTTTGAGAATTGAACATTTGCAAGAAAAGGTGGACACGAATGAAGCAAGGGTGCATCGAAAAATTGGAAGAGATAAACACTTTGTTTCGCATATTGTCACCACAGTTGAATGGATGGGTCGGTTAAACTAGCCGTTGAGTCAGTAGCATTGAAAAAACAAAGCATAAGAATATGTACCAGATGCCCAGATGCCGAACGTAGAAGAATTATTGGGTACCGTGGGACAAACAATCAGTGAGAAAAAACCGCAAATTTTTGTTTCGACAAGGGACTTAACGTACGCAAATGGACCGACTCTTTTAAGCGCAGGAATATGCGTTCAATGCAATTTTTCACTGACAGGAGAGAAATCGACCATTAAAATGGGACACTGACGCCCAACAACAATGCCCGCAGACATTCAAAGAACAATGGATAGCATCTTTCCGGAGTTTCCGCAGACACACCCGTTTATAGATGATATCCTAGTTGTCACGAAAAGTTCAGACATCG
This sequence comes from Symsagittifera roscoffensis, assembly GCF_963678635.1. Taxonomy (NCBI): domain Eukaryota; kingdom Metazoa; phylum Xenacoelomorpha; order Acoela; family Convolutidae; genus Symsagittifera; species Symsagittifera roscoffensis. The sequence goes on along the minus strand of NC_087062.1, from coordinate 11,112,778 downwards.
ACCATGCTGTGAAAAAATGAGTACGTATGTACCACGGAATGATTAAAAAGTTAAAACAGCAAGTAGCCAATATAGTCGAGCTTAGGCATTTTGACGTACATAGAAACATTCGAATAGTCTGTGATGCAAATAATAACGGCCTGGGGCGGTATTGCAACAATTAGTCATCCAATCAAAATAACAAATCATCCAATCAAAATGCAGTATGCAAATTTTCGACCGTAGCGCATGCAAATTGACCAATCAGTGAAATGATATTTGCATAAGCCGACGGTCAAGTGAAACGGAAGAAAATTTAGTTGAGGCTATTATTCATTCAAATTCAAGTTGTTGAAAATCTTACAAGTCAAGTACGGGGACAATGGATAGATAGGGGACAATGGATGGAAAAAATTAGAACACTATTTAAAACGGCATCCCAGTTTACATAGTAGCGACAGCAAAATCGAAGAAACAACAACATCTGATCTGGAAGCAATTACAAAAGAATCAAGATAAAAAAAAACAATGTTTTTTCGTTACCTTCAAGAAAGTGTTCCTCCAGTTGATCCCAACAATTTAATAAAGTCCATGTTAGCACGGGGATAAAAAATTTTAGTAAACTCACTTCGCATCAAAGCTTTTCAATTTACAACTCTTAGAACTTAATTATAAATCGGACTATGAACTTACTGCCATTCGTGATATGATAAAAGAGAAAGACCCAAACATACATAGAAAACATACGCCAGGTTACTTTGCCCAATTTGAAAATGACTTATGCATCCGAGAGAACGTCGTTTGTATGGACAATAAGTTAGTGATTCCCAACAATTTAAACACTGCCATTAACAACCGCATTCATTTTTACCATCACGGAAAATTGTAGGTTTATCAAACTGCCAAGGAACATTGGTACCCTTATCATTATTGTTCAATCGAAAACATAGCAGAAAGATGCGCAGAGTGTACAGTGTCTGGTAAGAACTTAAAATCTTTAAAAAAGAAAAGTAACAAAGAAAAATTAATTAAACAAAAAAGCTAATGAGGCAGCTCAACTTTTTTTGCTGACTAATTAGTAACTTAAGCGGATCAAAACAGTATGTTTTCGTGGCGGTTGATCGCTTTTGACGTTGGCCGTCGACGATAGTGTGCGGAAATAACCGATCGAACAAAATATTAAATTTTTTAAGAACTTACATAGTAACCCATGGAGTAACCCGAAATATGTCCAATGATGTGAAGGTGTTTTGCAACAACGAAGCAGCTGAGATAATTAAACCGCCTGTCAATAACCATTGTGTAACCAGATGTGTAGAACGGACAATAGGTAGTTTGAAAAGCTCTATTATCAAGTACGCTGGAGAGAAAAATCAGCAACCAATGGAAAAAAGTTGAATGAGCTCTTGGAGCGCTCCGGTTTTCAATTAACGCTAAAATTAAACTGAAAACATTCAAAGCACACCACGGACGCGAGGCGAATAAGATCCTAAGAAATCTCTCCGAAAAATCATCAATACAACATCTAGGTTGGTCAAGAGTAATAAAAGACGAATCTGCATGTTTAGATAGCAACGATCCCACGGTGCAGGATGTGCCACACTCAGCGGATATTAATGGGGGGGGGGGTGTATGCTCAGAACTTGTGTATGACATAACAAGCCGCAATCACCAGCGGAAAATTACGGAGGGACAATAACTTAACCAACAGGACGAACCAATGGTTCGCAAGACGGACAACGTGGAACCGCAACCGGGCCCACCACGCCAGCATTACCAAGATACTGGAGACCACAGGTATAACAAACTTAATTACAAGGTGAAATCAGAAAGCGCACATACAATTACATTAGAAAATGGCGTTGATGTTACGAAGTCGGCGGTTGCAGCTTCGAAAAATGCGAGCAGCAAAAAGAGAGTATCCGCGGGATTGCCTCAGCCACCTAGGCCACGGAACCTGAAGCAACGCAAACAAACAATCAAGAAGGAACCGATGACGAAATCACTGGAAAAAACAGGCCGGAAATTCGAACCGGTGAGCGCATCGGAGAGTGAGGAGGAATGCGAGAATCTCTGTTTATCAATAACAAGAACAATTTTCATCATTGAGTATATATAACTTTGTTTCATTTTTCTCACAAGAGAGGAAGTGAGATAGAGTGCTATTTCAGTTCATATCTGTTTCATCGTTTTTAAACTATCTCATTGTCGATTATATGTCATTTGAACGGTGCTAATTAAATACAGCCAGGTACCGGCCAACTATGCCGTCTGTTACGCTTGGTGTGACCTCTATTTTTAACTCTTAGGCTATACTTTGGAAGATCAAGTTGGTTCATCAATTCATCTGAAATCTGAATTTACACATATCGAAACGAATTTTCAACAACTCAAATTAAAATGATTTCTTAAAAATTTGCATCATTTGCATCATCGTCAAACACTTTTAGACTATATAAATATTCTGTCCAAAAAATTTCAGTTAAAAATTCGAATCTTGTTTTGAGCAAAAAAAAAACAAAACCTGGAGCAAAATAATACGAATATTTTTCTCACAAGTTAGAAAATTGGTTCAAAAACTAAAAAAAAAACAGCTTTTATTACTCGTTAAGTTTGTTGTTAGTGTGTTCCAAAGTATTTCTCTAAGTAGATTCCAAAACAGAAAAGGGAAGACTTTGCTTTGGCTTCTAGAACAAAGCCTTCTCTCCCTTGGTCTGTTTTGCAACTTCAAATTAATCACTGAACGTAAGTGGGGCTGAAGGTGAGTCCGCAAATGTCTTTTACATGGAATAGACTATCATTATTTAACAGATGTGGAGCTATCTGACGAAAGCGTATACAGTTTGCTTTGGAAAACTTAAACTTCCGCGCTATGAATCCACTTGTTTTTCAAGAACTGTTAGGTTAAATAGCTTAAATGTTTGAAATTTATCCAATTTATATGTAAACAAGTTTTTTTCGAATTTCAGAGAACTCTCTAATCAGTTTTAAGTTGTGCAAAAATTGTTCACCATCAACAGAACTTTGTTTGAAAAACAACAGATAGCAATTGCGAAGTAACTGAAAAACCAAAGATTCCATTGGTTTTGAAAGAAGTCCTAGGGTTGTTCCGGCTTAGTTGTTTGAATTTTATCATATTTATTTGGTTAGATGTTTTTTTTTGAAACCTCAAAAGTTTTCTAAACATTTTAGGCCGCAAAAACATTGTCCAGCAACAACAAAATTTTGTTTCGAAAACGACAGCTAGCAAATGCGTTGATATTGAATGAGAGGTATTTATGCAAAAACTTATCAGAACTTGTAAGAAGTAAGAAAATCGATATACAATAACTTTTAAACTTTGAAATTTTTTCAGCAGTTCAACCACATTGAACAAAATTTTAGATCAGTTTCTCTGATATTGAAGTGCTACGTTCTTTTTGACTTTAAAAGTGACGGAAAAGCTTTTTAGAAATCTGTTTCGCTTTGGAAAATACAAACTTGCTGTAGAATCCGCGCTAAGATTCCAATGGGTTTGAAAACAGCGTTAGGGTTAATTTCTGGCTTAATTCTTTGAAGTTTATCACTTTGATTCTTAAAAAAAAATTTATTGGAAATCACAGAACTTTTTAAAACTGTTTTAGGCCGCGTGATATTTTTCCAGCAACAACAGACTTTCAAAGACGACAGCTATCAAATTTAAATGATATCCAAAAGGTATCAACTCAAGAACTATTCAAACCGATATTTTAAAATCAAAATCGGTAAAATGGAAAAAGCTTAGTATTCAGTTGTGTTTTTTTACGCAAAATGAGCTAGCAAAAAAAACAAAATGGGATTCAGCATTTATTACTTTTGTTGAAGAAATCAAAAAGTTTCTAGTATTAACTCAGTCTTGAAATTAAAAATATCAAACTAATCATTGAAGAAATGGCCTAATTAGTGTAATGAAGAGTAGTTTGTTAATTTGAAGCACACCTTGATGTAGCATTCTTGATTTTTTTGATAGAATATAAGAATTTCAGTATAATGGTTTTCAGGTTTCATTCAATTAAACGCTTTCTTTCGATTAAAACAAGAAGCTGAATTGGAATATTTAGTTTTTCGTTCTGACTATTGCAATTGGGGAAGAGCTTGTCTTTGGATATGTTTTAGTCACCAAAAAGAGCCGAAGAGACACGAAAAGCGGATTACACACATCCAATGCAATTTGAACTGATTTTTGTAAATTTTCAAATTGGAGTTGAAAAAGGAAATAATTTGAAAAACGTTTTTTGGGTTATACTACACCTAATTGAAGAAAACTGTTTTGATAAACGACATAGAGACGCATAGTTCTGGACACTGAAGTTGATAGGCATTTATGAGGTTCAGTCAACCAAGCAAAACCGTCAAAGTGCGTTCACTTTGATTTTTTTGCTTGTTGATAAGTTCACTGTCTAGACCAGATTGGTATCTTTGTTTGTATCCAAGTTATTAAAAAATTGATCTTTTCAGATTTTCATTATTTAAGTTTAGTGGAGGGGGGAGTATTGCTGAAAACTTCTTCCAACAGTTTACCCCAACAAAAAACTGAAATAAACGACATGGCTGATGAGGTATTTTTTGATAAATATGAGAGGACAAAATCAACATTTTAAAAAAACATTAGTACATGATTTTGGTAACTCTGTAATTGCATCCAGGCAAATGTTCAAATCGCAAGCTTCTTTTAGGCAAACTTAATTTCAATATTTCTGGCTGGAGTTTCTAAGGAAGGGGAAATTTAAAACTGAACAATGTAATTAACTTACAGTAGGGTCGATCAAACTTTGAGCAAAACTCAAGCTCGCTGTGTTAGTGAACTATATTGAAGTTCGAATTGCAAAATACTGAACGAAACAGTCTAATTTTTATTAAATCAGCCCTTTATTCTATAATTTTATGAGCTAAGCATATAAAATTAGAGAAATAATCCAAAAACTCAACAACCTTGACCATCCTTTGCAATAAAATGTCTCAAGTATACTAAAATGAAACCAGATTAAATAAATTGAGGCAAAGCCTTGATTATTACGCCCTGAAACTCTAAGTTCTCAGATATTTTTGGCAAACAAACCCAAGTGCTCTTTCACATGGAAATTTTTCAAAATCAATTTTTTCAAAATCATCACCCCACAGCAATTCCAAGAACATGGTGTCTTCGTGTATCACTGCTCTATTTGCAGTTCATTTGGAGTAAGCTCTGGGCTATTTTTTGCTACCAACTCTAATCATTGAAGGTACCATGTAAAAGTCGCACACAAAATTATCCTAATTGACCAAAATGGCTGTCTTCAAAACACCATAGCCTTACAAAATACAATAACAAGCTAGAGAGTGTTTTAATTTTAAGCCGCCTGAAAAAATCAAAAAAGCCGATAGACTGTAAAAATAGACTATCAGAAAATCAGTTCAAATTTCGAATCATGCTTTGAGCAAAAAACACAAGAACACCAGAAAAATTAATCCGTTCATTTTGTCAAAAGTTCGATGAATGGTTAGAAAAAGACATAAACAGACAGGTTTTATTGCTCGTTAAGATTTTTTTGAATGTGTCCAAAAAATTTTGCTAGTGGAATTGAAGGCTTTAGTTTGAGCTCCAGAACAGAATCTTCTCTTCATTGATTTTTTGGCAATTCAAACTAATTTTTGAACGTTGGTGGCAGTGAGGCTGAATCTGCAAGCTTCTTTTAGATGGAAGCCACAAAAGTTTTTTAACAGATGTAGAACTATCTGACGAACGCTAATGCATTTTGCATTGGAGAACACAAGCTTGCATTGGAATCCATCTTTTTGAAAAAAAATCGTAGGGTTTTGTTTTTGGCTCAATTGTTTGAAATTTATCCGGATATTCATAAGGTTTTTTGGAATTCAAAGAACTATTCTAAACATGTTTAGGCCGTGTGAAATTGCAACAACAGAACTTTATTTCATTTACGACAGCTAGCAACTGCAATGTCTTAAGACAAGTATCAATGCAAAAATTACTCAGAACAATTCAGATGTAATAAAAATTACAATGCCTTTAACTATTAAACTACTAGCGGTTTTTGTTACACAAAAAAAGAAAAACGAGTCGCATTGAATAGGCAAAAGCTCTCAATTGGTATAAATTTTTCAGCACATCAATCTCATTGGAGAAATGTTTGGATATAATTCTCTTATATTATAAGGCTACGGGCGGCTCGACTGTAAAAAAGTCGGGAGGGTTTTTAAAGTTGATTATAACATATTTTTTAGAGAAAATTTAAGATAACTTTGCATTATCAATCATATTGTTTTATTTCGGCTTCATAACAATTTTTATTTCTAAAATTTTCGAAAAAAAACTATGCTAGCTGTTTTTAAACTAACTGTTTCTTATTCCAATCGGTAAAAAAGGCGAAAAAACTAAATCTTCAGATGTTTTTTTACGCAAAACTAGGAAGCAAAAATTCAAATGAGATGGATTGATTGTGATTCAATCCTTAAAGCTTTCATAATCAAAACAAAAATTTTTCTAATTTTGTTTCTATCTGAAAAACTAATTCATCATTTACATCAAGTGCGAATGGCTTACTTAGGGTACTAAAGAAGTCATTTGTTAACTTAACCCACGTCTTGACATTATAAGACTTTCAATTTTTTGGATAAAATATTGGAATAACAGAATAATAATTTTTGGGCTTCATTCATTTAAACGTTTTCTTTTGAATGACACAAAAGGTTGAATTGAAACTTATAAATTTTTGTTCTGGCCATTGAAAGTGGGGAGGAGTTTGTCTTCGGATATGTTTTAGTCATCAGAAAGAGCACTATGAAGAACAGACACAAAAACTGTACAGACACAAAATTGAATTTTGTAAATTTTCAAACTGGAGTTAAAAAAGGGAATATGTTAAAAATCGTCTTTAGGGTTATTCTTCACCAAAATGATGAGAATTTTTTTTTTTGGTAAACGACATAGAGATGCAGGTCAAGTACAACAAATAAATATTGGAATAGACCATGTGTTATACCATGTTCAAGCACTTAAAACCTAGATTCAAGCGACAAAGGTTTCCTGATTGTGACCTCATGGTAGAAAAATCAGTTTCAAATTTGTGCTATCAATGCTAATTTTAAGCGCCGAGCACGCGAGTGAGGAGAAGAAAAAGTAAAACAATTAATCAGCTGTATATGAGTTATAGCTAAAATTAGGCTGCCTTAAGGTTTCATTCTAATACTTCCACCTACAAAAAATATTGAAAGTTTTCGAGTTTTGTGGAAATTTGTAGCTTTCACATTTGTACTTTTGAAGTTTTCTTTTCAGTAATTGTAGTTTACTGAAGCAACTATAGGTTTTCCCAAATTCAGTTTTCCCTCTCCCTCTTTTTTCCGCTGCATGAAGAAAACACTACTTTGAATGAAGACAAAAAAAACTTTCTTTGATTACGGAGGTTGAAACCTTCAGTGATACTTGCACAACAACTGGCTATCCTTGTTTCCTAATTGAGTTTTTTCCTGCCCGTAAAATTTCCCCTATGAAGTTGGTTGTGTGATTTCAAGTTGTGTTTTCTTGAGATTTGTAAAATGTGTTTATTTTAAAATCAAAAACAACAAATTAGAAAAAATATTAAGAAAAAATTACTTGATGCGTGCTGGCAAAAGCTTGTTACTTAATCTCGCATATACATACTGGATGATTAAAACCATTTTAATTCTTTTAAAGTGTTTTGAAATTGTATGAGTTTTATTTTTTGATTGAATTGTTTTGCTAGCAGTATTCATTCTTCAACAAAGAAAGTTTGAGGATCATTTGGGAATCAGCTGTTGCAGTAAAAAAAAATCAACTATCCCCTCCCCTTTTGAAAAAAGGGGTAAATTTTGTTATCGTGTACAAATTCACATATGATTAACCGTTAAATCAGTTTTTCATAAGGGATGGGGAATTTCGTTGCTATAGGTATTACAGAATGGGTGATAATTAAAAGGATTCAAAGTTTCGAGGTGTTTCTTTAAAAGTTTTCTATGACTTTTTAGGAGACGTAATCAACCTTGACAACTGTTTTTTGGGTCCCAGAACAATTAAATTATTTTTTGGCCTATAATTTGTCATTGTGGTAGCCTAGAAATTCAACAAAAACGAGATAAAAGTTTTGGGACAAAATTTTGAAGAGACTGGTAAAAATTTGAGCAATCTTGAATGGTTTTTGAAAAGGATCTCGACTAGGGGTGCTTTGACCAGCAAAAATATTTTGATTTAGTGAGATTCGAAAACGTGAACAAAAATAAAAGGTAATGTTCTTATTTTGTTGAATTTGTCCTCGGGGATCACGTTATGCACAGAGCGCACCTGGAAGAACAATTTAAAATTTAGCAAAACTTTCAATTAGAGTCAATTTCTGAAAAAAATGAAAAACGCAGAGAAAGCTCAAACAATTCGCAAGGCGGTAAAAACTGGGGTAGGAGAAAAACGTCTGGATATGAGACCGCTCAGAAAACTCGGGAAAACAAGAGTCGGGAACGAGTCGGGATATCAAAAGAATCAGAAAAAACTGAGGCGAGAGAAAAAAAGACTTGATAAATGAAGCTCAAAAGATTTCTTTGCGATTGCAAAAGTCGAGAGTATGACCCACAGTTGGAAGAGGAATTGTAATTCAATCCAGATATTTCGCATAAAAAATCAAATCAAAAGATTGTATGATCAAACGTATGCACAGCTGCAATTAACCAAAATTCAGTTTCAAGTGACCAAAAATCAGAGATGCATCTCACAGAACAGAAGCCCAGGTTTTTTTGCTTCGAATTTGCTGCTTTGCGTTTCGTTTGAAAGCCATAACCGACAAGCCGAAGAAGCGCAGGTTGTCACCAACCGTACACGCAATGTCTACTTACTCCGAAGGACGAAAACGGAGTACGAAATCTACAAAAAAATAAACCAGAAATAGCAGGATTTTCGAAAAACCCGCTAAACATCAGCCCATTCTGGGAGAAAGCTTTGACTGAACCACCTCATGAGTGGTCGATAAGGGCAGCAATATTCGAAATGGCAGTCTTTGCGAAGGACGAAAACGGAGTAAGAAATCTACAAAAAAATAAACCAGAAATAGTTGAGCCTACAGAACCCATTTATGAAATTGAAATAACGGGAGATACGGAAGCCCAAAAGAAAAACCGAGAAGTTAAAAATCAAGAAAATAGAGTCGGCTGGGAGAACCATTTGGTTAAGGCCGGAGAAAAAAGTGTTTTATACAATTCTTACCGGTGGGATGAGGCCGACGCAAAAGTACGAAGCTACATGTTTCTCTGCCTCGGCGTCGAGGGACAAAGACAAGTTCAACAGAAGCGACTAGGCCTTGATTTACATATGGTGACTACAAGAAATTTGATAACGACCTTACAAGATATTTTTGTAACAACCAGAATTCTGGCGTTTGAAAGATATAACTTCATTTGTAGAAAGCAAAAGAAAATGGAAAGTTTTGAACAATTCCACGCGGATCTAGTTGAACTGGCCTCAAGGGCCGACATTGGAGATCGCAAAGACAAATGGTTAAGAGATATATTCACAGCACATTTGCACGACAAAAAAATTGCCGAGGAATTTCTAGCCCAAACGCGAAACCCACAAGATGCCTATGAATATGCAAAATGACGGAAAAAAGTATTGAACATGGCCGCATAATGAAAATTAATCCGTTCGGAAATCAAACAACGTTAAAGAAAGGGCCAAAAAATTTTATCAACAAACTTGGACGCAGCAATTATGCGAATAATAAGGGCTCACAGAGAAGTCGGGGCTGATTTCGCGGTCGACCATATCCACGTGGACAACAAATTACAAGAGGTCAACAACAGCAACAACACAGCACAAACTTCAATACTCAGAAACAATGTTACAAATGTGGTAATCAATTCGGAGAGAACCACTTACAATCGTGCCCCGCAAAGGACAAAATTTGTTCGAAATGTGCAAAACGCGCACTTCAGGAAATGTCAATTATATGGGGGACCGCAATGATGAGGAACAACAGGAGAAATTGAGACGGAGAGTCAAGTCAAAAAACGGACAACGATCCAGTAGCATTTGCAGAATTTACATTAAAGAATGGTTGGGATGAATACCAAATTGATAAAGTTTCGGTAATGGTAGTTTTGGAAGCTTTCGAAATTAAAAAATACGGCCAATGTATCAGAAGATGATCTTAACGGACACATAGTTAAGTTCAAGACGAAAACAGAAGAATTGTTTGCTATCGCCGGTACCGGAAATCCAATGTCGTTTCTAAACGAAAAAACAGCTCGGCGACTACAGGAAAACCACAAATCAGCATTTTTCAAACGTATCCCACCGGACGACGCCGCTCGAAATTTGGTATGCTACAATGGCAATACAATCTTTCCAAAAAGATGATTGATCATAAAAATTGAATCTGGAGGCAGGAAAATACAAGTCGCCCCATTCATTATTGTCGACGACCAGAAAGCAAACATAATCGGTGAAAATATATTAACACAGATTGGAACTAAAAAAAGTGCAAGAAAAACAAAAATGAGGAAACGTGCTGAACATACACAAACCAGAGCAATCAAACCCTAATATCAAAGAATGGGTTAAAGACAATTTCCCATACTTATGTGTACGTATTCGAAAGTCAAAAAACTACGTTATGCGACTGCAATTTAGCAAAGACATTGTTCTGATCCAACAAAAGGGACGTTGTATCCCAGTGCATCTGCGAGAACGTGTCGAGAAAGAACTGAACAAGCTTATCGACCAAAAACACATAATAAAACTGGATAAATGCTCGGACCGACAATTCATTAGTCCGATCGTAATTACCGTGAAAAAGGACCAGACGATGAAATTGGCTTTAGATTCAAAAAGTTGAACAAATTTATTCACAAGAATAAATATCAAATACCTACAAGTGGTGAAATCGAACAAAAATCAACAAACTTTATTCTCAACATTTGATTTGCGTTATGCCTACTCACAAACCCAATGGATAAGTTAACTCGAGATCAATGTAGTTTCAGTTTAATTGGTGGCAATGCCACCAGTACGTATCAATTTCAAACCGGATTTTACGGCCTCACGGCTATTCCAGCTGAATTTCAGAGGGCTATTGATTTGACACTCACCAATTGCTCATACTTGGACGACATACTCATTGTAACGAAAGGATCATTCGATATACACAAACAAAAACTCGATATACACAAACAAAAACAAATGATATTGAAAAAATTAGACGCGGAAAACCTCGCAATATCACTGGACAAATATAAGTTAGCGTGTAAACAAGTTGAGTGGTTGGGGTACACAAAAAACAGCGAGGGCACCAAACCATTAATAAGAAAAACAGAAGCGGTTAAACAACTTTAAAGTTTTATGGTCTCTATACACCACCTCAACAGGTACATTCCTAATTTAGCACAGACAGCAGCCGCATTGCGGCCTTTGCTAAAAAACACAGAAAAAAAATAAACCAATTAACTGGAAAACGCAACACAATACATAATTCAAAAATATAATTAAATTTGCTTCCGAAATAACACAAAACAAACTTTTTGATCAACATTTGGAAACACGCATAATAGGCGATGCCTCTACATCAGGTTCAAGAGCGTCACTCGAGCAACATTCAAAAGAAGGCTGGGTGGCAATAGCTTACGCATCACGTTTCCTAAATTTTCTTGAGGAAAAGTATTCAGTTAATGAGTTAGAATTACTTGGGGTAGGTTGGTCCATTGAACATTTTAAAACTATCTTTATGGAAAACATTTTACCGTCATTTTTGATCATCAAGCTTTGATCAACGCTTTTAACGCAAGTGAAAGATCAAAAACCAGTCAAAGTAGGTTAACTTGGATTGGCCGACTAATTCCATTCCATTTTGATATCAAACATTTGGCGGGTAAAAAAAATGGGACTAACAGACTATATGTCAAGAAATCTAGTCGGATTGGCAATACCACAAGCAATTACGATGATGAATTTGTTGTAGCATCAATTAATGCAATCATAAACAACCTTGAAATGATTGACAACGTCATCCTTAACAATTTAGCCAATCGAAACTTAGCACCGTGTCAGCTGATCAAAAAGCGCGCGTAAAATAAACAAATAATAATTAGCACTTCAAACTCTTAAATGAAAGAAAAAAATTCCGGAAATTCCGGAATTGGTGAACCACAAACACTGACAAAAAATCAGTCCGGCTCAAATCGATCTGACTTTCAGTCAGCTCTTTCTCAGGAAAACATCTCAGCAATGACAAAATCAAAAAATCTTGTCAATAACATCAACGCAATGCAAAAAATGAACAAAAAGACAGACGTCAGCAACATTTAAAGGCGGATTCATTCCAGATGAGGTTAAGACTTTGAAACCTCGAGGCAGAAAGGACAAAAAAACATTCAACTGGCGGGGACCTTCGGATAGAGAGGAGAACTTATCGGACCTGCGGTGGCATAAACGACCACCAACCGCCAGGAAACAAAAAATAACAAACACCAGCAATTCGTCCTTAAAGGAATCCATCAAGGACGCGCCCGAATTTCTTTCATCGAAGCCGTCGTTAAAGAATTTTCCGAAAATATATATAGTGAAAACGCGATGAAAACACAAACAACAACCACACTCTACGTGAAGTCCACACAAGCCATGCAAACCGAAGACAACCAAGCAACGGCAGGCACACAAACAGATAACCCACAACCAGAAACAAACAAACACTGTGTAAGCCGAGTCAACCCCTACATTGTCAGTCAGGAGGAAAACGCACCAAACGAGGAACCCCCACAATGACCAACACGCAACTCGAGGCAAGCCACCACATGATTTTGGAAGGAATAGTGGCCACAATCAACCAGGCAACAAGGACGGAGTCAGAAGAGGACACCACTCTTCTGCCAAAAACTACAAAAGGTGCTGGGCGTAAAATTCATTGCCGCCGCTACCAAGAAAGACCGAAACTTAAGACCACTCATCAACTTTGTAAAAAAAAATAGGATTGGGAGTCGATTAAATCCTCATACGGCCAGTTTTGGTACAAGGTACGTAACCGATCACACGTCCGCGAGAAGTGCCTGCTCATTGACGAACGTATCGTCGTTCCTACACAGTTGCGTCAGACAGTACTTGAAGTCTACACTTGACACATACAGGATCGGCCGCTATGCTGAACTTATGCCAACACGTATGGTTCCCGCATATTCACCGATCGATCGTCCATATGGCGCAAAGCTGCAAACACTGTACAGAACAAGGTAAAAATCTCAAACCAATAATAGGAAAGAAGTCATCATTCCAAATGGAACCTGTCGTAGAACCTAATGAGGAAGTACACTTAGAATTTGCCGGGCAACTCCTTGATGAATTAAATAAGGATGTAAATATAAGTTGCAATAATAAAAGGTCAAAATTCCCTACAGCAAAAGTCGTCACAAATAGCAGGGCGGATGGCGCCATAAAATTTATGCAACGGTATATTTCGAATAATGGGGTACCTGGACGACTAAGATGTGACCAAGCTCAAACAAAAAAATTTCAAGTTATTTGTAATACAAACAACATGAAATTACTATTTGCTCCGGTAGATGACAATAGGGCCATAATGGTAGTAGAAAGAATGGTTCAAACTATAAAGCGTAGGCTAGTGGTAAGGAGGATAGATCAGTGTAACACACCGTACAAAAAAGCCTCGGATGTAGGCGAAGTATTAAAAAGTTTACGAATAACACCACAAGGCATAACAAAAATCTCACCATTCGAAAGACACATGAGTAGAAAAACAAAAAACGCTTTATCCAACGGGGCAAGATTTAGCTCACCGATAACCTTAATTGGGGAAATGCCAAACACGCATGTTTAGATCGAAAGAACCTCACAACGACGCCTCTACCAGCAGAAATTATGCACGACCTGCAACAATGGTCGGATGACGAGGTCTCAGTCAACCGACGCTCACAGATGACAACAAAGGCACCCGGAACGAGCAAACCAACAACACAATTAACACCAGGTGCACAATCTAAAAGAATCACAGATAAACTGAAGACTAGTCATAAAAGGATACAGCCACCTATTGACAGACACATTAAAAACAATTAGATCAAGTGGCGAGAAAAATTACTCCGAGTGGCATTTAAGGTGAAGGACCCTAAAACATTCAATCAAAGATACAAAACTATTGCCGGAAAAATTTTAACGTACAAACCACATACAGCATGGGTGCAGTAATTCGGGAAACAACATAGATTGTTAGGAAATAGTGGAGTTGGATTTGTTCCAAATCCTTTGATCTACGGACCGTGCCGACCTTCACGGTTAAGTGACTATGTTGCGTAGAAATCCGCAAGGATATCAAGACCTTGTCTACGTTTTTTAGACATCAAAGACTCAACGGCGCCCCATCACAAATTGTTCAAAGAGGATTTGGAAACAGGGCTAGCAAGGAAATTGACAAGACGGGAACAGGCAGCAGAACAAAAAAGTCCAACCAAACGACGGGCCAAACCAACTGGACGACCAGCGGGCGGGCGCGCCTGTAACAAACCTCGAGGATTGAGCCTCGACACGATGGAAAAATCCAACGCAACAAAAGGCACGGGAAAAGCTCAACCACAGGACACAACCATAGCAAGCGAAAAGGAGAGTGAAAATTCATCGACGACATCAGGAATATCCACGCCTTCGCCGAAAAGCTTAAATCAAAAGAAAACACCACCAGCAACAACATCAACTTCAGCAACTACAATACCAACAAGACGATCAGTCCGTCACCGTCAATCAACATTGGCGAAAGCTTTGGGTGATCTCATTCCATTCAACACGATCGGCGAAGCAAAAAGCGATAAACAACCAGTAAGATTCAACATCGATTCGCCACCAGACCAACTAATATCGCCGTCAAAACCAAGCCTGAAATCCTTAATTCAGGAAATGGGCTTCTCTGAAAAAACATCTGGATATCAGGCCTGCTTGAAAGTCCTTGAGGCAATTAGCTCTAAAAGTACGACCAAGGATAAGGAAGAAACTATTGACCTTACCTCACCGACCAAGAGTCTCGACAAAGACCACAAAATTTTATGTATCGAAATGAAGAAAACTGGGAAAGTAGCAGAAGCAGACGACGCAACACACGAGGAACACGAAAAACAGGACGACGACGACAACAACAACGAGGAAACAAAGGAAGAAGAGAATAGTACGGACAGCTGAAGGAAATAGAAAAATAACAGACCCCAAGGGACTATAAACTCAAAGTGACTAAACTGTTCATTTCTTTTCCCGTTGAAGGGGGAGTTTCATCCTTTGATGCATACATTTATGTTTGACATATTGTTATAAATTCATTAATGTGTTTGATCAGTTGACCTTGTACGGCTGTACGGCGAAGTGGTAATATGAGCAATAGCTCAGACGGTAATTTATGATTCTTAAGAACAGCTGTTTTATCGAACTCACATCAAAGATTCCGTTTAGCAACCCGTTCGGACTCGATATACTCACGCTCATACATTGAGGTATGACACGGCTGTAAAAAAAAAGCACTTCCAAAGTTTGGGCTCTTTTCATTTAAAGTTTCGAAAGTTTTTTCAACACTTTATAACTATAGTTTGAATCATAGTTGGACAATTTATCCGCAAGAAAAGGGCCAACATACGCGCTGTTCAGTTTTTCGTGATGAACCGCTGCTGTGCCCCTGAATAAGAACTATATGCTATTTTTTGGCTTTTTTGGGCTGGGAAATGTCACTTTAACCTCAAGCATTGAGAATAGCTCATATTTTACATTTCGATTGAGAGGCGGAGACGTAACATGTTTCTACTTCTGCCTTAATTTTGTTCTTCCGTTGATTCACTCAATCCTGCATTCGCTGAATCCACGACTGCCAATAAACAGTATCTTTTCTTGTTCCATCAACTATTTGCTCTTAACTTATCCTGCTTAACAAAGCATACGGAGCGATTTGATGAAATTGATGCATCCATTTTTGGTAATTCAGAAACAGTAGGATACAACATTTTTTACTTTTCAATTACAAACGTTTGTTGGTAAAATTTGCAAAACTTACATCAGACAAGTTTCATCAAAACTGAAAAGAAAATGGCATCCGAAAGCGTTCAATTGTTGTCCTATACATGCATGCATTTATAATGTAGTGTCGCCATACCAGGAAACGGAAAATGTTTATTTCTTGCAACGTTTAAGGAAACAGTTGGCCGTCCTTATTCTGATAAATTTTAACACTAATTTTGGCTGTGAAAAATTCTTTTGAGGGATGGGTTCTTTGAGGCCAAACTGTATGGCCCCTTCATTACAAAGGAGAGCTGAAAATGGAAACCCGATATGTTTGGACCATAAAAAACCTAGAGAACTTGTTTGTATCGACTGCGTGAACGAAAAGGATCATTATCCACGAGTTTGCGTCGACTGTATTCACGACAAACACTCGGGACATCGAATGTGCACTTGGAAGAAACTGAAAGAAAAAGAAATCGCACATCAAAAACAAGAACTGAAAATATTTCGCGAAAAAGCTGGAAAGATGGTTGAATGTGCTCAGCAATTTTCGCGCAAGAGAAATTCAAGTGACTTGAAGGCGCTGAAGAAATTTATCATCGACTGCCAAATTCCTCTGCAGTCGAACGAAGAATTACGCAAGATGAACAATAGCCTGCTAAGGCTCATAGACCGGTTTAAACAAATTCAAGAGAATATCGAAGAGAGCAAACAGATTTATGCTCACATGAATGACTACGAAGAGTCCGACAATGGAAGCACGAGCGGTTCTTTCCGTTCGTTCGATAGCTTGCCCAGCAGTCAACAGGAGGCAAGACGAAATCGAGGACTCTAGGACAGAATTGGAAAGGGATTACAAGCAATTATAATCGATTATAACGAATTTTTCTGCAAAACAAATAAGTTAGAAATTCGGACAAAAAATAATCTATTATAATCGATTACAGGGGCGGATCTAGGATTTTCTCGAGGGAGGGGGGCGGATTTTCAAAAAATTTTCGAAAATTTTGTCGACCTTTTTTTTAGGTCGACCAAAGTGATTTTTCGAGCTCTCCCAAAGCACTGCTTTGCCTCTATTTTGGCCAAATTTTCTGCGCCGCAGGCAAAATTTTGAGGAAAAAAGGGCAAAAGGGCGTTTTAAGGCACTTTTTGGAAAATGTTGACCAAAAAATCGCGTTTTTCCGGCGCGCGCTCCCCCTTTAAAACTAGTATATATTGGCGCCAAAGGCGCCTTTAGAAAGTTTTTTTAGGGTCCATGACCAAAAATGATTATCTCAAAATATTACAAAGGGGGACCCTTTAAGTCGGCAGCGGGTCGAATCCCTGAGGAATGGGCGTATGCCCCCCTCTGAATCCTCTACTAATCGATTATAAGGTATTATAATTGATTATATTTGATTTCAAAAAGAGAGATTATAATCGATTATTAATTGATTAAAATCAATTTTTTTCTCAATTTTTGTAAGACTGGTATTAAAATCATTTTATAATCGATTATTAACGCTTGAAACTGGATGCGTATGGGACGAAAATCAGTAGATCCATATCAATATTCAAATGAGGCGTGTCTCAATATAATAATTACTTTTATTCTAATATTTATCAATATTCGCCTCCAATTTCAGTAGAATTGGAGGCAAATTAATCTAGCAAAAATTATTCTAAATTGAATTGAGCCTAGGTAATTTATCCAAATATAATGTTAACAGAAGCAACATCCATCACTTTGCATGTGACTCTGAGTTCGCGATTTGTATTTTTTGAGGGGCAAAGTCATTATGGGCACAAATTCGTAATGATTTTTTTTTGGTGAAACTTGCGTTTGACTTGGGGGGATCAGGACTTACATGGGGAATGGATATTTATTTTTCACCTGTACACTTTAAGTAGCATGAAAGATTAAAACGTTGCAATCGACTTAGTAATTGCACATCAAAATCTCAGTGGGGCAAAAAACCACTCAGTTAAACCATAGGTTGGCAGCCTTTTGAGACATTATTTCGTTTTTATAGAAAACAGTCTTTTAAAAAGTTATACACTATACAACTCGACTCTTGAAGTATTCAATTATAGTCTGACCATTTTTGCTCATTTCTCATTAATAATCATTCGTTTTTCCAATTGATCGATAAAATTTTTGCAATAATGATTCTAGAATACACGTCAAGCGAACGAGGTGGGCAACAACTTTTTATGGAGGGGAAAATATCAAGATCCTCAAAGCAGTGGTATTGGCAGAAAACATTGCGGTGGGAAATACTTCGTTGAAAATCTTTGGTTAGTACTTAGGTGACGCCGGGGGCGTATCTGCGATTTTCTCGAGAAGGCCGGGCAGATTTTAAAAACAAATTCAAAAATTTTATTAGTCGTTTTTTTTGCGCCGCAAGCAATATTTGAGAAAAGCCATTTTGAGTATTTTTTTCCGCGAGTATTATTATTTTGAGAATAAATTGCGCGTTGATGAACCAAAGTTTGCCACAAAAGAGTTTTCAAACCGCCATTAAAAGACAAGACTGCTCGTATATCAGGGCAAAGCCCTGAATGTTCCGACTGCACTTAAAGCCAATTGAGAAAACATTTTCTTGGTTGAATATTTCACAACAAAATAATTGAGAAAAAAGAAAAATTCTTTTTTCATTTTTCGTCATTTTACCCCCTCCCCCAGACACACACTATGTAAAATACTAACGGTGGGTGAATTCAGCGTCTCGTTTCGTGATAAAAAGATAAATTTGCTGGCGTCAATTCATTTTGGAACGCATTAATTCGCTTGGTGCATATCCAAAACAGTCCCATACAAAACATTCCCATACAAAATAGTCCAAAAATCTTGAAATAAAGGAAAAAAACAGTTCGATGCAAAACAGTCCGGTTTAAGCTTCCCGGCTATAGCCGGCTCTTATTTTCGTGTTAAGTCCTACCCTATGTTGGCAAGCTCGCAACATGGTGTTCACTACTTTGTTCTTTATGCTTGTTGAACAAAGGACAATTGTTCAACAAGCATATGTGTGAAGCATATATGTGTCAATGAGTGAAGTTTTTCTACCGGCTTGTTAAAACAATTAATACTTGGGACTATTTTTTGGACTGTTTTGTACCGGACTGTTTTTTCGATCATTTTCAAACTTTTCCATACTGTTTTGTATTGGACTGTTTTGTATGGGACTGATTTGTACAGACACGTTTTCTCATAAGTGATTAATTCGTTTTAATGTTGTTTTTTCTAATGATTGATGAAATATGTAATTGAAATTTCTTGCTGAAAGTTTGTACAATGAGTGAAGTTTTTCGAGAAAAAACTGAAAATCGGAGAGAAAACTTCGAAAAACGTGGTGCAAGTTGGATTACCTGACAATGTAATGGTTGAATCTGGCTAGATTACTGATCTCAACACTTTTATTCAATTCAGTTTTGGATCAAATTATTAAAAATCAATTAAAAATTTTTATTGATTTTTGTTAAAATAATCGGAGTTTCATGCTAAAATTTGCCGTTTTGTTAAAAAAATAAATGAAATTTTCTTCGTCGAAACTATCAACTGAATGAGGCTGCTTGGTTTTTGCACAAATGATTTTCATCTAGAAGTTCATGAAGAAGACTTCTCATTGAGATCAAAGAAGGCGACCAAGGTTGTTTGTTCAAAAAATATCAAAAATAAACTCCAAAAATAATTATTTCTGATTTTGAAATGCAGAGAATTTCTTGACCTGTGCTTTTCACACTACTTTCGAATTTCAGATACGCGTTCCAGACTTCACTAAAAGGCTATTTCGAATTTAATTCCAAACTCGGGCATCAGTTTGGATATTTCAAGTTTTCGTCGCCTTTTTATCTGATTTTGCTTGTTAAAATCTTTGAATATATCTTCTATGTGTTATATCTAAGCGAATTGTATAATAATTTTCAAACTTTTCATTGTTTTTGGTTGCGTTGCCATATTTTTACTATGAATTTATAAAAACAGAACAACTGGAAATAAGGAAGAGTTTAATTGAAAGAACTCCTTCACTATTAATTTTTCAGGCTTCTAAAAACAGAACAACTGGAAATAAGGTAGAGTTAAATTGAAAGAACTCTTGTACTATAAAATTTTCAGGCTTCTTTTCCAGATTAATTTTCAACTCTCGAAGAAATTTGGGAAAAGATATGCATGGGTTGGTTTTTAATGCGGATCGATTTCGGCAATCAAAATAATAGTTTTTTTGAATGTTTTTTTTACCCTCAAGTGGCTTGTACTGGATTTCTCTGGATGATAAACAATGAAACTGTCATTTTAGTGTGAGCTTCTGTGAAACTCTAAAATAATCATTTATTACTAATTTAACATGATTTATAACGCTACTACTTCTGATGTAATCGTTTTTCTGCTTCTATTGCCATCTTTTTTCTTCTTTTATAGTCCAAAAAATGTTTCCAATAACCTTTATATTTCAATATCATATAATTAATGCAATGGATACCGATATCTTTTTTAAGCAAGTCTTAAGTTTCATTACATGTTTCAAAGTATTCATAACTTGAACACTAGTGCAATCGTTAGGCTGATCTTTGTTTTTGACTTGTACATGAAACCAAATGTATTAATTCAAGTGTTGGCAACCTTTAAACACCATAATTTTGCAAAAACTGTCAAAATTTTTTCTTTAAATTTGAGATCAAGACAACAATACTTTTTGAATGATAAAAAAATCCCTCAAAAATGGCTAGTTCAAAAGTCAAAATTTGCCTGGAGAAAAAACCCTAAGCAGAAATAATCTGTCACTTTCTTCAAAAATTGGAAGAATTATTATTTCATTTTGATTAAGTTTTAAACTATTATCCATTGTCGTTCCGACCATTCAAAATGGCGAGAATTTTTGTGTTAATTGAGTTTAAATTTTCTTTTTCTCTTGTTTATTTTCTACGCAAAATGGAAATGGGTCGAATGGTAAATCATTTTAAACACCTTTCAGTCGTAATTTGACATTTAAAAAATTGTGAAAAAAGGGTATCGACAACAAGAAAAACCGGTTTCAAAATTTTGAAATTCAGTGTAATTACGAGCTAGTCAAGTGTTTAAGTAAGTTTTTCATTCGAAAATTGAATAATTAGGCTGATTATTTGATTTTAACTAAAATAAAACCTAAGTTGGAAACTTCATTTAGTGCTTCTGTAGCAATAAAATTTTTCCGAATATTTTTTTAAAGAAAGTTTATTTTTTTCAATTTTTATAAGTTTTTATTGTTTGGGATTCATTGAAAAGAGGCTATTTTGTTGAAACAAAAAAGAAGAAACCTCATTTGTAATTTTTTATGTGGTCGGAATGTAGTCAGAACATTTTGTGCTACTTGCACAGTCTCTACCAAATTTATTTGGTACCATTGTGCTGGAAATGTGCTGGGCTTTCGTTTGAAATACGAGCCACCTTGTTTTCTGCAAAAAAATGTCGCGAGAATTTCGATCAGTTTCGAGTAATTATTTTTCTTTGTTTGCCACCAACGAATAGCGCAACTAAAAGCATCAGGAATATATTGTCAAACTGTCTCTAGGCTACAGAAACAGGGCATTTAAGCTCAAAGCTCAAAAAATTGACTCTTTTGTTCTGAACACCATATTTTCTAATTTGTTCATCGTGTTTTAGATTATTTTCCGATTAAAACTTGAAGAATAAGATGGTAAGATATACTGTAGATTTATATTTAGTCAATTTCAGATTTTGGCTGGATTATCAGTAAATAAAAATTCCAGGCATGGAAAACTGCTAATCATACAATTTACCTACAAACCCATAAATTCAGATAACTGAATGAACGTTCAATGATTTTTTTAAAGCAAAAACAAGTGGCAAAGACCGTGGATACTCAAAATTTTGAGTTACCGAAGTTTTCACGATCTTGCATCTAATATGCCTAAGTTTATATATAATGATTAAACACAATTTTCACCGCGTTTAAGTTTTGTTTTGCAAATTTTTTGAATTTAGGCAGAATAAAAACAATTTTTCTGTGGCCATTAGAAATTTGCTGATAATATAATTTGCATATATGGAAACTGCTTGCTTTACTTTTGTAAAACAAAATTCTTTTCCCCATTTTTCATTGATGAAACACCAATATCATGTCAATCTACAATTACAGTTGAAATTTGATAACACCAAAATTTCCAAAAATGTTTTATTTTAGTGAAACTAGATTTTTACGTGCTAGTTAATGATATGCATAATTGGCATTTTTGATATGTTTACACCAAAGAAAACGAGGCTCCAAATGACCAAGTTGACAAATTATGCAAACTTTACGAACATGTTAGTGAAAAATGCGAATCGGTTCAAAAAACTGAATTTATATTATTGTACTAATTAAATACAGAATAGTCCAGAAATAGCTATATGCGGTCTCAAATTTTTATCGAAAAAAAAGAACAATTTCAAAAACTAACAGAAGACTGCTCGTATATCAGGCATAACCCGGAATGTTGCAACTGCGCTTTAAATGGTCTCCAATAGTTTTTTTTGTCATTTCTCATTCTCGCGTTTCTTTGCCTAAATCAGTCAGCTTTAAAAAAAATCAACATTAAAATGAGCAAAAAATGAGAAACATTGGATCTTACTTTTTTTAAAACGTGGATCTTACTTTTTTTATGATGTTTTTAGACCGTTTACCCTTGTTACTAGAATGTGTGTAGTTTTTGAAAACATACTTTTGTATACTAAATACCTCTCGAAGGATTCAGGCTTCTAAAATTTATTAAATGTAACGACATTTTTTTCAATCCCCGGCTTCATTTTTATACAATTGGGTTAAAATAGAAAAAAGCAAATAAAAGTTTAAAACTAATTTTTGATATTACATCAGACTCATTTCAAATTAAGCAGTTAAGTGACAGATTAATATTTGCACAAAAAAGCGAAGTCTAACTTCATTTCAAATCTAGACCACCTCTGGTTTGTATTCACAAAGTGGTTCAGCCGATCAAATCAGTCTAAGTTGATAACTTCAATGAACACACTTTTTACTCGTTCGTGATTTTGCTTTTTCTTGCATAGTTTTTACTCATTTAAAATGGCAGCTTCAGAAGTTGTGCTGTCAAAAACTGAAATTAATTCAAGTCAAAAGTCTGAAAGCGAGACTTTTGAAAACAGTGGAGTTATGAGTCGAGAGTCTACGAACCCTGGAAAACAGTCGGAACCTATGGGGCATTCGGAACAGTCGGATAATTTGAAAGTGGGGTTTGAGCCGACGATCAAACAGACGAAAGATGGGCAGGGTGAAAAACAAAAACGGAAGAACCGAGCTCTCCGTAAGTTTGAATCGGTGGATGACTTTGAAGAAGCGGAGATGGAGGAAAAAGTGATTCCTCTTTCGTGGGAACAACTGAAGGTATGTTTATGTTGATTTAATGATTTTCAAAAGGCTGATAAATTAACAATAGCCGGATTAATTCCTAATCAGCCCGGTAATTTTCGTGATTGTCTATCGAGGGTATGATTGTCGATATTTGCTATCTTTCTAGAATTATTGCTCCGGCCATTGAAATGGGGAGGAACTTTATATAGAGGTGTGTTTTAGTTTTTTCTTTTTTTTTTCCACACAAAATCAGGTACCAGAAATAATCATCGGACTGGGTTCAATTATTAAATGTGATTCAAACGACATTAAATTATTTTCAAAAAAATTTCTGAGTCAAGAAAAAGCGGTTCAAAATTTTTGATTTTTCTTCTCTTTTCGAGCGAGTAAATCGATCGAGTAACGTTCGTTATGTATAAAAATTAACAATTTAGGCTAAAATAGAAAAAATAAGATTTGGATGCCTTATATAGCGCTTCCCTGGTAAAAAAAAATCTTTCAAAAATATTTCAAGTTTTTAGTGCTAAAAAGTGAACACAAAAATTTGATCTTTTTTGTTTATCTACTTTTTTGAAGACAATCGTAATCGTTCATGCCTATTTCACTAAATTTCACTAAACTACGCGTTTAAATAGCTCTATCATCACACGACATAGAAGCAAGTACACTAACTGGGGAAAAAGCTGAGAATGTGGTCGAAAAATTTTGTGCTACTTGCTCAGCAATCGTCTATCCTTGTTTAGAAATGCGATCTTCTGGACACGGAAGACAAGACAGAAGCTGACATGTCTGGGGTGGATCCTCCCTTCCTTCAAGTCCAACAAAAAGAGGAGGGGTTAGTGCGCGTGCATTGGGTGAACAAACCCCTAAACAATCAGAAACAGCTGATCAGTCGCAAGTTGAGCAGATTCGATGGAACTTCATCGTCTTCTGCCCAACAACATACAGCAGTGAAACCAGATGACGTCATCTTGAGGTAATGCAATCGTCTGTTCCGGTAACCTAGTATGAGCTTCGAACAAAATAAATTTCTATCCACCGCGCACTCCCCTATGGCGATCATTTCTTATAACTTTTAGTTTACTGTTCCGACCATTGAAAATTGGGACGAATTGTTCCGGGCCGAGGGTCCAACAGGGTCACGCAAAGTCGCCACATGAGTCGCGCAAAGTCGCAAAATGGGTCGCGCAAAGTCGCAAAATGGGTCGCGCAAGGTCGCAACATGGGTCGTACAAGGTCGCAACATGAGTCGTGCAAGGTCGCAACATGAGTCGTGCAAAGTCGCAACATTTTTTTTCACTCAAATCAAGTACCACAAATAATCATCGGTGTCATAGTGCTAAATCAGTTATCCAAGTCTATTTAGTTCTTGATAGTTCCTTTTGTCAATCATTTCATTCTTCTCAATGCTAGACATCTTTGGCAGGTGTTTGGCCTTCGGAGTGTTTGACACCTTCGGATATTATCTAAATCTATGCTCTAATCAAGTTGCATTTTCTGGAAGTCTTTATTCAGGTATCGAATCAGCGTTATTCACATCGGAATGATACGAGTGACATGTCATATTGACGTCGTGATTCAAATGAAATCTGAAAATTTTCAAAAAGTTGTCCCAGTATCGAAAATAATATATTTTTCCAACTTCGAGCAAATAAAGCGATCGAGCAGGCTTACAAAGGTTTAATTATGATGAACTTAAGCCGTGAAGTTTTCTTTTTATTCTAATAAAGTTAGCTTTTGGAGTTTTAGAAAGCAATTTTGGTAATCAAACACTTCAAAAATTCAACTTTTTGTGCAAAAAAGTGATTTTTTTGTCCTTCTAGTCAATTTTTTTTACTCACACTGTTGTCCAATATGCCTGTTTTACTATGAGTACCGAGTATGCTTAAGTTCAAGGCTTTCGTGAAGAACCTTTTATCTCACCACGCAGAACAAAAACGACATTAATTTGAAAAAAAAAAATCTTTCTTATGTAACATTCTGTGGTACTTGCTCAGTAATCGGCTATCCTTGTTTTTTATATGAAACTGTTTTTTTTTCGCAGCAATAATTGTGGTCAGATTTAATTGGGTTTCCAGATAAAACAGACAACTGGCTTATAGGTTGATCTCCAAAGTTGAAGGCGGGGCGGCGGATTTTCTGCCCCCCCCCCTAAATCTGCTGGTGCCATTACAATTTTAACGTTGATTCAGCTATCTTAACACATTCAATCTTGCTTTCTAGAAAAAAAAGATGAATTAAAAAGGAAAAAAGTATATATTTCAATTTTTTTTCTCTTCTTTTCAAGTTTTTTCTTTTTTGTGTTTCTTTTCTTAAGTCAGTATACATTCTTAATTATCTGCACAGAAACCGGCTGTCCTTGTTCACTTCTTCAATAATTAACTTCTTCTCTGATGATGTTTTAGGCTGACTGAGTATGAGTTGTACGTGACGGGCACTTACTTCGCACCCGACTGTGACTCGGAGAGGAGGTCAGAATACTTCTGATTCATTTTAATTACATGAACGCCTTGCTCTTAAAAAGAACTTGAAGCGAAACAACTAAAGTGGAAGATTTCCTTGTTTCACATCGGATATTCATTCTTGTTTCAAATTAATTGTTGCTTTAACTGAACATTATTTTACTTGTCCAAACTGTAACAACAAAAAATTATCTAACAAATAACGGGTGAACAATCAGCAGAAGATTTAGCCAGTGTTCTTTCAAATCACATTAGTTAACACAGTTACCCAAGAAGTTTTTTTGTAGTGCCTCGACGTTGTTTTTTTGTAGTGCCTCGACGTTTGACGACAGTGGCAAGATCCAGATCTACCAGCACCTGTGGACCTTCCCGGGAGAAGACAACACCGCGACTCTCACCTGTCTCAACTCGGGCGACAAGTACAAGTGAGTCAAGAGACATGCGAGGGTTGATTTGAGATCCAGCTTAGATTTCTGAGCTGCCGAACAGAAATATTATCCGGGATGACAAATTATGAAACAATAAAACAATAAATGTGATTCGATAAAAAGTCATGGAAAATTTCCACGTATTCTTGCAGACGAAACTAGGGAAATTGGTTTAAGTGCATGTTGAATTTTTTTAGTTATGATGCTGGTCAATCATTTTTTGAGAAAGTTTTTAGTCAAATTTTTCCTGTTTGTACATATCAAAAATTGATCAAAGTGATGAGGTTGGTCACGGTCATGGCCCTGTAAACAATAAAAAATATTATAATGTGACAAAACAGTGCTGATGATTTAAAGTAACCGGACAAAATGAACAAAATTTGAAATTTCAAATGCGTTTTTCTCCAATTGCAGGGGCGGATCTATGATTTTCTCGAGGGGGGGGGGGGGGGACTTTCAAAAAACTTCAAAAATTTTGTCGACATTTTTTTAGATCGACCAATTGATTTTCTGAACTCTCGTAAATCACTATTAAGACCCCACTTTGACCAAATTTTGACAAAATTTTGAAAAAAAACAGGGTTATGATTAGACAAAAAATGAACAAAACAAAAGTTGCTTAGAATTTCACCAGAATTAATATGCTGCAATTTTTTCTCCGAAATTCTCAACCAAAATTTTACCCCAAAATGGATAGTTTTGGCTTTTTGGATTAATCAAAAATTACGCTGAAACTACTCTGTTAATAGATGCGAAACTATGTCATAAAGAAGCCTCCTTCACATCCCAACAAAGTTCTAGAAAAGTTAAATCTCCAAAACCTGTATAAGAGAAAATAGTTTTGCTTGAAAGTCAAGAAATGTGTTTTTATTATATAAAATCCAATATTTTTGTTTGATAGTCATGAAGTGTGATTTTTGCTATAAATGAAAACAAAATTTTAGCTGAAAAACAAATTTTACACAGTTTGCGCAAATTTTTGGAGATTTAACTTTTCTAGAACTTTGTTGGGATATGTAAGAAGCTTCTTGTGATATAATTTCATCATTTACTAACGAGATTATTTCAGCGTAATCATTGGTTAATTAAAAAAGCCAAAAGGGCCCATTTTTGGGATAAACTTTTGGTTGAGAGTTTCGTAGAAAAAATTGCAGCATTTTATTTCTGGTAAAATTCTAAGTAGCTTTTGTTCTCTTCACTTTTTGTCTAATTTTAAACCCAAATTGAGAAAAACGCTTTCAAAAATTCAAGTTTTTTCGTTTTGTCCGAATATTTTAAATCAGCCTTGTTTCATGTAATTTGATCAGTTATTATCTCTGTTCTGTTTTGATAGGTTCCGCGTGGTGGCAATCTACGAGGTGTCAGCCAATGGCATGGTGTTCAACGAGAGAGTCAGGAGTGTGAACAAGTTCTTCATCACCATCGGAAGGCCCTCCAAGCCAGACATCCGAATCAGCGACCTAGATCCCCTTCAGGTCAGAAAGATCACAAAACACTGGCGCTAATTTTCTTGAAACAAAGTCCGAATTTGTTGTCTATGTGTTCGCTCATTAATTAATGAAATTTTATAGAAAGAAAGATAAGAAATTTTTCTTGGGTATCTTTAAATATCTTGAAGATTCTTTGAAAAATCTTGAAGATTCTTGAAAAAAATCTTGAATAGTTTTGAAAATCTTTTCAAAATTGCATCGAAAATCGAATTCCTCTGTTGAGCTGCCGGAGCCATCTTGCATGTTTCTCAGGTTATATTCCTGTAGTTTGGGCGGTTAGGTATCTTGGAAAAAGCCGGATGTGTTTTAAAGTTTCTTTGCTATCTTTCATAAATCTTCAACATCTAGGAAATATGACTGAAGCTGGGCAGCACAGGTTCAAGATGACTGAAACTTGGTCAACCCGGGAAGATCAGTTTTGGGCCTTAAACAAAAAATACCCCTCTTTTTTACTGGCTATATATGAAGACATTATCAGGTGATGCTCACGTGGTCCCTGATTGAGACTCACCCCAAAGTGGCCATCGGAGGGTATCTGGTGTCTCTGGACGGCGGAGTGAGAACACTGCAAGTGGGTCCAGATGTCCGCTTCCCATTCCTCGGCAACCTCACTCCCAGTAGGTTCAACGGATCTACTTAACAATCCCCTCCCCCCCTCGAGGAAAGGAGGGAGATTGTTAAGTAGATTAAGTTAGCCGATTTTTGACCAATCAAAACGCAGCAAAATTAGAATTCTCAACAGAAAGCTGTAGAGCTCCGCAGCCAAATTAAAAAAAAACAGGTAAAAAAATTGCGTTTTTCCCGCGCGCTTTTCCCATCAAAATTAGTATATTTTGGCGCCGAAATATTTCCCCATTTTAGAAAAATTAGGGTTGGTCAGCCGAAAATGGACGATGTCATAAAATAATACCAAAGGGAAAGGCTATTATTTTATGACATAAATCAACCCCTGAGTGCATACCATATGGAAGGATAGGGTAACGTATTGCCACCCCCTATAAAGAATTAAAACAACCTTAAAGCATATCTTAGTAAGGAATCTCGGATCGGATCTCTTTAACTACATCCCCTTTTGTAAAAGGGGAGATTCGTTACTAGGTACAAAAGATCAAGTTGACATCCCCCCCCCCCCCCCCCCCAGATAGACTTCAAGATAGACCACCAAGTTATGATCCTCCACCCCAGCGTTCATTTTAAATTAAATTTGCTACGACGCGCTGAATGTAAAATGCTCTATTCTGATTGGCTGCAAAATCGAACTCAGAACCAAGTTAACATCCTCTCCCCTAAACGCATTTGGATGGAGGATGTTAACTTGGACCGGTACAAATTCACAAATGCTTAACCGTTGATCTAGTTCTTAGGCTCTTTTTCAGTCCCCCCTTTGATTTTTTGGACCAGGATAAATTTACGAGCAGGGTGAGGAGAAACTAGAAAAAGCCAGTTCTTATAGTGGTGGCAGTTCGTTAATAGGGAATCTATTTAACCATCTTCTTAATAGGTACCAAAAGGGGTGTTAGTAAAAGAGATCCCGAATCTATCTCCCTCCTTTTACAAAGAGGGTATCGTGTTATAGAGCTCCGGTTCAATATAACTCGCTAAAAATCCCACAGAAACTTGTCAGACTTTTCCGAAGTTCCTCTGCGTCTGATGCGCTTGTGACCTATTGTAATTGTGAGGTATTATGGGGTTCCTTGTTGACTATTATTCCATAGCATCCTTAATGTAGTAGTGAGACCAAGTTAACATCCTTGGAGAATTTAACTATTGGGGACAAAGATTTTAGCTTGGTCTAGCTATAGAGGAGGAAGGGGGGAGGTTAACTTAAGAGGGTGGGTTAACTTGATCTTAGTGGTGTTCTGAAAACATCTGATCTCGAAATGCGACAGTTCTTGCGCTAAACGTTTTGAGCTGCGGAGTTTTTTAATTGTTTGAAATATGTCAACGTGAAATTTGACAAATAAATGCGTCAGATTATCTGTAAATTATTCAAATTGAAATATCTTTTCGTCCTATTAGAGTTTCATTGATGTTTTCTTTTAAGTATATCTTAACACCGTGATGTAAAAGAAAATTAGAAACAAAAATTATTTTTAATTTTTCAAAAGTAAAATTTGAAAAGACCAGTTGTTGTGTTTTTGTATTTTCAAAAAATATTTATTTCACATTAATGTGAATTTCTTTACAAATCACTCTAGACTCCGATCCTAATCGTGAAATTCTTTCGCCTTTTACTAAAGAATTCCGGGCTTGGGGTCAACTTGAGTTTAGACTCTTTTTCCGAACCCACTGAAAATGGTGGGTTTTCTCAATTTGAAGACTTAGTGATCAGTATTATTACACACACACAGCACATTAGTTCGTGGAAAATGTTCTGCTTGAATTGCTGTTCCCACATTGGCAAAACTAAGATTGCAATCGATTATAATTGCTTTTTGTACAGATTTTATACTAGTAAAAAAATCGATTGTATGTAAACCAATTAGGATCAAGTTAACATTTGTATATCATGTATTTGATCCTTGAACAATTTGTATATTCTTAACTGTTCGATTCTTTCTTTATATGGAAGGGGGGAGATAAATAGTTAACAAGATCCGGCACTAAAATGGATAATAAAGGGATTTTATACAGTTCGGTATACTGTTCGAAATAAAAAAATGATTGGAAGAATAGTTAACAAGATCCGGCACTAAAATGGATAATAAAGGGATTTTATACAGTTCGGTATACTGTTCGAAATAAAAAAAATGATTGGAAGAATAGTTAACAAGATCCGGCACTAAAATGGATAATAAAGGGATTTTATACAGTTCGGTATACTGTTCGAAATAAAAAAATGATTGGAAGAATAGTTAACAAGATCCGGCACTAAAATGGATAATAAAGGGATTTTATACAGTTCGGTATACTGTTCGAAATAAAAAAAATGATTGGAAGAATAGTTAACAAGATCCGGCACTAAAATGGATAATAAAGGGATTTTATACAGTTCGGTATACCGTTCGAAATAAAAAAATGATTGGAAGAATAGTTAACAAGATCCGGCACTAAAATGGATAATAAAGGGATTTTATACAATTCGGTATACCGTTCGAAATAAAAAAAATGATTGGAAGAATAGTTAACAAGATCCGGCACTAAAATGGATAATAAAGGGATTTTATACAGTTCGGTATACCGTTCGAAATAAAAAAAATGATTGGAAGAATAGTTAACAAGATCCGGCACTAAAATGGATAATAAAGGGATTTTATACAGTTCGGTATACCGTTCGAAATAAAAAAAATGATTGGAAGAATAGTTAACAAGATCCGGCACTAAAATGGATAATAAAGGGATTTTATACAGTTCGGTATACCGTTCGAAATAAAAAAAAAGATTGGAAGAATAGTTAACAAGATCCGGCACTAAAATGGATAATAAAGGGATTTTATACAGTTCGGTATACCGTTCGAAATAAAAAAAATGATTGGAAGAATAGTTAACAAGATCCGGCACTAAAATGGATAATAAAGGGATTTTATACAGTTCGGTATACCGTTCGAAATAAAAAAAATGATTGGAAGAATAGTTAACAAGATCCGGCACTAAAATGGATAATAAAGGGATTTTATACAGTTCGGTATACCGTTCGAAATAAAAAAAATGATTGGAAGAATAGTTAACAAGATCCGGCACTAAAATGGATAATAAAGGGATTTTATACAGTTCGGTATACCGTTCGAAATAAAAAAAATGATTGGAAGAATAGTTAACAAGATCCGGCACTAAAATGGATAATAAAGGGATTTTATACAGTTCGGTATACCGTTCGAAATAAAAAAAATGATTGGAAGAATAGTTAACAAGATCCGGCACTAAAATGGATAATAAAGGGATTTTATACAGTACGGTATACCGTTCGAAATAAAAAAATGATTGGAAGAATAGTTAACAAGATCCGGCACTAAAATGGATAATAAAGGGATTTTATACAGTTCGGTATACTGTTCGAAATAAAAAAAATGATTGGAAGAATAGTTAACAAGATCCGGCACTAAAATGGATAATAAAGGGATTTTATACAGTACGGTATACCGTTCGAAATAAAAAAATGATTGGAAGAATAGTTAACAAGATCCGGCACTAAAATGGATAATAAAGGGATTTTATACAGTTCGGTATACTGTTCGAAATAAAAAAAATGATTGGAAGAATAGTTAACAAGATCCGGCACTAAAATGGATAATAAAGGGATTTTATACAATTCGGTATACCGTTCGAAATAAAAAAATGATTGGAAGAATAGTTAACAAGATCCGGCACTAAAATGGATAATAAAGGGATTTTATACAGTTCGGTATACCGTTCGAAATAAAAAAAATGATTGGAAGAATAGTTAACAAGATCCGGCACTAAAATGGATAATAAAGGGATTTTATACAATTCGGTATACCGTTCGAAATAAAAAAAATGATTGGAAGAATAGTTAACAAGATCCGGCACTAAAATGGATAATAAAGGGATTTTATACAGTACGGTATACCGTTCGAAATAAAAAAATGATTGGAAGAATAGTTAACAAGATCCGGCACTAAAATGGATAATAAAGGGATTTTATACAGTTCGGTATACTGTTCGAAATAAAAAAAATGATTGGAAGAATAGTTAACAAGATCCGGCACTAAAATGGATAATAAAGGGATTTTATACAGTTCGGTATACCGTTCGAAATAAAAAAAAATGATTGGAAGAATAGTTAACAAGATCCGGCACTAAAATGGATAATAAAGGGATTTTATACAGTTCGGTATACTGTTCGAAATAAAAAAAATGATTGGAAGAATAGTTAACAAGATCCGGCACTAAAATGGATAATAAAGGGATTTTATACAGTTCGGTATACTGTTCGAAATAAAAAAAATGATTGGAAGAATAGTTAACAAGATCCGGCACTAAAATGGATAATAAAGGGATTTTATACAGTTCGGTATACTGTTCGAAATAAAAAAATGATTGGAAGAATAGTTAACAAGATCCGGCACTAAAATGGATAATAAAGGGATTTTATACAGTTCGGTATACTGTTCGAAATAAAAAAAATGATTGGAAGAATAGTTAACAAGATCCGGCACTAAAATGGATAATAAAGGGATTTTATACAGTACGGTATACCGTTCGAAATAAAAAAATGATTGGAAGAATAGTTAACAAGATCCGGCACTAAAATGGATAATAAAGGGATTTTATACAGTTCGGTATACTGTTCGAAATAAAAAAAATGATTGGAAGAATAGTTAACAAGATCCGGCACTAAAATGGATAATAAAGGGATTTTATACAATTCGGTATACCGTTCGAAATAAAAAAATGATTGGAAGAATAGTTAACAAGATCCGGCACTAAAATGGATAATAAAGGGATTTTATACAATTCGGTATACCGTTCGAAATAAAAAAAATGATTGGAAGAATAGTTAACAAGATCCGGCACTAAAATGGATAATAAAGGGATTTTATACAGTTCGGTATACCGTTCGAAATAAAAAAAATGATTGGAAGAATAGTTAACAAGATCCGGCACTAAAATGGATAATAAAGGGATTTTTTACAATTCGGTATACCGTTCGAAATAAAAAAATGATTGGAAGAATAGTTAACAAGATCCGGCACTAAAATGGATAATAAAGGGATTTTATACAATTCGGTATACCGTTCGAAATAAAAAAAATGATTGGAAGAATAGTTAACAAGATCCGGCACTAAAATGGATAATAAAGGGATTTTATACAGTACGGTATACCGTTCGAAATAAAAAAAATGATTGGAAGAATAGTTAACAAGATCCGGCACTAAAATGGATAATAAAGGGATTTTATACAATTCGGTATACCATTCGAAATAAAAAAAATGATTGGAAGAATAGTTAACAAGATCCGGCACTAAAATGGATAATAAAGGGATTTTATACAGTACGGTATACCGTTCGAAATAAAAAAAATGATTGGAAGAATAGTTAACAAGATCCGGCACTAAAATGGATAATAAAGGGATTTTATACAATTCGGTATACCGTTCGAAATAAAAAAAATGATTGGAAGAATAGTTAACAAGATCCGGCACTAAAATGGATAATAAAGGGATTTTATACAGTACGGTATACCGTTCGAAATAAAAAAAATGATTGGAAGAATAGTTAACAAGATCCGGCACTAAAATGGATAATAAAGGGATTTTATACAATTCGGTATACCGTTCGAAATAAAAAAAATGATTGGAAGAATAGTTAACAAGATCCGGCACTAAAATGGATAATAAAGGGATTTTATACATTTCGGTATACCGTTCGAAATAAAAAAAATGATTGGAAGAATAGTTAACAAGATCCGGCACTAAAATGGATAATAAAGGGATTTTATACAATTCGGTATACCGTTCGAAATAAAAAAATGATTGGAAGAATAGTTAACAAGATCCGGCACTAAAATGGATAATAAAGGGATTTTATACAATTCGGTATACCGTTCGAAATAAAAAAAATGATTGGAAGAATAGTTAACAAGATCCGGCACTAAAATGGATAATAAAGGGATTTTATACAGTACGGCATACCGTTCGAAATAAAAAAAATGATTGGAAGAATAGTTAACAAGATCCGACACTAAAATGGATAATAAAGGGATTTTATACAATTCGGTATACCGTTCGAAATAAAAAAATGATTGGAAGAATAGTTAACAAGATCCGGCACTAAAATGGATAATAAAGGGATTTTATACAATTCGGTATACCGTTCGAAATAAAAAAAATGATTGGAAGAATAGTTAACAAGATCCGGCACTAAAATGGATAATAAAGGGATTTTATACAGTTTGGTATACCGTTCGAAATAAAAAAAATGATTGGAAGAATAGTTAACAAGATCCGGCACTAAAATGGATAATAAAGGGATTTTATACAATTCGGTATACCGTTCGAAATAAAAAAAATGATTGGAAGAATAGTTAACAAGATCCGGCACTAAAATGGATAATAAAGGGATTTTATACAGTACGGTATACCGTTCGAAATAAAAAAAATGATTGGAAGAATAGTTAACAAGATCCGGCACTAAAATGGATAATAAAGGGATTTTATACAATTCGGTATACCGTTCGAAATAAAAAAAATGATTGGAAGAATAGTTAACAAGATCCGGCACTAAAATGGATAATAAAGGGATTTTATACAGTACGGTATACCGTTCGAAATAAAAAAAATGATTGGAAGAATAGTTAACAAGATCCGGCACTAAAATGGATAATAAAGGGATTTTATACAATTCGGTATACCGTTCGAAATAAAAAAAATGATTGGAAGAATAGTTAACAAGATCCGGCACTAAAATGGATAATAAAGGGATTTTATACAGTACGGTATACCGTTCGAAATAAAAAAAATGATTGGAAGAATAGTTAACAAGATCCGGCACTAAAATGGATAATAAAGGGATTTTATACAATTCGGTATACCGTTCGAAATAAAAAAAATGATTGGAAGAATAGTTAACAAGATCCGGCACTAAAATGGATAATAAAGGGATTTTATACAGTTCGGTATACCGTTCGAAATAAAAAAAATGATTGGAAGAATAGTTAACAAGATCCGGCACTAAAATGGATAATAAAGGGATTTTATACAGTTCGGTATACCGTTCGAAATAAAAAAAATGATTGGAAGAATAGTTAACAAGATCCGGCACTAAAATGGATAATAAAGGGATTTTATACAATTCGGTATACCGTTCGAAATAAAAAAAATGATTGGAAGAATAGTTAACAAGATCCGGCACTAAAATGGATAATAAAGGGATTTTATACAATTCGGTATACCGTTCGAAATAAAAAAAATGATTGGAAGAATAGTTAACAAGATCCGGCACTAAAATGGATAATAAAGGGATTTTATACAGTTCGGTATACCGTTCGAAATAAAAAAAATGATTGGAAGAATAGTTAACAAGATCCGGCACTAAAATGGATAATAAAGGGATTTTATACAGTTCGGTATACCGTTCGAAATAAAAAAAATGATTGGAAGAATAGTTAACAAGATCCGGCACTAAAATGGATAATAAAGGGATTTTATACAGTACGGTATACCGTTCGAAATAAAAAAAATGATTGGAAGAATAGTTAACAAGATCCGGCACTAAAATGGATAATAAAGGGATTTTATACAGTTCGGTATACCGTTCGAAATAAAAAAAATGATTGGAAGAATAGTTAACAAGATCCGGCACTAAAATGGATAATAAAGGGATTTTATACAATTCGGTATACCGTTCGAAATAAAAAAAATGATTGGAAGAATAGTTAACAAGATCCGGCACTAAAATGGATAATAAAGGGATTTTATACAGTTCGGTATACCGTTCGAAATAAAAAAAATGATTGGAAGAATAGTTAACAAGATCCGGCACTAAAATGGATAATAAAGGGATTTTATACAATTCGGTATACCGTTCGAAATAAAAAAAATGATTGGAAGAATAGTTAACAAGATCCGGCACTAAAATGGATAATAAAGGGATTTTATACAGTTCGGTATACCGTTCGAAATAAAAAAAATGATTGGAAGAATAGTTAACAAGATCCGGCACTAAAATGGATAATAAAGGGATTTTATACAGTACGGTATACCGTTCGAAATAAAAAAAATGATTGGAAGAATAGTTAACAAGATCCGGCACTAAAATGGATAATAAAGGGATTTTATACAGTTCGGTATACCGTTCGAAATAAAAAAAATGATTGGAAGAATAGTTAACAAGATCCGGCACTAAAATGGATAATAAAGGGATTTTATACAATTCGGTATACCGTTCGAAATAAAAAAAATGATTGGAAGAATAGTTAACAAGATCCGGCACTAAAATGGATAATAAAGGGATTTTATACAGTTCGGTATACCGTTCGAAATAAAAAAAATGATTGGAAGAATAGTTAACAAGATCCGGCACTAAAATGGATAATAAAGGGATTTTATACAGTTCGGTATACCGTTCGAAATAAAAAAAATGATTGGAAGAATAGTTAACAAGATCCGGCACTAAAATGGATAATAAAGGGATTTTATACAGTACGGTATACCGTTCGAAATAAAAAAAATGATTGGAAGAATAGTTAACAAGATCCGGCACTAAAATGGATAATAAAGGGATTTTATACAGTTCGGTATACCGTTCGAAATAAAAAAAATGATTGGAAGAATAGTTAACAAGATCCGGCACTAAAATGGATAATAAAGGGATTTTATACAATTCGGTATACCGTTCGAAATAAAAAAAATGATTGGAAGAATAGTTAACAAGATCCGGCACTAAAATGGATAATAAAGGGATTTTATACAGTTCGGTATACCGTTCGAAATAAAAAAAATGATTGGAAGAATAGTTAACAAGATCCGGCACTAAAATGGATAATAAAGGGATTTTATACAATTCGGTATACCGTTCGAAATAAAAAAAATGATTGGAAGAATAGTTAACAAGATCCGGCACTAAAATGGATAATAAAGGGATTTTATACAGTTCGGTATACCGTTCGAAATAAAAAAAATGATTGGAAGAATAGTTAACAAGATCCGGCACTAAAATGGATAATAAAGGGATTTTATACAGTACGGTATACCGTTCGAAATAAAAAAAATGATTGGAAGAATAGTTAACAAGATCCGGCACTAAAATGGATAATAAAGGGATTTTATACAGTTCGGTATACCGTTCGAAATAAAAAAAATGATTGGAAGAATAGTTAACAAGATCCGGCACTAAAATGGATAATAAAGGGATTTTATACAATTCGGTATACCGTTCGAAATAAAAAAAATGATTGGAAGAATAGTTAACAAGATCCGGCACTAAAATGGATAATAAAGGGATTTTATACAGTTCGGTATACCGTTCGAAATAAAAAAAATGATTGGAAGAATAGTTAACAAGATCCGGCACTAAAATGGATAATAAAGGGATTTTATACAGTACGGTATACCGTTCGAAATAAAAAAAATGATTGGAAGAATAGTTAACAAGATCCGGCACTAAAATGGATAATAAAGGGATTTTATACAGTACGGTATACCGTTCGAAATAAAAAAAATGATTGGAAGAATAGTTAACAAGATCCGGCACTAAAATGGATAATAAAGGGATTTTATACAGTTCGGTATACCGTTCGAAATAAAAAAAATGATTGGAAGAATAGTTAACAAGATCCGGCACTAAAATGGATAATAAAGGGATTTTATACAATTCGGTATACCGTTCGAAATAAAAAAAATGATTGGAAGAATAGTTAACAAGATCCGGCACTAAAATGGATAATAAAGGGATTTTATACAGTTCGGTATACCGTTCGAAATAAAAAAAATGATTGGAAGAATAGTTAACAAGATCCGGCACTAAAATGGATAATAAAGGGATTTTATACAGTACGGTATACCGTTCGAAATAAAAAAAATGATTGGAAGAATAGTTAACAAGATCCGGCACTAAAATGGATAATAAAGGGATTTTATACAGTTCGGTATACCGTTCGAAATAAAAAAAATGATTGGAAGAATAGTTAACAAGATCCGGCACTAAAATGGATAATAAAGGGATTTTATACAGTACGGTATACCGTTCGAAATAAAAAAAATGATTGGAAGAATAGTTAACAAGATCCGGCACTAAAATGGATAATAAAGGGATTTTATACAGTACGGTATACCGTTCGAAATAAAAAAAATGATTGGAAGAATAGTTAACAAGATCCGGCACTAAAATGGATAATAAAGGGATTTTATACAGTTCGGTATACCGTTCGAAATAAAAAAAATGATTGGAAGAATAGTTAACAAGATCCGGCACTAAAATGGATAATAAAGGGATTTTATACAGTACGGTATACCGTTCGAAATAAAAAAAATGATTGGAAGAATAGTTAACAAGATCCGGCACTAAAATGGATAATAAAGGGATTTTATACAGTACGGTATACCGTTCGAAATAAAAAAAATGATTGGAAGAATAGTTAACAAGATCCGGCACTAAAATGGATAATAAAGGGATTTTATACAGTTCGGTATACCGTTCGAAATAAAAAAAATGATTGGAAGAATAGTTAACAAGATCCGGCACTAAAATGGATAATAAAGGGATTTTATACAGTACGGTATACCGTTCGAAATAAAAAAAATGATTGGAAGAATAGTTAACAAGATCCGGCACTAAAATGGATAATAAAGGGATTTTATACAGTACGGTATACCGTTCGAAATAAAAAAAATGATTGGAAGAATAGTTAACAAGATCCGGCACTAAAATGGATAATAAAGGGATTTTATACAGTTCGGTATACCGTTCGAAATAAAAAAAATGATTGGAAGAATAGTTAACAAGATCCGGCACTAAAATGGATAATAAAGGGATTTTATACAGTACGGTATACCGTTCGAAATAAAAAAAATGATTGGAAGAATAGTTAACAAGATCCGGCACTAAAATGGATAATAAAGGGATTTTATACAGTACGGTATACCGTTCGAAATAAAAAAAATGATTGGAAGAATAGTTAACAAGATCCGGCACTAAAATGGATAATAAAGGGATTTTATACAGTTCGGTATACCGTTCGAAATAAAAAAAATGATTGGAAGAATAGTTAACAAGATCCGGCACTAAAATGGATAATAAAGGGATTTTATACAGTTCGGTATACCGTTCGAAATAAAAAAAATGATTGGAAGAATAGTTAACAAGATCCGGCACTAAAATGGATAATAAAGGGATTTTATACAGTTCGGTATACCGTTCGAAATAAAAAAAATGATTGGAAGAATAGTTAACAAGATCCGGCACTAAAATGGATAATAAAGGGATTTTATACAGTTCGGTATACCGTTCGAAATAAAAAAAAATGATTGGAAGAGGAGTCTTTTACCGTTGACTTTTTCAGACTCGCTGCATGAAGTGCGAGTAAAGGTGTTGTCAAGTCACAGCAGTGGTGACAGTGACTTCTCGGATCCGATTCTCGTCCGAGTTCCCGAGAGGCCAGAGACACCCAAATTAGAACTGATGCCTATTGAGGATGTCGGAAAAGTCCAGTGAGATATAATTCTTGAACTCGTCTATTCAAAAGTGCAATTTTCAAATCAATGAATATTTATTTTTTTGATATGGTAAGACCGAAAAATGCTACTTGACGGCTTAAAATCCTTCTGTCATCTTGGCGACATAGACAAGGAAACTATCAAGGTAGATCCGTGAAACTTTTATCTTAACAATAGTTTCAATGTTTTCTATTCAGGAACTTCAACATTTTGAGCGTTCTTTCTTTGTACTTTTTCCCGTCATTTTTCAGAATAAGATGGACGGTGGGTAGCTGTGAGCAGAAGACCGAGCGAGTCAACTGGTGCAGCATCTTCCTCGGCCTCGGCAACAACAAGGCATTCTTGTTCCACAAAGTGGCCGTCACAAACTCACAAGAAGACATGTTCTACACTTTCCAGGATCTAAATTTAGGCGAGCATTACCGTTGTTATGTACAGGTGAGATAAATTCTTATTTCCTGATTATTGTTCGTATTTCTTTAACCCCCCCCCCCCCCCCCAAGATACCTAGAAATGAATTGCCCCTCCCTATAAAAAAAACTCAATGAATCAGCCTACATTAAGTTTTACCTAGTAACAAAGCTTCCCCTTTTGCAAAAGGGGTCAATAGTTAAAAAGATCCAAATGTTCTTTCTCTTTTGTTCAAAGTTGATGGTATCACAAAAAACTGGCGTTTAAGTTTTTTGTTTAAAAACGTAAGTTGAATATTAAAAGTTCCGCTTAACAGTGCCGAAAACTCTTGAATTCAGTTTCTGAGCCTTTGCCCATTTTACCTCAATTCTTTACTGGTCGAAAGTTCGATGTGTCAACGCTTCAATGCGTCAACGAAAATATTCTGCTGCAAAGCTTGAAGAAAACTTTTTCAGCGTAGTTTTAAAATTTAAACAAGACTGCTCGTATCAGGGCGAAGCCCTGAATGTTCCGATGCCTTTTAAGATTTATGGAGCAGTAATAACATTAAAAAATTAAATGTAATAAAATTAAAAAAAAATTTTTTTTTTAATTTGAAATTTTTTATGAAAATCATCCCCCCACACGCCATTTAAAGTACAAAAAGATAGATTTAGCTCCTTGTAACCAATCAATTATGGCAAATAAGCTTCTTTTAACCAATTTGGAACGATTTTAAGACGGATTAACTCTCCGCTTACGCGTTAATAGCGCGAAATATATCGCGCGTTAATTGTCCCAAATTGGCCAAAATGGTAATCTTTAAACCCCATAACTTTACGAAAAATGATCACAGGTGAAATATCTTTTCAAATTTGAGCTCAGGACAACAATACCTTTCGAATGATATTAAAAAATTCCGTCAAAAATGGCTAGTTAAAAAGTCGAAATTTGTCTGAAGAAAAAAAAACCCCACCCCGAGCACAAATATTCCGTTACTTTCGTATTGAAACTCGGAACAATAATGGTTTGTTTTCTCTCGTTTTCATTTTCTGGGTGGCGAATTCCTTAAAATTTGACAGCTCATAAAATACGCATGAACGAAAAATCATTCATGCGCACACGTGCCGACTACAAGCAGTACGCCGTCAATCTCGGTTACATCGGTATTGCTTTGGATTCCATGGATATTCTTGCTGGATTCCATCAAATCTGCACCGATTTCCTTAGATCTTTGAAACAAGAAATTGAATCACACATGGTATATAAGTTGAAATTTGGCTAGCGATGAAAAATCTGGACTTCAAAGACATTATGGTTTCTAGAGACAACTACTTAACCATGCTTGTTTTGGATTTCACTGACAGTTGCGCTTTGTCAATCGAAGGGAAGTCGATAAAATGTCGGTAGATTCTAAAATTTTCCAGTGGATTCCGCAGTTGAGCTAGCGCAAGTTCATTCATATTCAAAAACTGATTTTTGAAGCTCCTATGACAAAATGCGGAATCTTGTGATAAACTGACAAATCCAACGACGAAATGCAGAAATAAAAGAAACATTAAAAAAACAAATAGGAGGAAAAGAATTGTAGAATCTACTGAAAATTATCAGATGACATCCAAAACAACAAAAAAGTCGGATTTTTGTGTATACAACAAGTGTCTGTGGTCTTCCGCTACAAGCGCCAACAAGACTGCTCGTATATCAGGGCAAAGCCCTTAATGTTCTGACTGTCCCTTTATTCGTATCGAAAAGTTTTTGGGAAAAGAAAATTATGAAAATCTACAAAATTTGGACAATAAATGTGAAATTTAAGAGTCGTACGAAAATGATATGACCAATCTGACTAGCTAGCCTCAATTCAATTTGGAACTATTTTGTTGTGCGGGATAACTTGCCACTCACAAATAATTCGCGTTACGCTCTCAGGAATATAAATAGTCCAGAACATGGCCAATTTGGCAATTTTCAAACCCCCCCCCCCCAAGAATTTTACAAAAAACAATTGGAGGTAAAATATCTTTTTTCATTTGAACTGCGGAAGTCGATATCTTCTATCGGCTTTTTAAAAATGTTTGTTGAAAACTTTTATTTCGATCGGCGAAATTTG
Organism: Symsagittifera roscoffensis; assembly: GCF_963678635.1. Lineage (NCBI taxonomy): Eukaryota > Metazoa > Xenacoelomorpha > Acoela > Convolutidae > Symsagittifera > Symsagittifera roscoffensis. The sequence goes on along the minus strand of NC_087062.1, from coordinate 11,070,487 downwards.
ACTGAATAAAAAAAAACCACACCGAGCAAAAGTATTCCGTTTTCTTCGAAAGTCGGAACAATAAAACAGAGCACTGCGGAGCCAGCACCGAGCACACATGGATCATAATCGATTATTTTGTCACAATATGCTCAGTATCTATAAAATTGCAAAATAATCGATAATAATGGATCCTAATATTTTTTCATGTCAATATAATCTATTATAATTGATTATAATCCATTAAAAATGCAATATAATCCTATCAGTTTTTATGCCAAAATAATTCACTATAATCCATCAAAATGGATTTTTTCGAGAAATTAATCATGCAATTAACAAAATTTTCAAAGTTATTTCAAAGTTTCTGTTTAGTGCAATTGCTACGTATTACGTTTCATAAAATGTTACATTTCTCTTTCAAATTTTTATTTTTTTTGTCTCGCGTTTTTCAATTCATATCAGTTTACTCCCCCCCCCCCCTAATTTTACCCTCCCTCCCGTTTACCCCCCCCCCCACCACTCTCTACTATTTTACCACAACCGCCATTCGCCCCCTTATGGTTGAACATGGGAGGATAATATATTGGTAGAATTTGGGGGAGTGTGTTAATAATTGACACCCCCTCTATTTCCCCCCCTCTCCCGAGTCGTCCCCAGTTTACCCAGAACCCCTCCTGGTTCAGTCTCTCATCCCCAAGTTTGTCCCCAAGACTTGGCATACATTTTGCAAATTTTCTGCTAAATTTGCATAAATTTCTGCAAAAATCGACATAAGTTCGTAAAATAAAGTGAATTAGAATCAATTATAATGGATTATAATGGATTTTCATTTCAAAATTAATCGATTATAATGGATTCTTTTGGCAAAAAGAATCGATTCCCTTGCCAAAAATAACGGATTATAAAAATAATTGATTATAATGGCAATATAATCGATTTCGCGGTCTGAATTTTACATCTTTAATGGATTATAATGGATTATTCCTGTCTCGGGAAACCATTTTAATCGATCAGATTCCACGGGCGCTCGGTGCGGGAGCGAATCGCAAAGCAAAGCAAGCGTCGCTGCTTGCAAGGCCGTTCTTTTTGACAATTATGCGTTTTAGTCTATCTAAATTGAACTGTAGACGACTCAAAGCATTTTCATGTGTGGATGCTTGAATATTACTGTTCAGCAGACTATCAAATTTTACTTGGTTTCGATTGAAACGAATTCAAGCATTTTCATGTGTGAGTTTTAGAATAATACTGCTCAGGCTATCAAATTTTACCTGACTTTCGATTGAAACTAATTCAACTTATAAGACGAGTTTTGTAATTCTACTTAAGTTTTTTTGACGCATTTTTACTATTGAGTCTGAAAAATATTGCCATTTTGAGGTCAAAGTTAAAAACATGCTATTCCTGCGGCAATTTTTTTTTTTTTTTTGCGGTTTGGAGAATGCCAATCGACCGAAATTTCCAATTTTCTCTATTTCCAATAGTCTGTGATGTAGGCTGCGAGTGAAGTGCAGTCTGTATTTAGACAACCGCGTATTCAGACATTTTATTAACCAATCAGAATTGAGCCAAGCAAGAAATCAATTTCATATATTCCTTGTCTCGATTCTGATTGGTTAATACAGTGTCTGAATACGCGGTTGTCTAAATACTGCTACGTAACCGCTGCCAGTGTATCCGGTTTGAAAATCATTGCATATTGAGTTGTGACAATTGATGCAATTATTGCCGTGGTAGAAGCAACACTGAGTTTTGACATTCACTGCTCTTGATTTTTTTTGAGAGAGAAGGCTTTGGCCCCTTTTACTTAAGCGGCCTAAAATATTATAAACAGCACCGCATCAATAATAAATCTCAAAAACCTAATATTATTGAACCAATTTTTTTCAATAAAGCAGCAAAGCGAGCAATTTATTTCTGCTGCTAGAATGTTTCTAGAATTATACTTTTGGGCCGCTCAAAAAAAAGACGTCCATTTTAAATTTTTTTTGGAATTTTTTAAAATGATTTTTGTAGCAAAAATTAAATCCAATATGTTAAAGAGCAATTGGACCATTCATGTCTTCCGTAGCATTTTTTTGTTTTAAATAAAAATTCATGGCTCTCTGAAGATGAAATTTTACTTTGTATTAAGTAGGCGATTTTTACTTTTTAAGTTCAGCCAATTTGAGTTAATTACGTGCTCACTTACCTGGGATGTGTAAAAATAACTTTGATCAACTTTTTTTTGGCACGATTGAACTTTTTGGCACAAGTACACAATCAAATATATACAGATTCTGCTAAAACAGAATTAATAAAAAATGATTTTGCATTTTTTTTGAGACTGCATCAGAAACTTCAATTAGATATGATTAGTTTGAGTTGTTTAAAGACTCACGTGGGCACGAATGAGGTGTCCAAAACTGGATCTTTCGGAGTGTGTGAGATCATCAGCGAGGAGAGCAATTCCGTCAAGTTTTCCCCCTGTGCTCCCCCCATCCCAGGCACCCTCACCATTAAGTGCCTCTACGAGGGGGGATTCCAGATGCAGTGGGAGGACCCCATAGAGTTCGGAGATGCGAAAGTGATGGTTTGTTAAAGAACAATTTTTTTTATTGACAGGATTTTTTTTTTTTTTTTTTTCTGTTTTTTTTTTCTCATTCTGAAAAATTAGAAAGGATTTTTATGCTTTATTTGTAAATGTTATTTTAATTCTATAAATACTATTTAAAATACAATTTCAAATGCTTTATCTGAGATTTTTATCCAGCATTTTTCAATTTCAATGAAATTTAACCATTTTTTTTGTAAATTGACCTTAAAGTGTGTATAAACCAGGACTATTCTCTGACTAAACGACCGAATGTGCAGAAATTTGAGTCTTTCCCATTATAGTCCCCCGCCTGCCTAGTAACAGCAAAATTATAGCCACCAAAAATTGAATGGGAGGGGGTCTGGAAATAGAATTGGGAAAAGCCCGAAAATTTGAAACCAATCAACTCCTTTTAAGCTGCCTAAAACTGCTTCTTTTTCCAGGGCTACCAGTTGATCAAGGACGGTGAGCCGCACGGTCCAGTGCTGTCACCCGAAAGTAGAACTGGCTGCATAGACGAAGCAGTGCCTGGCTCTTTCTACAGAGTGCAGTTGGTGGCTCTGTGTGACCACCTCATCTGTAAGAAGCCATTTGTGATCGAAGGCTACACTACTTCGCAGTACTTCATGAAGATCGCTTCTGGATCAAAACTGGAAAGTTAGCATTCATTTTTATAAGCTAGTTGCATCAAGTAAAATTGATGTTTTCAATCTAACGAACATACAAAGTTTTGTAACCATTTTGATTTTAAAATGTATTTTATTGTTTTTAGCCGCCGAGCAGCGCAAACTACAGAGCCTGTTTGCTCAGACGAAAAAAATACGCCAGAGCACTCAAGCGATCCAGGGCTATGAAGGTTGTCTGCCAGGGTACAGCATAGTGGTGCCATACAGGGGACTAGTTCATGGACCATCAAACATAGTGGTGAAGGACATACAGGGTTCAAGTGCCACAGTACAGTGGTCACTATGGTCTGTGGGTAGGGACATTAAATATTTTGCCTGTTTTTTTGAATGGATTTACATTGGAATCCATTTTTTTGAACAATTAGGTTTGATGCTGGCCTGCACCAACTATAGTCGTTGTTGCTGTTTTGTTATTTTTTTGCTTTCAGGTTAAAATTTGATTAAAAATGCTTTTTCGAACGCAGAGAATTTTTTCATTATGTGTGAATACTTCCCCCAACAAGCAATTGTAAAATAATATACAAAAAAGTTCAAACATTTTGAGCTTTTACACTCAGCTTGAGTAGAGCTTCGCATTTTTTTTGCGCTTCTCTCGTTTTACACACAAGTAGTACCAATTTTTTGAAACAATACAGGGAAAATAAATAATCTTTAAGGATAAATAATCTACAGGGAAAATAAATAATTTGAATAATCTTATTCTGTTTTCAACTAAGCAAACCAACAATTATTCTCTTATAATTTTTATTGTCTACCCTACAATTACTGCAGATGTATGAAGTAGTTTGTGAAAAGTTTGTGAAAAGTTTCTGAAAAGTTTGTGAAAAGTTTCTGAAAAGTTTTCGTCAGATGTCTTTACTTTAAGGCATTACTTTAAGACATCTGATTTTAGCTCACTGAATCTAAAATTTTTCTAAAACCGCCCTTGGCGCCAATATGTATAAATCAGTTTGGTTCATTGCTTACGCTGCGCGTAGGGGCGGATATAGTGGGGAAGGAGCGGGGAATGGGCATACCAAAAACTTTAGTCAATCGAGCAAAATTTATAGTCAAAATAGGGTGTTTATATTGCTATGGGATCACTCGAAAAATCCATTTGGTCGACCTAAAATGAAGGTCGAGAAATTTTTCGGAATGTTTTTGAAAATCAGCCTCCCCATTTTTATCGAATCTTAAATCCGCGTCTGGTATCGCGTTACAAAATTTAAGAGTTTTTTTTGAAATATCTATCACAAACAGGCCAAACTCACAATTAGCAAACCCCCATAACTGTACAAAAGAGGTTCTCAGATGATTACGTAGAATTTGTAATTTTTGAGATCTAATCATCAATATAATTCAGACTGTACAAATTTTTTGTTTTAAAAAAACATGAAATTTATGCAGGAAAGAATATCCCGGTCTCAAATATTTGTCATTTTCTTCTTTAAAAACTGCAAAACTAGGAATTTTTTTTTAATTGTAAATATTCTACAAAAAATCAATAAACTTGAAGAAACAATTTCAAGTTTTACACAGAGTTAAAGCAGAGCTTCGCATTTTCTTGTGTTCTTCTCGCTTTACCAGAAGTATTGCCAATTTTATAATACAAAACAGGGCAAAAACTAGCAATTTTTGGTGTCAACATAGCAAACCAACAAATTTTTTTTATTTGTTTTGTCTACCCTACAATAACTAAAGATTTATGAGGTAGTTAGTGAAAAGTTCTGTAGTCAATGGTAGACTTCGGGGGGGGGGGGGGGGGGGTAAACAGACGCCCTCCCCTCAGGGATTTGACCCCCTGCTGACTCAAAGTGTCCCACTTTTTGTTACTACTTCAAGATATCTGTTTTTGGTTAATCGAAATTAAAATATTTTCTAAAAGCGCCGTTAGCGCCAATACATAGTCATTTTAACGGCAGAGCGTACCCTCAGAAAAAAAAACGATTTTGACGTCAAATTTTACCAATAACTGGATAAAAACGCTTTTTGACCTGTTTTTTTTCGCTTTGTTTTGGCGCAGAACATATGGCTGAAATAAGGTCTTTCTGGTGATTTTTTAGAGCTCAGAAAATCAGTTTGCTTAACCTAAAAAATTAGGTCGACAAATAAATTTTCGAAAAGTTTTTGAAAACCCTCCCCCCCCCCCCCGAGAAAATTCTCGATCCTCCCCTGGAATCGCGTTGAGAAAATTAGAAGTTTTCTAAAATAACTATTCCAAACAGGCCAATTTAACGATTTGCAAGCACCCATATTTTTGCAAAAGCGGTTTTCGGATGATTACATAACCTTTGTAAATTTTGAGCTCTAACCATCAATATATTTGACAATGTAAAAAGTTCTTTTCGAAAATAGTTTAATGAAAACTTGAAATTTCTGCGGCAAACAACATCCCGATCACAAATAGTTTTGAAATTTGGAAAACTAGAGGTTTCTTAATTGTAAAGTAATCAAAAATAAAATTCAATAAAATTGTTCAAATAAGCTTTGCTTTTTTGCGGTACAGAACAGGCATAGCATGGCAAACTAGCCGACAGAAGATAAAACAAAACACTAGGGGGTTTTTTCAAAAAGTTCGAAACAAAACTAAATTTGCTAAAACTTTCAAATCTATTTTAAATTTTCTTGAAGAAAATGAATTTTGAGAAAAAATAAAGCAAAAAAATAACTGATTGTTAAGTTTGCATAGGAACAAAAATTTTAAGCGCTAACAAAGCAAATAAATAAATGAAAAAAAAACTGTACTTATGCCACATGCATTTTTTAAAATAGCTAAAAAGAAGGCGAGCTCAAAAAATGTCTTTGGTTGATAGAAGTGCAATCTGAAAAAATGATTTCGTGATTCTATTCAGCAAAATTTTTTACCTAGAAAAAAGCCGTAAGCGTAGAAAATTTGTTGCTTTTTTGGTGTAATATTTAACTGCAATTTTGTATTTTTCATTAACTATTTGGACAGAAATATCAAAAAAACAGAGACAGATAGTGAAATACTACTACAGTTCTGAATCATCGATGGAACAATGGTGGTCATTTGTGATATCAGAGATAGTTTACTCAACAAACTGAGCAAAACGGGCTCTTGCTTAGCTTCGAACAGCCTACCTCTGGCTTTAATCTACCATTTTTAAGTTCACATTGTAAAGTTCACTGTAGGACTTTGACAGAAATATTTTTAGAAATCTTTTTTTTTACGTTTCGGGGCTTATAAATTGCGGGAAACTAACAAACCTAGGCTGCTTCCAAGCCTAACTTTCTAACATATATCATTTATATTCGAGTTGGAAGCAGCCTTCATTTGTATTGTTGTACCCAAAGTGGAAGGACTAAAGGTCATGTGATGTATGTACTTGGTTTTTCTAGTTTGGCTCAAATCATCCCTCGTTTGGGTCAAGTTTCATCCCTCGTTCTATCAACTTATATTTCAGTGGGACTTTCCGCGGCAAATCTCAATCTCTAAATGGCTATTTAATCTGCATGTTTGCATTTTCCAAAATGTTTGAAAAGTTTACCAACTTCAAAAATTACCAACAGAGACTATTACGTAACATTTTTCCGCTTTCTTGGAAATCTCTTATCAGTTTTCATTTCCAGGGAGTTCACGTCCTAAGTGGAGTAAGTATATCACAAATAATCTACTGTTGCACTACTGTTTTGAATTTAAATGTGCGCACAAATATGTTATTTCAGCGAAAGTGAATGGTAACATCAAAGTTGAAATAGATTTTTTTTCTAAAACTGTCGAACTAAACTAACCGAAAAATGCTTATATATGTTCTTTTTACTCCAAAAGCCATTTTTTTTTCTAATTTTGAAAAAATATATATTCTTCATATTTAATATTTTTTCTCAGATTTTATTATTCTACTATATGCAATCTATATTTTTTCTCTGAATTTTTATTAGTTGATTTTTGACATTTAATGTTCCCAAAAGTATTATAAGTCAATTCCTGATTATTAATGTTGTGAGCTGAAAAAAAACGGTGTTTTAATTAGACGAATTGAATATTGAGTATTTTAATGTGTGGCTGAACAAAAAACAGTGTTTTAATTAGACGAATTGAATATCATATTTTAAATTGACTGAAATTTACAGAGCCTGACGATCCTGAACTTGAAGGTATGGTATGATTCATCATCGGTTTTATCACGAAAAAGGTCACCAATAATAAAATAACGTTGCACAGCTTGGTTTGAACTCAATTTTGTTTGCCCCGCTTCTAGGAGAACAATAATTCAACCTGATAACATCATATCATCATTCATCATCAAATAACGAGTAGAACTATGTTAGGTGTTAAGGTTTCGACCAAAAAAAAAGGAGACGAACATTGTGTTTGTGTTTTTTTCTAGCAAAATTAGGTAACACATAATATCAGATGACGTCGAATTCCGAAAGTTCCTTCTTCATACTGAGCAATTAACACTCGGGTTGATGAAAAGGTGGTAACCTTTGGATTTTTCTCATCAAAATCTTACAACTTCTCAAAGATTTAGGCTCGAAGAATGTTACAAGATAGGATTTTTTTTAAAGCGTTAAAATGTAGAAACATTTCAAACAAAAAATTTTATGTACGGAAATCGCATTAAACAGCTCGCCACATAAACTAAGCGAAGGAAGTGCATCTTGCTTTTTAGATGCAACCTGTATGCGAGTTTTCATTATTATATATCTAAACTTTTGTAAAACACGTACAAAACTATTTAAGGTGATTCAGCAAAACCTATGATTGAATGACTCCAAATTAATGTTCAAACGCTAAATATGCACCACACCATTCTAATAAATACTGCAAATCTGTAAAAGCGGTATCGAAACACATTCAAAATTATTTTTGGCTATTTTTCGAAAAAAAAATTATGTCCATTGTTTTTTTTGCGGGAAAAGTTGATATCTGAGAACTTTTCCTGCTAAAATGTTATAAAATAGTAGTTATTTTTTCAAAAACTTTAAAAGTTCCAGGTTAAGAGATTTACTGTTGGGTGGTCAACCTGGGCAGTTAAGATTGCTATCATTTCCAATGGGTTAAACAGCCAAATGTTTGTTATATTGAAGGGTATTCAAATTGAATTTTTAGTGTTTTTCAACCCCACCTGCACATAAAACTGACAAAAACAATTGTAAACCGAAAATTATTTTAAAAATCTTCTGTTTTGCAAATCTAACTGTGGTCGAAACATTGCGGCGCCAATCTCGGTTTTATAACAGAGCACAAAAGTAAGCTCGCTTGCTTTTGGTTTTATAGACACGTTTTTTGCACGCGTTAGTGGTTTTTGTGAATGGAATCCAGAGAAAGATGGCCTACACAAAATTTTGGCAAAGTAATTGTCATAGAACCCAGCGAAAAAGGCCTAAGCAATCCCGCAATGAAGTTCCCTGGATAGAAATTGACTATAAAGGATTTTCATGGTCGTCTACATAAAATTCTAAAACAATCGATTAAAATGGCCTGCAAGCGAATATATAGCAAATGAAGCAGAAATCAATTTAATCCGTTATAATGGATTATTACGGATTATAAAAGATTATAATGGATTATAATTGATTTTTAAGAGTAAGAGCTTGACTTTTCCAAAGCCTTAAAATCGAATATTCAAAACTTTGACTTTACAATTGTTAAATTGTGTTTTACATTTGGCTACAGCAAAAATATGTGAGGAGAGTGTTGGGGTAGGGGGGAGGGTTGGGGTAGGTGGAGGAAGAGGAGGTAGTTGCGGCTTAAGGGTGGGTAGTGGAGTAAGTTGGGGGGGGGGGGTTGTTAGGCTGGGAGTGTAGTTAGGGGGTAGGTGGGGTGAGGGTAGGCGGGGTGGCGTAAAGGGGTGTGGGTAGGTGCGAGGGTTTGAGGGTAGGTGCAAAAATTTGGTTTTGCATTAAATAACTAAATGTGAGTAGGTTTAGAAATCGAGTAGGCTGTGAGTAATGCAGAAAAAGTTGCAAAGTGTGCAAAAAATTTATAGAGAATATATTCTGATTGCCAGTCAATAAGCAGAATGGTCTAAGGGCAGAGAGGGTCCAAGAGCAGAAAAACTGAAAAATATCAACTTTTATAAGCTAATCGGTTACTTAATTATCAGAAATGTCAATAAAAACAATGCAACGAACATTTTATGCATAACTTGAATAATTTAATAAAGATATTTCAAAAAATTTTAATAAAAAACTTAATGAAAATATTCAATTCATGTATAATTTATTCGTTTTCTTGGTATTTTGGACCATTCTAATGATTTGCTTTATCAATTAGCCCGTATAAACCAACGTAAGTCAATTTTGCTCTGTTTTTCTGCTCTTGGACCCATTCTGCATTTGGACGATTCAGCTTATTGCTCCGCCTCCATATAATCTATCACAATCAACTATAATTCATTTAAAATCCATTAGAGTGGATGGTGATAGATTATAATCTCTTTAATTTGTTTCAAAGCTTTCTGCATACTTTGCAAATTTTTCTGCATTACTCACAGCCTACTCGATTTCTAAACCTACCCACCGCCAATAACAATGGATTATGATGATTTATAATCGATTGCTTGGTCCCAAAATGTAATTATAATTGATTATAACGCCAACATATTTGACCACAAAAATCGATTATAATCAATTATTATCCATGGAAACCAACTGCGGGATGATAAACAAATCCGTTAAGTATTTTATCATGTGTCTTTAGATTCTAATTTTACGATCGTATGAAGATTTCATTTCAAAAAAATTGGGGCGCCGTAATGAACCTTTTCTGCTACTTGCATAGCAAATATATGTTCTTGTTTAGCTGAACTCAATTATTCTATATATCATTAATGATTCATAGTTTTAGGTAAGTACAAATCATCGAGTGTTTCCGAGCTTCCATTATGAAATCCATTTAACGCATATCGGTAGTAAAATGATTTAAAAAATCAGCCATCAATATAACTCCAGTACTGAATCTTGTGATATGGCTAGAAATTTCCTTTCACTGAGAGAAACACAGGCTTAGCAATAGCAAAAAGGCCACCCAATTTTTGACTGTTTGTGATTTCGGATGTTTTGCGCATTCTCTTCAATGATTAAATTGACAATGTATCCCTATGTTTGTGCGTGTGTATGTGTGTAGCGAAGCTGCTGAAGAGTGTACACTTCAAGAAGGCGTCCCACTACAGAGTCTACTGGTGGTATGAGGGGGACGAGGAGGCATATGAAACAGACACCGAACACAACGAGGTCAGCCTCCAGTTCCTCAAACCCAATGCCAGGTCAGCTCAGCACATAACTTATTAACTTGTTAAAAACTCAATTTTGTAACCAGTTTGCAAGCATAGTGCAGAATATTTTGATCATTCTTTTCTGAACTGAACACAAAACATTGAACACAGTGGTTGATCTAGTATTTTCGAGGTAGGGGGGTGTATAATATATGAGGACGCCTTCAAAAAATTTGGGGTCGTTCGGCCGAAAATAGATGTCGTAAAATAGGACCATCGGCGAGACCAGACAAAATGGGCAATAATAAAGTCGCCTCTAACCGTTACCCATCCCGGCATTCAAAGTTTTCAAATCAAACTCGAGAAAAAATTGGTCCAAATATTTTTGCCTTTCAGAATAATTTACAGTAGTGCACTTGCAATGTGACTTCATGTTTTTTTAAGGCAATGTGGTTTTTAAACCTTCGAACTTATTTTCAACTAAACTGTTAAGGGGCATTTTTTTAAAATTTGATTAAAAACTATTAGTGAGTTCGAAGTATTTTGTGCTGCTTGCACAGCGACCGACTACTCTTTTTTCAGATTAGTGTAATGATCGAAACTCGCAAAAAAAACAAAGAAATCAAAAAGTTCAGGTAAGAGATCAATAAATGAGGCAATTAACATAGGGGAGAGGCGTTCACTTCGATATCGTCAGATCGTGTAATTGAGCCCTTGTAACCTGACGTCTAGCTGTAACCTAGAGTAGCAAAAAAAAATTTCGCTTAACAAGATAACACAGTCTGGAATGTGGGTAAATAAGAGAAACTGACAATGCTTAGACAGGCTAGATACCTTTCATAGATCCTCTGCGAATCGAAGGAAGGAACCACAACAAATGTTTAAGCTGATATGCGCCCTCTGGGCTTTAAAACTAAACTACTAATGGATGCTTTGCATTCATTATTTGAGAGTAAATAAACCAGCCGAAGTATAAACCAACCGAAAATGCGCGGAGTATATAGGCCAGCCGAAAAGTTACATCATATGAATGAATTTGCATAACTTTCGTAACTGTTACATAATTGTTATGAAACATTTACATAATTATTACATAACATCGCATTTTTATATACCACCTCATCTTTTTTCAGGTACAACTTGGCTGTGGAGGCGCGAAGAGAGGAAGAGAACGAGTTCGGCAATCTGCTGGTCAAGAGTGTTAGTGACGTCATCGCCTTCAGCACAGGAGCCCCACCCGAGAAGCCTCGTGACCCGAGAGTGGTGGGGCGCACCAGTGACAGTGTGACCATAGGCTGGACACAGCCCCTCGTAGACGGATACCAGTTGTACGGTAAGCTTTTCTAAGACTAGGAACATCTAAACACAATGAAAATCAACAGTATTCAATCAGCTAAACACAACATTGCGCGTGCCTTAGTTCATTTTTGGAGGGGAGGGGGTGATGTTATGTGAGGGGAGGGGAGGTGTCCCCTCACGAGCTTCGACCTATCACAGTTTGTAGTATCAGCATATTAGTTTCACATCACAATTTCTGGTTTTTTACAGACCGGCTTTATATTTTCTTTGAGGGTGCATTTGATTCAAGAACCAGCTTGTATATTAATTTTAAAAATTTTCAATCTTTGAATTTTTCTAAAGTTTTATAAAGATAGCGATAAAAACCACTTTCAATGCATAGCAAAACGTCATTAAAGTTATCATCAATTAATTTTGCAGTAACTCATAACAAAACAGCTCAGCTCGTATCATAGCCCAGCCTTGAATATTCCGACTGCCCTTCAAAGATAATTTATAAGGCTTAAAAAAATGAAAAAAGTTTGTTTTTGAATCTTTTCCTCTCGCGCCATTTAAAATACAGAAGGAAAAATTTTAAGAACAAACAGCCTTCCTCAACTTAATTTGTTACGAATTCTGATGCAGACAAAATCGCCGCTCGAACACAACAAGGCTGCTCGTATATCAGGGCGAAGCCCTGAATGTTCCGACTGCCCCTTAATCCATATCAAATATACTTTTGGTAAAGAAAAATATTGAAAAACAATAAATTTTGGACAATATCAAAGATCTAGTGTAAAAATTTCAGTTGTACGAAGTTAATAAGACGATTTTGTTGTGCGGGATAATTCGCCACGCGTAAATAATTAGCGTTAAGTTTTCAAGATTACTGGATAAAATTTTCTAAGTGAGCATAAATTAGTACAAAGTATGGCGAAATTGGCAATTTTTAAACTCGCAGAAATTTGCAAAAAATGACCGGAGATAGAAAATAAATTTAAATTTGATTTCAGGGAATTATAGCGTCAATGGTGCTGAAATTTTTTTTGTTAAAAACTGCTATTTCGATCTCCGAAGACTGAGTGAGTAAAAAACACACCAAGCATAAAAGTTTCGTTTTTTTTTTCGAAAGTCGGAACAATAATTGCGCTTTAATTGCTCCATATTGGCCAAAGAAGCTATTTACAAACTCTGTACTAACTATCAAGGAGAAAAACATGGAAAATCAAATCAATTGGATATACTGAACAATTGCCCTCCCTGTGGTATCTACCTAAGAATTGCCACCCCTATTAATAAAAGCAATAAATTAGCACTGAGCTTTCTATTGAGAATTATAATTTTGCTGCTTTCTGATTGGTCAAAATGCTTTATTTTAATCTACTTAACAGTTGCCCCCCCCTTTCTTAAAAGGGGGCAATTGTTAAGTAGATCCATTCAATGTTGAATTAGAAAATTTATTGCAAATTGGAAAGAATAGCAGGTTTGATTGCATCCAATAAAAATGAAGTCAAAACAATTTGTTAGGTTTTATAGATTCGAAGCAATTTCAAGACCCAAAAAATATATATGTTTCATGTTCTAGTAATTTTTGTTTTTACAATTATTCTAAGGGTCATTATGAAATTTTCAAGTGCCTCGTCACCAAATTTTGTTAGTAAAGTAGCTACAATCAAGCCAAAGGTGTTTTTCATTTTATGAATTAAGTATCCGAAATTTGTCTGGATTTCTTACAAAGCTCTTTTGTGATATTCGAAACCTTATGGAAGTAAATTGAATTATACAGAAAGTAATCATATGGAAATTATTTACTTCAAATTCCAGTTCAAAAGACTTTTAAAAGATAGTAATTAGAAAACTACTACTCTTGAAGTCAGGTCAGGTCGTCCACCACATCTTCATTCTGATCTGTATCTGTTAAATATTTTGTTTTTAAAATAATATTATTTTTTTAAATTTTAAAAGATGTGAGAATATCTGAGCTGAATAGTTAAATACAAGAATAGTACTCTCATTGTCAGAAACGAAAAATTTAACCAAAAGCAGGTGTTTTTTCCCGAAGGATAAGCAGCCGTGAAACCTTTATTTATATCTAAAAAAACTTAAGTGTACTCCAGTAAATTAGTTTCAAAGGTTGGCTTTATCTTGGTAATGAAAACTTCATAGATTGAAAAAAAATTCTCGAAAAAAACTGAAAAAAAAAGAAAAATTAAACAAGTTTTGAGTTTAATTATATATATTTTTTTGGTTTTCTATCCTTTTTTGACGCATACTACAGTCCAATTTGCCTATTTTGAATTTCTTTTCATGACACACCACACACACACAAAACGACACCAACTTGAAAAATAAAGATTTTTTTGTAGTTTTATATAAATGTGCTTGGAACGTTCTGTGCTACTTGCACAGCAACCAGTTATCCTTGTTGGAACACGCAAATGGTTATGAGCTTCCCTATTTTTTTCGCTTCACTATTTTTTTAGTGTGAAAAAGACTCATAAAAAAACTAAAATTCAATTTTATACACTGCAAAAGACACTCAAACATTTGGGCTCGAAATTTTTAATCTAAAAATTTTCATTGGCCAATGAAAATTTATAGATTAAAATTGCCAAGCAGCAAAAAAAATTAAACTACTTCCAAAAAAAATGTGAAACAAATCAGTTAATACTTTTTTTGCAATTTGTTTCTTTAAGGTTATCGAATTGAAGTGAGAGAACAGTTTTTTGAGACTGAAGCGGATCAAGATCCTCCAGATACTGAGACGAAGTGCTTCAATATTCCTCCCACCGAAACCCAATTCACAGTTCCCGATTTAGCCCATACTACCCAGTGGGATTTCACTCTAATGGTGATTTCAGACAGGTACTTTGAAGCGTGCCAGGACAAGAAAATGAAAAACTTGACCGAGATTCCTCTAGAAATGAGATTCGAAAAAATTGTCAACCACTGGCTGCCTTATGTAACCTTAAGCTCTTTGACTTTGCCCAAAGAGGATATAAGAAGTCTAGTCATTAGCAAGCTGAAGCCCAATTCAATCACGCTTAAATGGGCGACATTCACTTCGCCGAATGATGATTCGGTCGAACTGAAGTACGAGAAGCAGGTCGTGTCGTTTAACGAGTACTCGGAGAATGTCGGTGGACAATCGACGAGGTATTTTGACTGTGTTTCCGTCGACCCGGAGGCTCGGCGTTTTACCCTGTCTGATTTGGAGCCGGCAACTGTTTATCAAATCAACCTTGAAGGTATGATTTTCCATGCCAATGTCTTATTACCTTATTTCCAAATTTATTTCTACAATTTGTGGACAGTTAAAAAAATTTTGTCGTTTTTGTTTCTGTCATCTTTACTATAGTTTGACTTTTGCTAAGTGTTCCGACTACCAAGTAAAAGGGAACTTTGTAATCGGGTGTTGTAACTTTGTAAGCTTTTTCATGTAAAAATCTGGCATGAGGTAGAAATATTTTGAGGAGCGGTGGTGAAGTGGTTACGTCTCCGTCTGTATAACGAAAGGTCGGATGTTCGAGGCCCAACATGATCCGTGCTCGTTGCTAGAGGGTGAGGCAACATTACCCAGCCCAGAAAAATAACCTAAAAAATGCATGTAAATTTCAACCAGGGGCATAACAGCGGTTCTCCATGAAAAACTGAACAGCTCGTGTGTTAGCCTTTTTTCTTACGGATTAATAGTCTTATGCATACCAATGCTAAACACAGAAAATTCGTGGAAAAAGATTAGAATTTATAGTGAAAGTGTGATATAGAATTCCTAAAAATATTGATACATTTAATTGCTAAAAAAACATCTAATCGTTTTCTTAACTAGTTTTTATTCCCTCTCCAAACACACAAAAAAAACGATGAAATAATAAAAAAAGAAAGTTCAACTTGAAAAAAGAATGTGGTCCAAATAATCTGTGCTACTCGCAGCTTGAGCAGCAGCTATTTTTATTCTTGTAATTGTTTAGCCTTTGATGAGCTCTTTAAACGGTTGAGATGGTTTTAAAAAAAGTTGGACAGTTTTTAGTGCAGCGACAAAAATGTGAACTTAACAATTATTTCTTCAGCTACATCAAAGCTGCCACCCGAGAATCAGAAAGGAAAGAAATTGAGCAAAAAGTCAGCCCAAAATCCGGACCAAGAAGAAGAGTTCGACTCTGTGCACGTGTATGACCCCCTCATAATCCGGACTCCGGCGCCCATCAAGTCCAGTAATTTGGTTCTGACTGGATACACGCCTACAAGTATCCGAGTGTCATGGGCGAAACCATGCACACACAGGAATCCAGACAACGTGTTTGCGACCAAGATTATCCGGAGAGATCTCAAAGGCAAGCTATATATTTTTCTGCTGCTACCGCGCACTGATATAGATTTGAGTTTATTTTGGTCAGCCATTTTGATTTCTGTCCAATGTTTAGCAGCTAAACATTGGACAGAAATTAAAATGGCTGACTAACGAAATAAACTCAAACCTATCGGGTCTTTCTAAATATTTGCGAAAATCAATTTGGTCGACCTAAAAAAAGGTCGACAAAATTTTCGATATTTTTTGAAAATTCGCCTCTCCCCTCGAGAAGTTCCTTGATCCGCCCCTGGTGTAGCTTACCATCTTCTGGGAAGTCTTTAACCATAGGTCAGTCGTCCTTCAAAATTGGATGTACCTTCACATAAGAAGAGTTTTCGGGCTGGTCTGAAGCTCCCGAGTTGAGAGCTTACGAGTTACTGATGTTTCGAATATCTTTCTCAAAATTCTGTATGCTTCGACCGTCCCGACCAAAGTTGGATATGTTTCGACTTTCTGATTGACTTAAAGTAGTTTGCCGCGGGTATTCGGTCCCAAAACTGCTATTTCTAGACTTCGAAAGCCAAAGTATAAGTCGAGCAATCGATACTGGCTAAATTTTTTTAAAAAATCAACTCTGCTGCTTCTCATTTTTCTTTAAAAAAAATATTGAGAAAAACTAGTAATAACTAGATGTAAAAAATAAATAGAACATTCTGTATGTAAGTATCAGTATGGAAACTAAGCCATAAACCATGAATACGGGGGAAGATCGAGCGGCCAATTATGCTAATTTTAACCCTCGTAATTTTTTGATTTGTTTTTTTTTTGTGTGAAACCTGTGCGTTTAGAGTACCGAGTGGTGATCAACGGGAAAACAAACCAGCCTGTGGATGTCAACCAGCAGCTGGCCGTGTTGACCAAGTGCCAGCCAGGGAAGACATATCATCTGGTACTCGCCACCATCACATCCACGTACCATCTCTACAAGGTAACAACCAAAACCGGCTGCTGTGCAATGAGCGCAGGCTGGAGCAAATAGAAATGAGAAAACTTGAAAAAAAAACTTATGTTTCAAATGTGGGTGTAAAAACTTTAGTTTTCGTTTTTTTTCTAAATAGCGGAAGAAGAGAAGAAGATCGAACTAGGTAATAATCTGAAAGAATGAGATGATATAAAACCTTAATAACACCACTTTTTGGTTTTCATTTCGGTTTTCAGTTTTTCGAAGTTGTTTTTGTTATTGTTTCAGTTTCAAAAAATCGCGCGCTATTATCGCGATTTCACGTACAGTCAATAGCAAAAAAAATATAGAGCAAATTTTGTGGCTCCACAATTTTGATCGCGTTTTACGCTCATTGGGTATAAAAATTGCTTCTAATAAAACTCTTCAAAAAAATCACAGCGTTTTTTGCAATTGAATTTTTTCCGGTCATTGAGATTATTTGCAAATCTATGTTTTTTGTGGGCTGAATTGATTTCCAACTTATGGTATCACAAAGTACTGCAGCCTTTCAAGTTCTGCTACTAAAGAATATGTTTTTTGTGGGCTGAATTGATTTCCAACTTATGGTATCACAAAGTACTGCAGCCTTTCAAGTTCTGTTTAAAGAATATAATTGCTTGCAAGTTGACAAAAAAGTGGATTCGCATCAAAAATTCAAACTTTTTCAGATAGCAAGTCATTACAGCAAAAAACTCCTATTTTTATGCAAACGTTTTTATGCTGTCAATTTTAATCATTAAGCTTTTCTCAAATTGGATAGCACAGACTAATCGGTTCTTTTCAAAGCAACAAATTTAAAAATTGATCCAGTCATTTTTGCGTACCTTTTTTAAATGAAAACATGAAAATGCAAAAACTTGCAAAAAACTTAAGCTTCTAAACTAAATGTTTAATATGGAATGTTGCGAATTTTTTTTTAATCAAACATGTTTTGTCTCAATGCCATCCTATTTGCATAAACGACAATAAAACTTTTTGAGCTCAAATTGTGCTGTACTCATACTTTTCTAGGCCACTTTACTTCAAATTAAATTTATAAATGATTGATTCTTGTTTTAAGTTGCGCACTTTTCATTTTTTTAAACATACTTAATTATTTGATTGTTCCGACTTTCGAAAGAAAACGGAAAATTTATTCTAGATTTAGTTTTTTTATTCAGTCAATTTTCGCCGATAGAAATAATAGTTTTCAACAAAATTTTTTAAAATCTCATTGACTTCCTGAGTTCAAATTTAGAAACATATTTTACCTCCACTTATTTTTGTAAATTTCTGGGGGTTTGAAAATTGCCGAAATGTTCTGGACTAAATTATGTGCGCTTTAAAAATTTATTCATATTGCTGAGAGCGTAATGCGAATTACTTATGCGTGGCGAATTATCCCGCACAACAAAATCAATCCAAATTGAATTGAGGCTAGCTCGTCAGATCGGTCGTATTAAATGTGTACGGCTGAACACACTTTGATATTAACCAAAATTTATAAATTTTCAATATTTTATTTTTCCAAAAACTATTCGATATGAATGAAGGGACAGTCGGAACCTTCAGGGCTTTGCCCTGATCTACGAGAAGTCTTGTGCTACAGAATAGAGTTTTGCGGATAGCAAAACTAGGTTCAAAACAATTGGGACAAATAAGGTGATAATAGCTTAATGAAACCAGTTCTCTTGATTTTCATGTCAGTTTTTAATTTTTTAAAAATACAATTAGTATTTTGGTTCAATTTTAAAACGGGCGAAATTCAACTTCACGTACAGTCACGCAGTAAAAATTGTACAGCAAACTTTTAGCTTTACAACTTTGATTGCATTTCAAGGCTCATGATAAGTTTTCACTAATTTTGCTACTACTTTAGATTTTGTGGGTTGAACTAATTTTGATTTTTTTTGTACCAAAAGGAGCAAACTAAGTTCTGCTGCCAAAATTTTCAACACAATAATTGCCCGAGAATTGAAAAAATAAAACGACTTGCATCAAACAAATAGAATATTCTAAAATAGCGAGTTATTGTACGAACTCCATCTCTTACGGTGCCTAATACTTTCATTCCATCGGTTGTCAATCAATAAGCTTCTCTCAATTTGGAGAGCACAGAATAATTGGTTTTTTGATAAAATAAAACAAAAAAACGATGTTGCGTAATTGTGCGTAATTTAAGAAAATGCATACACTCCCTTGACTGATTTTGGGTCAAACATGAGCTGAGAATTCAACTTTAAAAAATCTGATGAAATTTTTTTGTATTGTTTATTCCAAAATTTTTTTGTCTCACTTCCACCAAGTTTGAATAAAAGGCAAAAAAGTGTTCGATCTTGATTTATGCTGAACGAATAGTTTGCTAACAAACTGTCCCTAATGTAAGCTCAGCACAAGTGACTGAGTGCTCTTTTAACTTTTAGCGAATGAGCTGATAATAACTGTATGAAATCATGGTTTTCCTTGTCTTCCGTTTTTCGAAAATTAATTGTTGTCTTTTTGATTTTTTAAAAGAAAATAAAAGGAACTGTAGTCGATTGAATGTATAGTCACAAAGCAAAAGCTTTCACAGTAAACTTTAAGCTCTAAAGTTTTGATTGCGTTCTATGCATAATGAGTACAAAATCTGTTTCGAAAGTTATTTCTTAGTTTTCCTTTTTGCACGAATATATTTTTAGAGAATGAGTTCTTTGCATTCAATGCAGTTTTAGATTATATTAGCTGAATCAATTTTGATTTATTTGTACAAAAGGAGCTTATTATTTCTGATGCTGAAATTAGGAAGAGTTAATTGCTTAAGAACCAACAATTGTACAGATTTGCACTGAAAACTCAAACTTTTCCCAAATTGTCAAATAAACAGGCGAAAAAAGAGTTTGATCGATGGAAGCAAATTTTTTTGTCCCCTTAATTGTCAATTGATAAACTTATCTCAATTTTAGATGCACAGTTTATTAGGCTCCTTTCGCTGCAATAAAATATCAATCAAAACCTTTAAAAGTGCATAAACGCTTAAAAATCCATTTTTCTGAAATTACAACATGAAGCCAAAAAAAAAGAAAAAAAATAGAGAGAAAGAAAATCTGGTTAATTATGGTGATTTTAAAACAAGCTATTTTCGTCTCATTTCTATCCATTTTGCGTGAAAAGCAATCGGACTTTGCTGTACGAATACTTTTGCATTTGCGATTGTAGCGAAGAAATAAAAAGAAGCACAAAAGTGGTTGAACGTGGTCACAATTTCCAGTCTTTTCAGTTACGATTAAAATTTCCAAAGTCGATTTTTTCCGAAAGTTTTTTTTTGATTAGCAAATCTAGGTTTAATTAAAACCTCAAATGATTTTTGTGGTAGCTAATTTAGCGTGAAAAGTAAAAGAAACAAGACTCTCGTATCAGTGCGAAGCCCTGAATGTTCCGACTGCCTTTTAAGGTTTATGGAGCAGCAGTAATAACATAAAAAAATGAAATGAAATAAAATAAAATGAAATTTTTTTTTTCTAAAATTTGAAATTTTTTATGAAAATCATCCCCCCACACGCCATATAAAGTACAGAAAGATAGAATTCGTTCCTTGTAACAAATCAATTATGGCAAATAAGCTTCGTTCAACCACAACCAATTTGGAACGATTTTTAAGACGAATTAAATCTCCGCTTACGCGTTAATAGCGCGAAATATATTGCGCGTTGATTGTCCCAAATTGGCCCAAATGGTAATCTTTAAACCCTTATAACTTAACAAAATATAATCACAGGTAAAATATCTTTTCCAATTTAAGCTCAAGTTATCAACATTTTTTGAATGAAACAAAAACAATTCCGTCAAAAAAAGGCTAGTTAAAAAGTCGAAATTTGTCTAAAAAAACCACACCGAGCACATATATTCCGTTACTTTCCTTACGAAAATTGGGATGATAAGGTCACAGAGTTGCAAATTAGAGTTGCAGATTATTCTTTTTTTACTGACGCTGTGAACCAGTCTCAAAAACGGAAACTTTTTGATGCGTTTTCGACAGTCAAAATGAAAAATACTTGTAAGTTTATTTAGGAAACCGAATCATCAATGAAAACAATTTTAATATGATACCAAACAAGATCGAATTCGAGTATATTTTAATTCCAAGATTTTTCGCGTCTTAGAAACCATTTCAAGTACTTGAATCTTTCTGAGGTTATCTGAAGTGCACTTAGATGAGGATTTTTAGGACCCTGAGATGCAGTCCACGTTCGGAAGGAGTAAAGACTTCGCCTACTCTCTCCCAGTGTCAATCACCCTCCCAGATGTACAGAAAGGCAAGTTAACCCGTGGGAAAAAAATGTTTTGGTATTTCAAAAAATTATGTGGCTGAAAATAAACGAAGCAACTAAATTGAATCATTCGCTCACCGACAAAAAATTTTATTGATAGGGAAAACCCTGAAAATTGGGAAAGGTGATATGCACGTTTAAGCGCATCTGGTCGACTACGTGCAAAACTTGTGAAAAATTTTGACCCAAAAATTGCGATTCACTGACTCAGACATAAAACGTTAACGTGTAAATATAGATGATAAATATTTAAGGAGTAAGTGTTTTTCAAAGTATTTCAAAATGTTACAAAAAACTTTTACAAAATGGCGTTTTCTCGAAAACTGAGCAACATAAAACGTTAACGTGTAAATATAGATGATAAATATTTAAGGAGTAAGTGTTTTTCAAAGTATTTCAAAATGTTACAAAAAACTTTTACAAAATGGCGTTTTCTCGAAAACTGAGCAACATAAAACGTTAACGTGTAAATATAGATGATAAATATTTAAGGAGTAAGTGTTTTTCAAAGTATTTCAAAATGTTACAAAAAACTTTTACAAAATGGCGTTTTCTCGAAAACTGAGCAACATAAAACGTTAACGTGTAAATATAGATGATAAATATTTAAGGAGTAAGTGTTTTTCAAAGTATTTCAAAATGTTACAAAAAATTTTTACAAAATGGCGTTTTCTCGAAAACTGAGCAACATAAAACGTTAACGTGTAAATATAGATGATAAATATTTAAGGAGTAAGTGTTTTTCAAAGTATTTCAAAATGTTACAAAAAACTTTTACAAAATGGCGTTTTCTCGAAAACTGAGCAACATAAAACGTTAACGTGTAAATATAGATGATAAATATTTAAGGAGTAAGTGTTTTTCAAAGTATTTCAAAATGTTACAAAAAACTTTTACAAAATGGCGTTTTCTCGAAAACTGAGCAACATAAAACGTTAACGTGTAAATATAGATGATAAATATTTAAGGAGTAAGTGTTTTTCAAAGTATTTCAAAATGTTACAAAAAACTTTTACAAAATGGCGTTTTCTCGAAAACTGAGCAACATAAAACGTTAACGTGTAAATATAGATGATAAATATTTAAGGAGTAAGTGTTTTTCAAAGTATTTCAAAATGTTACAAAAAACTTTTACAAAATGGCGTTTTCTCGAAAACTGAGCAACATAAAACGTTAACGT
This sequence comes from Symsagittifera roscoffensis, assembly GCF_963678635.1. Classification (NCBI taxonomy): domain Eukaryota; kingdom Metazoa; phylum Xenacoelomorpha; order Acoela; family Convolutidae; genus Symsagittifera; species Symsagittifera roscoffensis. The sequence continues at coordinate 11,048,043 of NC_087062.1, read as the reverse complement.
GTAAATATAGATGATAAATATTTAAGGAGTAAGTGTTTTTCAAAGTATTTCAAAATGTTACAAAAAACTTTTACAAAATGGCGTTTTCTCGAAAACTGAGCAACATAAAACGTTAACGTGTAAATATAGATGATAAATATTTAAGGAGTAAGTGTTTTTCAAAGTATTTCAAAATGTTACAAAAAACTTTTACAAAATGGCGTTTTCTCGAAAACTGAGCAACATAAAACGTTAACGTGTAAATATAGATGATAAATATTTAAGGAGTAAGTGTTTTTCAAAGTATTTCAAAATGTTACAAAAAACTTTTACAAAATGGCGTTTTCTCGAAAACTGAGCAACATAAAACGTTAACGTGTAAATATAGATGATAAATATTTAAGGAGTAAGTGTTTTTCAAAGTATTTCAAAATGTTACAAAAAACTTTTACAAAATGGCGTTTTCTCGAAAACTGAGCAACATAAAACGTTAACGTGTAAATATAGATGATAAATATTTAAGGAGTAAGTGTTTTTCAAAGTATTTCAAAATGTTACAAAAAACTTTTACAAAATGGCGTTTTCTCGAAAACTGAGCAACATAAAACGTTAACGTGTAAATATAGATGATAAATATTTAAGGAGTAAGTGTTTTTCAAAGTATTTCAAAATGTTACAAAAAAGTTTTACAAAATGGCGTTTTTTCGAAAACTGAGCAACATAAAACGTTAACGTGTAAATATAGATGATAAATATTTAAGGAGTAAGTGTTTTTCAAAGTATTTCAAAATGTTACAAAACACTTTTACAAAATGGCGTTTTCTCGAAAACTGAGCAACATAAAACGTTAACGTGTAAATATAGATGATAAATATTTAAGGAGTAAGTGTTTTTCAAAGTATTTCAAAATGTTACAAAAAACTTTTACAAAATGGCGTTTTCTCGAAAACTGAGCAACATAAAACGTTAACGTGTAAATATAGATGATAAATATTTAAGGAGTAAGTGTTTTTCAAAGTATTTCAAAATGTTACAAAAAACTTTTACAAAATGGCGTTTTCTCGAAAACTGAGCAACATAAAACGTTAACGTGTAAATATAGATGATAAATATTTAAGGAGTAAGTGTTTTTCAAAGTATTTCAAAATGTTACAAAAAACTTTTACAAAATGGCGTTTTCTCGAAAACTGAGCAACATAAAACGTTAACGTGTAAATATAGATGATAAATATTTAAGGAGTAAGTGTTTTTCAAAGTATTTCGAAATTTTATAAAAAAAATTTTACAAAATGGCGTTTTCTCGAAAACTGAGCAAAAGGATAAAGAATGAAATATAATACTAAGCAGGGGCGGATTTAGGGGAAAGGCGGAGCGGGGCGGACGCCTCCCCTCACCCTCCCCCTCCCCCTCAGGGATTTGACTCCCTGCCGACCGAAAGGAGCCCCCCTTTGTACTAATTTGTACTATTTTGTAATACTAAGGGTGACCTTTTATTTGGTCTAACTTCCTGTCTCGATCATTACAGGCAAGCAAATCATCCAGGCATTCGACTGTGAGTTTGTGAGACAGTGTGCGGAGGGCAAAAACGAGGAGGGATACATCAGAGCCAGATGGGTCATCTACAAGGGGGGACTAACTAAGGGGGGCAACAACAACCAGGCGTCGACAAAGACCAACGCCGAGATGGGCATCGACAGTTTCGAAGTGAGATTACAATACCTATTGCACTTGATTATAATTCCTAATTCATTTACCCCCAGATGAGTTAACGAGATCCCATCTTTCTCTAGATATTGCGCTAAGAAGCGAATCTTTTCTGCAGTTTAATAGGATAATAAGGGGAGGGCGGCGAAAATATCTATTCATTCGGCAGCGTAATCCGGTACTATATGTGCATATCACGAACTGACTACTTTCAGTTTGACACACTCCCCCGAGTTTGGTAATCGGCTTACCGAACACCAATTGTGGATTTTATGAATTTCAAAAACGATAACTTCGAAAGCCACAACACGGAATGGCCGAATATTTTACGCGAACATTTGGCGTCTCGGATTTGGTGTTTCGGATTTATTTTCAAGTTTCTGCGCGTCAAAAAATGAATTGCTTCAAAATGATACACGCCATTCAAGAAAATTTGCACCATATATGGTTTTAAATTATGCATTTCGGATAGCTGACTTTCCAAAAGGTTTTTGAAACAGATGGCACAAATGTTTGTGATAACTGATAAAACTTATTAGAACTCAAAAGCATTTGAACTCGAATTTCACAAGAGCAAGCAAAAAATTCCCAATTTGATGGGGATCATTTGTGAGTTACAAATAGAAGGAACGAGCTACCGCAGGGTGAGAGTACAATACGCTCTAGACTCCAATCCTGAACGTGAAATTCTTTCGCCTTTTACTAAAGAATTCCGGGCTTGGGGTCAACTTGAGTTAAGACTCTTTTTCTGAACCCACTCTAAATAGTGGGTTTTCTCAACTTGAAGACATGTTAGCAACCAAATACTCCCATAATCTGGTGTCAATGGTGCTCTCATAATAGTAGTATTGGTACGACTGGAGGATCTAGGATTTTCTCTCCAAGGTAGGGGCGGATTTTCGAAAAAAAGTTTGAAAACTTTGTTGACCTGGTTTTTAGGTCGACCAAATTGATTTTCTGAGCTCTCCTAAATCACTAGAAAGACCCTATTCCTATTTTGACTCAAAAATTTGCGCCGAAGGCAAATTTTGAAAAAAAAACAGGTCTCAAAACCGTTTTTTGGGCACTTTTTGGAAAATTTGACTAAAAAGTTGCGTTTTTTCGGCGTGCGCTCCTTTCAAATTTGATATACTATATACGCAATTTTTAGTCTTATTTTCCAAATAGTGCCCAAAAACGTCATTGAGACCTGTTTTTTTTTCAAATTTCCCTTCTTTTGGTATTCTTTTACGACTTCCATTTAGGCCGACCAACCCTAACGTTTGACTAAATTTAAGGGTTGGTCGGCCTAAAACGGAAGTCATAAAATAAAACCAAAGGGGGACCCTGGACCCTTTGGTTGGTGAGGGGGTCGAATCCCTGAGGGGTCGAATCCCCCCCCCCCCCCCCCCCCCCAGATCCGCCCCTGATTGGCACCAAAGCATGTAAGTTATATGGAAGCTGTGAACTGCTGCTGTTCGAAATCTTTCACCGTTGAAATTTTTTTAGTTTCGTTGCATGATGTGCGCGTGAAGGTGTTGTCGCAGATAATTAATATCATGATCTTCTGTACTCTGTTCGAAAGTCGGACAAATAATCTGAATTCGAAAAGCGAAACAAATTGTTTTGACTTTAGGTTGTGTGGGAGAGTGACACTGACAGTGATGAGGTCTACAGTGTAACTGTGGCATGTCACGACAGCTGGGTTCTCATTCCAGTCGATAGGGCAGGGTAAGTAGTCCAGAACTGGGGCTGGGGATTCGGTTGGGGTTGATACTAAGACCTAAAGCTATGAGATGCATCTAACGGTCACGGTCATATAAACTCCTCCTCTGTTTAGATCTGTCTACAGAATATTGCTGATTGTGTCCTTCAACGACGGACAGGAACCTCAAAGGAGTGAAATGCTCACTTATCAGGTCAGTCGGCACTGATTTCAATTACACGCCAATTACACCTCTTTTCGTTTGACGCTAAGACGAGTAGACATGCGCAAAATCGTATAGGCAATAATAAAATATTGAAAAAACAGAGCTAACTTTGTGAGATGAAATCTTTCAAATTTCAAAATTCTGGAGTACGTCAGGGGTGGATTTAGGGGGACTCAGGGATTCGATCCGCTCACCAGCCAAAGGGTCCTCATTTTGGTATTATTCTACGACATCCATTTTCGGCTGACCGACCCTAATATTTTCTAAAGACGCCGTTGGCGCCCATTCATACTAATTTTTCAGTTTTTTTGGTCAAAGCCTTTCAAAAAGTGCCCAAAAACGGCCAAAGAAAATTTAAAAGGACATCAATTATTTCGCCAATTTTTTGATAACTTGCCACCCCTCTCTGTTCGAGAAAGTCCTAGAGCCGCCTCTGCGTGACGTTACTTGTCCCTAGCAAAGTGTCATATTCTCCTTTGCTTTATGAAAAAAAAATATGTAATCGAATATTGGTATCTGCTCGTAGGTTCCGAGCCAACCTCCCAAACCACTGGTCCATATCCACCACGTGTCCAGACTCTTTTTCATCATCGAGTGGATGCATGAAGGAGCCAGTGGACCGAACCAGACCAGAGGATTCCAGACATACATAGACGGGAGGAGAGCTGGGAATATGCTGGAACCAGGGTTCTTCAAGGCCAAAATCGCCAGCAAAATTGACCAGTTAGTCAAAAACATGCTATAAATAATTGCAAAAAAGCAAAAAAAAAAACTGCTCAAAATTGGTTAGCAAAACGGGGCTTAAGAAAACCACAAAAAAAACTCAAAAATTTATCTCGTTTAAAATCTATTTCTGGAAAAGTTGACGGGGATTGTAACATTCTGTGCCTGCACAACAAATGGCTATTCTTGTTCGGAAGACTATAAAAAATTCCCGTTCCCACTAAGTTTCCCTTAAACTTTCTACATTATCGTTTTAGTGTGTTTTTTTTCTCACTTTTTAGTTGTAATACAGTTTAGTTTTTTTTTGTAACTGTTGCAGAGAGTACAACATCCAAGTACAGGCCTCCAGTTCCCACCCGGACATGCCCCACTCTGAGTTGAGTGACCCCCTCATAGTGCGCACAGACATGGCCACAATGGAACTGTACAAACAGATGTACATAGACATGCATGGCCTCGCAAATGTGGAGCTCAACTTCGGCTCATCCGACAGACTTCCTGGCACAGGTCAGGGCTAGAATTAATTCAAAAAGAATTAGCGCCGAATAGGTGACTTAAGAACTTTGAGTTTTTTTGATCTTTTTAGTACTTCCAAAAAAACCGGCTCTCCAACCCGGTAGATCTCCAACCTTGGTAGATCTCAAAATAGGTGCCATAATAAGAATGCAACTTTAAAAAACATTAAATTGAAGCTATAATTTCCCTAAATTCCTTCCCCTCCTCTCTCATGAATTTGACAGGCAACTTATTGAAAAACAGGCCAAAAAAAGCGTGTTTAGACACTTTTTGATCAAAAATTGTTGACCAAATAAATCGCTTTTTTACTCGCGCACCCTTCTCTCAAATGTAGTATAAAAATGTAGTATATAATGCGCCTTCAGGAAAATTTTAAGGTCGGTCATCCAAAAAAGTATGTTTTAAAATAGTGCCAAAGGTGGGACCCTTTGAGACGTCAGGGGATCGAATCCCGTAGGGGTGCTACTGCCTTCCTAACTTTTTTTGGAACATAGCCTACCCACCGACCCTAAAAGTTCTAACTTCCTCATTGGCGCTAATACATCAAATAAACGCGAGGGAGATCGCACGCCGAAAAAAATCATACTTTTTGGTCGAACCTTGAACCCTAGGAAGCGTCGCAGAAACTTTTCAGCTATAGAAGGTCTTTTTAGTTATACAGGTGAGCTCGTTTTCGAAAAAGTTTTGCAAACTCCCTTAACGAAAATTCTGAAAAAGATAGTATTCTAAATTGCGGCGATTCTGCATGTTTAGGAGGGGAAAGGGGAGAAGTTAAACTGGGGCTGTTGGAACTGACAGACACTGTGATGGCGTTCAGGATCATGGATCTAAACAGTGGTACGACAGAAAGTTGAGATTATTACTGAAATTAAACGTTTTTTCACTTAATCTTTCAACTCAGATGGCTTAAAACGCACTACAACTGTGGGAATCAAATAGTCATATTTCTAGAACGGTTGTATTGTAAGATGACTAAAACTTGATTCTGGAGCAGCAGTGAATGGCAGATGAGATCTTCAGCTTATGGAAATACTTTTTCAGAAAATGTGTCTAATGTGAAAGTTGAGTGGAACTCGTTCGATTCGGCCGAGACCCGACAACTGCTCCTCCCCCCTGACCAGAAGGACATTTCCCTCTCAACCTTCGGCCCAGGGATCCACCACTTCATCCGCTTCTTCGGAGTTGAGGAACATGGCTTTGTGGTCACCAAGAGCAAACAGATCACGGTGTTGTCGGCCAAGAAACTGGAACAACCTGTCCTCAGACCGAAGTTAGAGTAGCTCCTTTTCTCAAAACTATCAATTTAGTTTAAAAAAACATCAAAACTTGAACTATTTCTAACTTCTCATAGTAAAGTAGTGCAATATCTTCAGAATGAATGCTCTGCGACTAAAAAAAGTGACTAACTACCACTTTTTCGAAGAAAAGACTAGTTTGATTCTTCTTAGGGATCTTTATTTATGAAAAAAAACACTGTGCTTATGTTGCACAGAGACATCCAGACATTTGCGGTCAACAAAAGAAAACGTTTTTTTTTTCAGAAAAGTTTCGTTCGAGGAACTGGTCGTCTCGTGGTCTTCCCTGCGAGACCTGCGCGACCTCATCATAGGCTACCGAGTGATCATCAACGGAAAAGAAATCACCGAAGTCGAGAACTACGAGACCGAATATGTGTTCACGCTAGGTCAAATGTGTCGAGAGTACAAATTCGAAGTGCAGGCTTTAGCCAACCATGAGTACCTGGATAGCGAGGTGTCCAAACCTTTGGTTATTCTCTGGCCAGGGATAATCACTCCGGATATCTACGAAGTTATGACTACAACCGGAAATGCCATCAAGATAGCGTGGAGCCGCCCATTCTCCAGCAAGAATGTCAAGATTCTCGGGTACTGGGTAAGTTTTGGTACAGGTTCCTTTTCAAGAACCAATTTTAACTCTTTGAGATTGAAAAATTTCTTGCCCTGAGTTTTTTAAATACTAACCAGGCAAGAAACTGAAAATGGGGGGTCTGGAGCAAGCATCCAATATATCGGTGTCCCACTCTTTAACCCTACGATATTTAACCCCCTCTGTTTACACCCCCTATATCATAACCCCGTAACATGATAACCCCACAACAATTTAACCCCCTTTTAATGACGATAACTTGTTTCAAATTAAGTCCTTTTTATAAGTACAGGAGTAGTCCAATTAAGCTTACTAATTGAGGCCTGAAAAGCTAGTCTTAATTCACTTGATGCCTCTAGCATCTCAAAAGTAATTACATTTCGACTAGTTAGAGAAATAATCCTTTGACGAGCTTTGCCTTTATTTTGGATCTAACTACATCAAAAGTCTCGTCCCGAATCGGGAAGCCCAATTCCCCCCTTCATTATGGAATCAAAGGGATGCGGCATCATCGGGTTTGGCCAGAACAACAAATGCTGTAGAGGGCTGGCATTATGGCATACAGTCATACTTCAGTGGATCGCATCCCAGTATATGGAAAGTGATCGCAAATTTGCAAAAAGACGCTTCCGTCCAAAAACTTGATTTTTTAAAATTGAGCTACAGTCGATTTCAAACCGGCAAAATAATAAATACATACAAGGTGTTGACTTTTCTTTTCACTCCGCCCAACCCTGTAAGCTTAACCCATTTATTGTACCCTTGGTATACCCGTTATCATTTTTACCCGAAATTCAACTTTTTTGGGAAAATTGGAAAATTTTTTGTGCCGCCAGGGATTCGATCCTTTGATCTCTAGATTTTGAGACTAACGCTTTAACCACTATACCATGAGGCCTTTGGTTGTCATCCGAATAATTCTTACAAATTTGGTTCTTTGATCTTTAATTAAGCCCATGTTTGAGTTTTCAAAGCGTAGATCAATTCTGTCGGCGCCAAAAGATCAAGGTCAAGAAATTCAAATGGTTTTGGACTGTTTTGTATATGCACCAATTTGAATCATGTCGGTCGGATTCGTTTTCAAGTTCATATCAAAGTCTAGACTATCGGCAAGGTCATTTCTGTTCAAATCTAAAACGCATTTAGCAGCGTGCATGTTAACTCATTTTGGTTTGCAAAATTTTTCTCAATTAAAACTTTGATGTTTACCGACGATATGGTTCCGAATCCTTTTCAAGTAACTTTCACTTTGATTCTAACAATTGGTTTTAAAAAGGGGTTAAATTGTAGTGGGGTTATCTGATTATGGGGTTATATGAGAGGGGGTTAAGAAAAAGGGGGTTACAAAACACGGGGTGATAAGCTTGGGAACCAATATATCGAACATATGCAGGGTGAAACATCTGAATTTATATAATAATTACTTAATAATATGACGTAAGAATTTCAAAAACAATAGAGAGTCTTTTAGCCGTTGACAAAATTGCAAACAAACGAGTTCTACAATAATTACGTATTTTTTATTGAGGAATTTCTATCACTTTCCACATTGCGTCTTCAATTTTAACTATGTTGCGTTTTGATACAAAACGTCAAAAAAAAATTTTGTACTTAGGATTAAATTTTATAAGAAAACCAAAACAACTAAGCAAAGAGTTTATAATATCAATTAGAAGAATCATTTGAGTCTGGTGTTATTGACAAAAACTCATATTGGTTCAGTGTTGGGCAAGTTTGCCGTGGTTTTTAATTGAAAATCGGCCAAAACAGCATCTTTCAAGCGATCACTAGAAATCGAATGTTTGCCCTACTTTTTAAAAAATATCAGTTGTTTGTCCAGGGGCCGATCTAGGATTTTCTCGAGGGGGGGGGGGAGTTTTTTTTAAAAAAAATTGAAATTTTTGTCGACCTTTTTTTTAGGTCGACCAAATTGATTTTCTAAGCTCTGCCAAAGCACTAAAAAGACCCTGTTTTTGCCAAAATTTCTGCGCCGCAGGCAAAATTTTGAAAAAACAGGCCAAAAAGGGCGTTTTCAGGCGTTTTGGAGAATTTTGACAAAAAAATCGCGTTTTTTCGGCGCGTGCTCCCCCCTGAAAGTTAGTATATATTTGCGCCGAAGGCGCCTTTAGATAATTTATAAGGTCAGTCAGCCAAAAGTGGATATCTCAAAATAGTACAAAGAGGGAACCCTTTGGGTCGGCATGGGGTCGAATCCCTGAGGGTACCCGAAAATGGGACAAATTTTAAAAATTTGACACTCGCTTGATATTCTTTCGCAGGAAAATTGTTTGGATTTTTTGAATATTTTAGGTTTCTCAACTGAAATAACTCTCAGCCAGTATGGTTTTAAAAACTCACTGGTTTTAACACTGGCCTTGGATCAATTGAGCAATCTCTACCATTCTCGCGTGGGAGAGGGAGGAAATAGCTCAAAAGTTACTTGAGACATGTTTATAACCACTTGAAAAAAATTTGAGTAATAAGAAATCATCATGAACCAGAGTCTTCAACGAATGTGGAACGCCAAAGTTTAAAAAATCAAAGCTCAAAAACTACAATCAGCGAGTGAAAATAATCAATAAAACTGAGGCACATAAAGCGGCTTTTTTCTGTCCTAAATGACAAAAAGCGATTGCGTACAATATTAAGGTGCTGCGAGAAAAGTTTTAGGTATTTAGATACGAGACTAGAGCAACAACACGTATTAAAAACAAGTTGCAAAAAAAAATATAAATGATTTTCAATTTTTTCTTTTTCTAAATTTTTCTCGATACTCATATAAAAAGAAAAATCAATCGGTCAATTGATTGCGTGCTATCAACCCATCAACCATCTACTAGCGTTTGTTGATGGTTTGTAGCGTCTTACCGTTTTTGCTTGGGGGAAGATAGCTCGATTGGACATTACACCATTGGGCTCGATTGGCCGTATCCACCATGGTCGCGAAAGTCGCGCCGTCTCCACCTCCGTCGAGAAAGCCCTGAAAAACTTTTTTAAAGTCGCGCCATCTCCATGCTGGTCTGGAAAGTCGCGCCGTCTCCATCTAGGTCTGGAAAGTCTGGAAATGGCTAAGTTTGGTCGCGCCGGTCACGCCGTTTCCTGAGCCACACGGTCGCGCCGTATCCGCCTCGGTCGCGAAAGTCGCGCCTTAGTTTTTCGGTTGCGAAAGTCTGGAAAGGGCAACTCTTGGTCGCGAGAGTCTGGATATACCAAATATGAGTCGCGACGGATCATCATGGTCGTAAAAGTCTGGAAAAGCCAAGTTTTGGTCGCCAAAGTCTGGACATGCCTAATTTTGGTCTGGAAAGTCTGGACATGGCAAAATTTTGTCGCGAAAGTCTGGACATGAGTCTGGGACCTCGATCCGGGTACGGGGGTTGCTCAATTGATCCCTGGCTCTTCATTACTAGACATTAATGAGAGTCCATATGCCACTTATGATTTTCTGGCTCTATTCTACTCCCATTGCAGTATATTTTCCATTTTCATAAAACTTTTGCTCGCTTTTATAGATATATGCATGAATTTTTATTAAAAGGTATGAAGAGCAAATGTGTTCAAACTAGATGAAGTAGTCACTATGCAGCTTTTCAAGAAATTATATCCAAAAAACGTGAAAAAAGGTTGTGAAAATTAAGATTCAACTGTTGGGGGAATTTCACTGTTGGGGTAATTCAGCTGAGATGATTTTGATTGGCAGGTGTACTGTAAGATGAGACAGGATCAGGCGGAGGACGTGAACAAGACAGAAAAGCGGATGATAGTTGGACCCCTTGAGGCAGACACGACCTCCTACCAGCTGGAGAACCTGTCCACAGTCTGTCTCTACCAAATATACATCGAACTCAAAGTGAGAGTCAGTCTTTTGCAGATGTGCAAATGTTTTCACGAAACCACAAAGCTTAGTTATTAACATTTTTTGGATCTACTTAACAATCTCCACCCCTTTCAAGAAAAGGGGGGATTGTTAAGTAGATCAAAATGGTCGATTTTTCGACCAATCAGAATGCAGCAAAATTAGAATTCTCAATAGAAAGCCCAGTGCTAATTTACTGTATTTATTCATAGGGGTGGAGACCATAGGGGGTGGGAGATTGTTAAGTAGATCTCATTTTTTTTTCAATTTTTAGATAGCAGGCTTGGACCAATTCCTCCAGTCTAACAAACTCACTTTGAGACCAGTGCACTTCCCCCACGCACCTGTGATCAAGACGAACTTAGTCGGAGTGAACGAGCGACCTCAGTTGGAAATGGAGATGTGTCGGCTCATCAGGAGCTGGTGGTCACTTCTCGGGTTCGATGGATCTGCCTCATTCAAACAGGGTTCGGAGAGACAGCAGGCAAGAAACTATGAATAACTGAACAACCCAAGTAGATACACTTATTGCGATAGGTTGAGGGTAAAAATTAACATTTTCTGAACAAAATGTTTAAAAACTTTCAACCCTATAGAAGTTTTTGAACTATCCTTTTTGAACTCAAAAGAAATAGATTTCACGCCCATCATTAAAAAAAACAGATCGGTGTTAAAAATTGTTGTTCTATCCTACCAATTTGCAAAATAATTTATTCAATATGATAGTTTTGGCCTCGCGTTGATTGACATTATCCGCTTTTTGAAATATTTCTTCTGTCAAATATAATGTTATTTCTTGAATTTGTGACAGGAAATAAACGATCTCTACAAAAAAATGGAGCCGATGCTGGCCAAGATAGCCCAGTTCACTGGCAAGATAGAAGGGGAAATCACGTGGGAGAAGCTGGATCAAGAGACTAGGGAGCAGATTGCAGGGTTCAAGGTCATCGTCAACGGATCTCAAGTGGGGGCTATTCTACCCAGCACTCAGAACAAGTTTAACTTCAAGGTCAGTTAAGATGATTCATGCATTTTGACATGCGAAGCCTAAAATTCTCCTAGGGGCGCATCGTGCGCCAATTTGCACCAACATAACCGCGGAGAGTACTCAGAAAAATGCAACTTTTATTTTAACAATTTTTGACAGTGCACAATTTTTTACATAAGTTTTCTCATTAACTTGCCTGATGTTTACAATTTAAACGGCAGAATAGGACAATTTCATTCGTTTTATACAAGTATGCATTAATGAAAAATCCATAAAATCAAAATTGTGAATCCAAGATAGTCAATAAAATCCAACCAACTGAATTCAAAACTGCTTTTGTTGCTTAAAATGCGTTTATTAATAATCAAAATCATAATAATAATAATAATCATGATAATAAGAAAAATAATCATAATGAATTGTCCAACTTCAGCAAACTAATTTTTATGATAAATAATCTATCTCACAAAAACCAAGTCTGGAAGATGAGATGTCAATTAGACAAATTTGTTTGTTCTTAGATGTCTCCGAATTAATAACACAAAGCGAACCGGAGCTGCACACCACTTGCGATACAGCTAGTTTAAAAATGTAGCCAATAGAGAGTTGGAAAATAGTCATGAAAAGAGTCATGAAAAAACTGACTGTTATTTGAAAAAAACGTCAACTTTCGAATTTCGAAGAAAATATATATGGCCTTAAAGCTATTTGAAATTCAAAAACAATTTATGATTAAAACTAGAAAAATAAAATTTTTATTTCACAGAGAAATCTGAAAAATGTATTCCACTCTCGAAACTAGATGTAGATCACGTTTTTTGTGACCTTTACACATTAGCAGCTCGATAGCGGAGTTTGCCTTCTTTTTAACAAAAGACATGAACTGAACATAAAAAGCTACTAAAATTGAAAACGCAATTTATCTTGAAAAAAAATACCAAGATTTATGTAAGAGTATTCACAACGTTCATGAATCTCAAACATAATAATCCGAAAAAAATAAAAAGTGCTAAAAACTCTTTCGTAAGTCTCGATAGTTTTCGTATGTCTCGATTCAGTTCATTCTAGGCAAACATGTCAAGCGAGAGATTTGAATATTAAATTAGCAACGGAACAAAACCTAGAAGTGGAAACAAAAGCGATAATCTTTGTGCAGACACCAGTTGAGCCGAAAAAAAAACTGATTTGATAAAAAAAGTTTGAAAAAATTTCATGTCCCCTGAACTACAAAGAAAAAAAGTTGCAACTCAATGAAACTTTCTACTTTCTTACTGCATCAAAAAAATCTGTGCTGGGCAACTAAGCCGACAAAACTTGCGCACAGAAAAGAAAGTCTGACTATTCAATTTTACCAGGAAAAAAAACTGATTTCAAACATACTGAAAAACCCACGGTCCGGCCGGGACTTGAACACCAAAACCTTAGGGTGTAAACGCAGCCGCTTTTTTTCTGGGCCAAATTGAAAGGAACCTGGAAGTTGTTAAGTTAAAATAATAAAGCAAATTTAATTTGTAAAAAATAAGTTATTATAAGAAATTTTTCAACAGCAAAAAAAAATAAAACTAAAATTTCGCGAAAAAAATCTTGAAACTCAAATACCTCCACCAATGAAGCTTTAGAAATGGCATTGAGAAACTTAGAATAAATCTGATCATTCAAGCAGAAACCGTGACACGGAAACTATGCTGACCAAAATAAACAAACGGACAATACTCCAAAAAGCAAAAATTTCAGGTTTAAAAAATCAGTTCACGGCCGGATTCGTAAAACAGCTTGTTTGAATTAATTATGTTGAATTGATTATGATGCAAGATGAAACATCTGCAAAATCTTGTGAGCAAAGTTGTTCTCGTGAAAAAAGTCTAGTACTTGGTTGCAACACCCTTGCTTATCGCAAGGGTAAAAAACATAAGAATTTATGAACAAATTAATAATGAACATTTGAAAGCAGAGAATAAATTTGTTTCTCAGCTGTCGATGGGCAAGCCAGAGTACACAATCTGCGTGGGCAGTGTGGTTCAGGACTCCTCGTTTCCACTTCAGAAGAGCAACAAAGTCACAGTGGACTCCACACTCTTCAGACCCTTCAGTCTCTTCTGCTACTCACACGTGCACAGCAGAGTCGCCCGGTGGCCCAACAGGGGCTGCTGTGCTGTAGCCGACATGCTTGGTTAGTTTTTACACCAGGTGGATAACTTTTGTTATTACGATTGCTCTTGTAGAGTCGGAAGCAACAATGGCGTAGGGTGTTTTTTCTACCCTATTTCAGGTACCTCCAAGTAAGGGCGAATCTAGGGTTTTCTCGAGGGGGGTTCATTTTTTTATGCCGACCAAATTGATTTTCTGATCTCTCCCAAATCACTATAAAGACCCCATAAGGACCAAATTTTCTGCGCCGCAGATAGGGGCGGATCTAGGATTTTCTCGAGGGGGGGGGGGGGTGGATTTTCAAAAAAATTTTGTCGACCTTTTTTTTTTAGATCGAACGAATTGATTTTTTGAGCTCTCCCTAAGCACGTTTTAGTCCTTGTTTTGGCCAAATTTTCTGCGCCGCATGCAAAATTTTGAAAAAAAAACAGTCCAAAAATGTTGACCAAAAAATCGCGTTTTTTCGGCGCGCGCTCCCCCCTCAAAATTAGTATGTATTGGCGCCAAAGGCGCCTTTAGAAAAATTTTATGATCGGTCGGCCAAGATCGGCAGGGGGGCAGGGGGTCGAATCCCTGAAGATGGCCCCCCCCCCCTAAATCCGCCCCTGGCCGCAGACAAGTTTAAAAGAAACAAGCCAAAAAAGCTTTTTAGGCACTTTTTGGACAATTTCGGACAAAAAAATGCGTTTTTTCGGCGCGCGCTCCCCTTCAAAATAAATATCCCTGGAAGTATTGATAAGTTTGGTACTAATTCGATAGTTAATTAATGTCAACATAAATTTATAAATAGATATATATATATATATATATATATATATTTTTTTTTTTTCACGAGCTGTAGCTTTTGCATTTAAATAAAAATATATTTGCTCGTATTGTTTAATTTGATTTGTTTCATTAGAGATGTTTAATTTGAATAGAAGGGTAGACTTTTAGTGGACCAACAGGTCCCGTTGTCTATCCGTTCCTGCTTTAAATGTGGTAAATTTAATTATGCTGATATATTGTTTATAAAAGGAAAAATATATTCTTTCTTTCTTTCTTTCTTTCTTTCTAGTATATTTTGGCGCCCAAGGCCCCTTTAGAAAAGTTATAGGGTCAGCCAGCCAAAATTGGATGTCTCCTAATAGTACAAAGGGGAAACCTTTGGGTCGGCAGGGGTCGAATCCCTGAGGGGGAGGGGCGCCCCCCCCCCCAAATCCGCTGTTGTCTCCAAGACACCTCGGAGAAGGTCAAGTGTGATATCGTATTGAAACAAAGGGGCGGATTTAAGAGCATGCCCCCCACCAGACATTCGTTTACCTGACAACCTCTGCTTCGTTATTTTTATACAGAAGTGAATCAAAGCGTCGCACTACATACATCACAAACATAGCATGACAAGTTAGAAAAAAACATGAGAAGAACCCACCAAACCCAAACATTTTTTGATCAAAAATTCAAAAGGAAACAGTCTCTACCAAAAGTTTAATACGTGTTTCGAAGAAAGAGTTTCAATTTGAAGAAGACATGTATTCAAACACAAAAAGCAAGGAATTAGAATTCAGGCAAAAATTAAGTAGCGACGAGAAAGCCGACAAAAATTAGGTAGAGGCCCGTTGAGCGGAAAACAAAATTGTGGTCACAAAAAAATAAGCGAAAAAGCTTTGAAGCTCAGAGTTTTTTGTATCACCTCACCCTGAAGCACACAGGCCTTAAAATTTAATATCAACTTCCTTAAGACGCAACATGAAGCGTCTATGGCAAAAACAAATGGGCTGGAATTATTTAAAACGAATAAATTTTTAATCGAAAAAAATTGAACAAAAGTTATACAAAATTGGATCTATTTAGTTTGCTAATTACTAAACAGATACATAATCGACCGACAATTGAAGTTTTCCAAAAAAAACTTAGAAACCAAGAGAATTAATATAACATTTTAACTGCACTGTATGAGCAGTAGTCTGACAGTTCAGTGGTATCGATTGAATTTTAAAAATTTGAGCATGCTAATGGAGCATGTTAATGAGTGCACTTATTGCCCCAATGATTCAAGTGATTTTCTTAAACAAGTTGTTAACCCGAAAAAATGTCTATAATCCAAAAGAAGAACTGTAATCTTTACCAAATCTTTACGCTAACGAAACCTAATATTTAGTTACAGAAACATGTGATTGACCCGATAAATATCAATGCATCGAAAAAACATTGTCTAGACATTTTCGTTTGCAATGTTAGTGACTGGTTTTTAATTTAACTTTTCAACGAGATCATTTTCAAGAAAAATCCAAAAAATGCCGACTAGATAAGATTCTACATGCACTGAACTCTTTAGATAAATAATAATTTGCCATGTAACCGCTTATTTAATCAAAGGCAATAACAGTCTCAATGTTTTCGTTTTCGCTCCGCATATCGAGGCCGCTCCCAATCGTTTTATAGTTCGATATCCAATTTTGTTTCAGCCGAGGAGCTGCAACAGCAGAGCAACTCGAAACTTAAGAGACAACAGGCCTCCAGTCTCCCTGGTCTAATCAGGGGAGAGAGAAAGAGATGGCCTAACCCATACGTGTACGATGTGCTCAACAAATGCGAGACCTCACTGCACCTGTTGTTTGATGACCCCACCCTAGATGACTCATCTGCTGTGGGTGGGGGTGGGCCGGGGGGTGCTCGGAGGAAGAAGAGTGAGAGGTCTGGATTCACTGTTGTTCTGTTCTACACCAACTGGTGAGAAATGCTTCATCTGCCATTAAAAAATATAAACATAAACATTTTTTTTTTGGTTTTCTGATCAACGAAAACATCTGTATATGCACTGTATTATTTTTTCTATAACGACTTCTGTCAAAAGCTTTTGGAACTACTCAATTTTTTTAAAATAAACCACCAAGCAAAGCAATTAAGCTAGCTGCAGATGGTGTAACTTGCTCATTTCAGGTGTCTCTCCTCGCAGAAGACGTTCCGGCACGTGACCAGGTGGGCCTCCACCAATGACATGTCCACTAAGCTGATCACGTGCTGTGTCGGCAGCGGAGAACAGCCGGATGTGCACTATGCCAACGTGGCTAAGCTTGTCAAAGGTCAGTCCACTTTTAATCCCATTTTATATTCCTGGTTGGTCTTAATAGATAGTCCTGGTTGCATGTGTTTGATTTTTTGTTTTATTTAAAGCTAGCGCACCAGTACCGTGTTGTTATCGCTAGCTGGAACTCGTATGACAAGTCGACTCTATTCAAGACATCAATTTTGTCTTGGCGGTTAAAGATAACAGTAGTAGATGTTGAGCCTGACCAGGTTAAAGGGATCACACTGCCCCCTCCCCCTCCCCCCCCCCCCCCCCATACCCCTCTGATCAACCTCAACATCTGCAACTCAAGTCCACTCTCCGATATATAATTGGCAAATTCATCTTCATATTTTAAGTACAGTATAAAGGATTCTCAAAAAAATGCAGTCCGTTCTTAGCGAGGAGGAAGCAACAAAGATAGGGTCATTTCGATTATACCTATAAATTATGAAAAAAGAAAATAAAAGTTTTAACATCAAATTTAGATCGATATAACTGAAAAAGTCAAGATAACACAAGACTAAAAAAAGCAGTTCACTTAATTTAGCTACAAACTGGCTCGGTTCTCCATTTTTTGCCGTTTTCCCCACAAAAGTTTCATTAACTTGAGCCCAAATACGTTTTTAATTGTCGTTTTTTCTCATTTTGGATACCTTTTTATGTTAATTTAACGCTCGGGTTATCGGCCTAGCATTTATAATTAAAATCCGATCGTAATAAAAATTTTCATTTATTTTTTATCATTTGGGGGGGGGGGCATGTTCAAAAATATCCCAAAGATTTGATGAACTTGATTGGTAACTTTGTTCTGTGGATATTTTTTTACAAAACAGAATAAGTGGAATTTATTGCACTGTTAAATGGTAAATAAAAATGACTCACAAAGTTCACAGCTGTCATGTATTATGGACATTGACTTTATGTCCGCCACAAGTCGAACATTGATATGTTTGTTATATCAAAAGTCAGACAATTCAAAACCTCCACATGCACAAAGTTTTTCACTTTTTTGAACATTTTCAAAAGTTTAATAGCTTTGTCTCACATTTTTAATTGACTGACTTTCGCCTCAAATTAATATCTAGTCACTTTCATATTGTAAGCTGCGCACTTACAATGGTGCTCCCATTTAGAAGGTATTCAGTAAATTGTATTTTGCTCAAAAAGGAAGAACTATTTATTATTCAACTAATTGAAATGCATTTGAACCGATACAATTCTGTGCAAATGACACTGACTTCTTCCAATCTTGACTTTCATTAAAAAATAAATTCCACTAACATTATATTATCCCCAACTAAATTTAATCTCTGGATATTTTGAACTTTTACCGTCCAACATTTATTTTAGATTAAATTTAAAAGTTCATAACTTCAATTCAAGTTAAAAACAAACTAACTATTATCGTTTGTGAATTCAGGCCTTACGAGCGTAATAACTCAGTGCACAAAACTCTGTATCTCATAAAAATATTATAAATGAAGCTCTTAACTCGACTTTTGTACCACCAACTGCAGCTTTCGATCGAGAAAGAAAGAAAACAAGAAAAAGCAGAGCATAAACGCACAAATATGAGCGAAAAATATTCCGACGACGCCTCAGCAACAAATGCGCTCACGAACAACAGTTTCACCGGGTGGACTTCGACAGCCGACAACAACCGAAACCTGGATTCGTTCGCTGAGAACATACAAACGACATTGGCTCAAATCGAAGAACGTCTCAGTCAGCATAAACACGAAGAAGACTCGTATCTAGACCCGAACACGGAAATTTCCACGGAAAGTTTGGAAGCGATGATAAAACTTTTGAAATTGGAAAAGAAACTCGTCAAAGACTATTTGTGTCCAAAAGATCTAGAATTTATTGAAACTTTGGAAATGTTCGAAAATTTGGTCCAACACATGAGCGTCGAGAAGAAATCGAAGTTATTTTACAAGTTAAAAAAGTTTATAAATGTCATTTTACCGAGCTACAGATTTCAGGCCGAAAACTCAACGTTTAAACTCTGACTTGTATTGCAATATTACTCTTAGTTAAATCAAAATTGTTAACGCGAATAGTTGGAAAGTCTAATTGCAATAAAATTATTTAGAGCAACAGGATAAAAATTATTTATTGGACTTTAGATTTGGTTTTAATTAAAAATTAATTCATTATTTGCACTAATTTTCTATCTTTTGTCAAAGTCTAACTCAGTTTGATAGTTCTGGTTGATCTTTTTCGCAAATCGAATTTCAAATGGATGGGAACCCCCAGTGATACGTAACACTTAACATGAAAACCTTTTTCAGTCTTAATTCGAGCAGAAGATATCTGAAAAATAAATTCGAGTGCCGAGATAAGCCGGTTCTTTCTTCTCACTTTTCAATTGAAAATGGAGAGCAAATTTTACTTTTGTTCCGACTTTCGATACGAAAGTAACGGAATATTTGTGCTCGGGGTGAGTTTTTTTTTTGCAGACAACATTCGACTTTTTAACTAGCCATTTTTGACGGAATTTTTTATATCATTTAAAAGCTATTGTTGTCCTAAGCTTAAATTTGAAAAGATATTTCACCTGTGATCATTTTTCGTAAAGTTATGAGGGTTTAAAGATTGCCATTTTGACCAATTTGGGGCAATTAACGTGCGATATAATTCGCGCTATTAACGCGTAAGCGGAGATTTAATCCGTCTTATAAATCGTTCCAAATTGGTTGACCGAAGCTTATTTGCCATAATTGATTTGTTACAAGGAACGAAATCTATGTTTTTGTTCCGACTTTCGATACGAAAGTAACGGAATATTTGTGCTCGGGGTGGGTTTTTTTTTCTTCAGACAAATTTCGACTTTTTAACTAGCCATTTTCGACGGATTTTTTATATCATTCAAAAGGTATTGTTGTCCTGAGCTTAAACTTGAAAAGATATTTCACCTGTTATTATTTTTCGTAAAGTTATGAGGGTTTAAAGATTGCCATTTTGACCAATTTGGGACAATTAACGCGCGATATATAATTCACGCTATTAACGCGTAAGCGGAGATTTAATCCGTCTTATAAATCGTTCCAAATTGGTTGTGGTTGAACGAAGCTTATTTGCCATAATTGATTTGTTACAAGGAACGAATTCTATTTTTTTGTACTTTATATGGCGTGTGGGGGGATGATTTTCATAAAAAATTTCAAATTTTAGAAAAAAAAAATTTCATTTTATTTTATTTCATTTCATTTTTTCATGTTATTACTGCTGCTCCATAAACCTTAAAAGGCAGTCGGAACATTCAGGGCTTCGCACTGATACGACAGTCTTGTTTCTTTTACTTTTCACGCTAAATTAGCTACCACAAACAATCATTTGAGTTGAGTGAGTAATTATCATAAAGCCCTTTTAGTTGTGATTCAAATATTAAAAAATTTCCGAAAAAATTATAACGCGATCGAGTAACAATGTGTTTTTTAGACTTTTAGGATAAATAACTTGATATTAACAGGAAGAAAACTAGTTTTGGATGTTTTATTTAGCGCTTGTTTGACAAAGAGGGAATTTCAAAAAAAAATTATGTTTTTTTTTCGATTTTTGTTTTTATTTGCATTTTGAAGACAATTGTTGTCGATCATGCTTAATTCGCCAAATTTTTTACGCGAAAATATAGTTATCGATTGACCGCACCCAATAAAAACGTCGTTATTTGAAGAACTTAAAAAAACTTTTTATATTTTTTTATGAATATGGTGTGAACTTTGGGCTACTTGGACAGCAACCGGCTATCCTTAATTTTGTTTTCAACGCAAAATCAGGTCCCACAAACAATCATCAGAATCGGTCGATTGATAAATCATAATTTAACTCTTTCAGATTCAAATGACGTGAAAGTTTTTTAGTGGATTGTTTGTTGCGCTGCCATTAGAAGTTTAATTGAAAACAAAATTAGCCTATCACTTTGTGATTAGCAAAAAATCAGATCTGAGTGAGAAAAAACTTAGGACTTTTTCCTGGAAACAAATATCAGGACCTATTTAATTGACCATCACTTCGTTCAATTACACTCAATAATAATAAGAGTTCAACGATTGTTATATCATTATAAAACCTTTTCAGTCATGACTCGACTGAAATTTGAAAAAACTTTCAAAAAAATTTCTCAGTGTCGAGAAAAACCGGTTTACTTTTAGCCTAATTTCGAGCGAAAAACCGAGCGAGCAGTAGAAAAATATATCAAGATTTAGACATTAAATTTTTATTCAAGCACTGAAAACTTTTATTCCAGTTAAATTACTTTCCGTAATTTTTTGGCAAAAAACCTGAAAGATTAAAAAAACTAACTTTGATTTTTCTTTGTTTTTAGATCAATTTTTCAAAGCAAAATGTTGTCCAATATGCTTATTTTATTACTTCTATCGAATATTTTACTGATGAAATTAGAATTGAACTTTCGTGGTATCCAAATTAGCAGTTTTAAATCTCATAACAGCTTAAATAATTTTCGTAAACCAAAAAGTTGATTGAGAAAATTTCGTCGACTGATTTATGAGCGGATTTTTATTTTAGATTTCAGTTTCCTTAAATACAAAGTTTTCTTTTTCAGACAAAAACGAATCAGGTATAGTTTTGCACTGAGTGTTTATTGCGTTGTGTTTGTAAGAGTCACGTGTTTGTCCAATTCTACTGATGAAGTTAGAATAGAACTTCGAAACTGATAAAATTAACTTGAAACTCCTGACCGATATCATCAAAAACGGAAACACCGATTGAAAAAAATTTTGGTTGTTTTTATAAGACTATCAGAATTGACTATTTTGATTGATAATTGTCAGAATTGAGTATTCACAAATCTGAAAAAACTCGAGCATAAATTAAAACAATTTGAATCGTTAGAAACCTTTGGTGATATGGTACAATAGTTGGCAACTTTGAATATGTTGCATGTATTACATTTGAGAACTATGATAGATATTGTAGTCATTTCAAGTTGTCCACTTCTTTTGCCAAAAAAATTGGCTTTTGAAATAAATTACAAAAGCTTTTCGAAGTATAGCAAAGAGCGTTACAACATTAAAATTGAATCTACCACCTATTGTAATATATTACCAAATTTTCTTCCATTCAGACCTTCGGTCATGTGATGTTTCACAGGAACAACAAAGAACCGAATGTTGTCCTGGCTCATTTCTAACCGTCGTACAAAAAACATAGCCCACAAACATTTAAGAGTCAATGAACGCAAGGAAAAAATATACTGACTTGTTTCAAAAAACTTCGATTTTCTAATTTCAAAGAAAACAATAATTATAAGCCCTTTAAGTTCTTTGAATTTCACGAACAATTTATGAGTGGAATTTTTGATGAAATTAACCCAATCGGAGAAACTGGATCAATACGTAAGTTTATTATTCCGCTGTAAAATCTGTAAATTAAAATCATCAACCCCAAACAAAAAAATTTATCCAGACTTACTGAAGTCTTCACTACGTTCCTTGACTCTTAAAAAGAAACCTAAAATTGCATCTCACTTCAACATTAATTTGCATATCGCTGAATTCGAAAAAAAGGAGTGAATTTGTTATAGATTCGAAGAACTGGTTGGCTGACAACATCCAGCACGTCTGCGGCTGCTTCTCCCTTAGTGGTGGAGTAATTGATCTGAGCAGACCGGACACCCAAAAAAACAGCGAGAAGAAATCAGTGGCAGCAACACCTGCATCAAATGCTTCCTCAAAAAGGATCCAAGGTACTTTCCCTTATTGCACTCTTTCACCTCATTAAATTCACACTATGTTTTCAAACGCTAGAGCTTTGATCTTCGGACCACCCAAACGTCCTCCTTTGCAAGTTTTTTACAGACCAAATTAAATTTTTCTATTAGCCTTCTTTTTCCGAGGAGCGTGTAGAAGCGCCTGAAAAAATAGTCGAAACCTTCTAAAAAAGAACCTGAAAACGGCGCTGACAATTTTTTCTGAATAGGGTCGTAATAGTGTACAGGGAGAGTTTAGAAAATCAATTTGATCGACCTATTATAGCCCCCAGCCCAATTAAAAATTATCGACCTACTTAATGTAATTGTACCATTATGAGGGGAGGGAGCTATAATGAAACATAAAGAAACAAAGCCAACATACGGTTGGAAAAGAGTCAATGAATGCAAGTGAACAGAACTGACTTGTTTTTTGAAAAAATCTCAAATTTGCAGAAAAAGTGTGCCTTAAAACTCCTGGAATTTCTAGAACAACTTATAATTGACACGTTTTTGATAAAGTTCACCCAATTTGAGAAAACTTGATCAACAGATATATTTTTTATTTCGCAGGGAAATCGGATAATTCAATTCTGAAAATTCTGGGAAATCTGATAATTCAATTTGATCACATTTTTTGTGACATTTACACTTTCGTTGCCCGTAGTGGAGTTTGCCTTCTTTTAAACAAAAGAAATGATCAACTTGAATAAATCAGAAGTCAAACCGCGATAAAAGTAAACTTGAGCTTCAATAAATTTTAAGAATTTTACCAAAAAAAAAAACTAACCTAAAAATCATCGCGACCTATATACCGGAGAAAAAAGTGATACAACCAAATAACTTTCAAACTGAGAAAATTTCCCTGTGAAACTTCGAGATCAATAAATCTTTGCATTCCTTGTGTGCAAACAGCTATTAGAAACACATTTTTGACTGACTCAATTGAAACAGAAAAACTTAAAATCTGACAGACATTGAGCTCCCCACATATAAAGAACAAATTCTGCCTATTTTCATCTGGAATAAAGCAGTAAGTACTGAAAGTTTTCATTTCAATTTTTTGATAGATGCAACTTTTCAGAATTTTAAGGCAATTTTTTTCTCGAGCGGTTTAAAATTTTTTTTCAATTACAGCTTTAAGAAATAAGCTTATTTTAGTTTTAGAGTTTTAAATTTTTTAAAAACTTTGACGTTTTCTCAGAAAATAATTAGGTACATCAAATCTAGGGCCAAAAACTAACATAATAGTAATCAATTTATTGTTTCGTTTTACGGAGAAAACGGAATATTTATGCTCGGTGTGACTTTTTATTCAGTCAATTTTCACCGGTCGAAATAACAATTTTCAACAAACATTTTTAAAACCCCATTGAATATATCGACTTCCTGAGTTCAAATGTAAAAAGATATTTTGCCTACGATTGTTTTTTGTAAGGTTCTGTGGGTTTGAAAATTGCCATGTTCTGGACTAAATTATGCGCAATTTGAAGAGTTTATTCAAAATGCTGAGAGCGTAACGCGAATTATTTATGCGTGGTGAATTATCCTGCACAACAAAATCGTTCCAAATTGAATTGAGGCTAGCGAATTGGTCGTATTATTTTCGTACGACTCAAAATTTTACACTTTGATGTTGTTGAAAATGTACAGGTTTTCAATATTTTTTTTCCCCAAAAACTATTCGTTATGAACTAAGGGACCGTCGGAACATTCAGGGCTTTGCCCTGATATACGAGCAGTCTTGTTTCGACTTTAAATTTCTCACTTTGTTTTTAATTTCTCTTGTTGCCTTACTTTTTTCTCCAGTATCAGTCTCAGCTACGTTCATCGACTCTTAAAAACGTGCGCAAAGGAAAATACAAAAACACTTTGTTGAAAATATTGTTATTGATTAAATAGTTTTTTAAATTTGTAAGAAAAATTGTTTCCGGGAAAACAAAATTAATTCCCGATAACTCAGGGTTTTGGCCTACATTGATATTACAACATCTATTTCAAGGAAACCGTATCTAAATAATTGGGCAGTTTGATTCAAAGCAAATGGTCATAAAAACAATCAGCTCATTTCCGGAGTTACTGTGAAAAAAAAAACACTGAGAAAAAATTCGCCCAGTGAACTTAATTGGAAACTGTTATTGTTTTTCCAAATTTTTCTTCTACTTTTTTGTATAGCAAGAGGGATTGAAAACAAGCTCAAAACTAACTTAGATAAGAGCTTCAAAAAGGTGAAAGAGTTTTTTTAGTTCTTTCTACAATTCATTCTAAAAACGGAAATATTCAGACACTACTTAATATTTTTTCCATAATAGCATGTTTTTTTAAGTTTGTTTAGGAATTTGATCTGTAAGGCTTCAATAATTTTCCTTTAACCCTCTACAAGCGATTTTTCAGATTCCTGAAATGGCATGTAAAAACCCAAGCTAGATCACAGTTCCTGCCTTCGATAGAGAGCGCTCGGAACAATAACTTTTAGACAAACCACGCAATGTGAAGTATCTCCAACTGAAAGTAATTTGAAATATTTTGCTGTTTCTATTGATTTCATCACCGAAAGTCAGTAAAAACTATTGAGTGGCTTTCTTTTCCGCTCAATTTTAGGCACCTCAAGAAATTTCGTACAGGGCAGATGTGGTAAGCATCGTATTAAGCCCTTTGAGTCGATATTCAAGATCCCAAAAAATGTTTTAGAAATTGAGAAAAAATAGTCAGAAAATTTTCGAGTTTTAAACCATTTTATAGTGCAGATTACTGGCCTCATTGTCGAGTTCTCACTGGGTATTTAATTTTCCTGTTTTTTACACTACCGATCAGCGTAGTGTATTATTAAGAACCTTCTTGTTTTCTAACTTAACTCGCAAATAGAAATGTTCATTGAAAGTGTTCACTTAATTGGAAATTTCACTGCAGCACTGGAAATTGCATAGCATCTATTCTCTGCTTTATTTGTGGCTAGTGTTTGTTACCTATTACGCGTCCGTGGCTGAGTGTTTGGTGTGTGAGACTCATAATATCTAGGTCGCAGGTTCAAATCCGAGACGTAACCAATTTTTTTTTTAAATTCTAGGCTTATTTCTAATTTTTCTTATTGAATTTTAAAGAGCTGTTTTTGTCGTGTTCTTGCTAGTGTTTTCAAAGTG
The DNA here is from genome assembly GCF_963678635.1 of Symsagittifera roscoffensis. Taxonomy (NCBI): domain Eukaryota; kingdom Metazoa; phylum Xenacoelomorpha; order Acoela; family Convolutidae; genus Symsagittifera; species Symsagittifera roscoffensis. The sequence continues at coordinate 11,022,424 of NC_087062.1, read as the reverse complement.
AAGCTCGCCTGTGAGTAAAAATGTTTGAAAACTTAATCCCTTTTTATTCGATTTTGAGACGTGTATTTTTTTGTCCAGAAATGTTCAACCTGATCGGAGTGCCCACTATATCCATAGTGTATGACCAATCCAGCAGCATTGTGTGGCAGGGGCGACCACTGGCATCCACCCAGGAGGAGTTCGCACAATTCTTCACTGAGGTCATTCACTCTCTACCCCGGAGTTACTAATAAATGCACTCCGTCAACAACAACAGAATCACAAAAAGACAACACAAAACTCATATCAAGTTCAATGATAGTTTCGAACTTTTTCTATGAACCGATTATAAGCTACAAAAAAGGATTTGGATTTTATAACTAAAAAAATTTCGAAGAGAGAAGGGTTCAATAATTTGCACTGAATTGAAACGATATTACAACCTGACCACAAAAATTCATCATTTTAAAGACACTGATTGTAAAAATTAAATTTTGATTATGATAAATTATCAATTTCTTCACACACAAATTTACCATTTAACAAAAGTTTACACTTCAATTCGCTCAAATCTTTCAGTTTCTGAAACCTCTCTATAATGTTTTGCTTGGTCAAAACGTTTAAGTTCATTAGATATTGGTTGTCATTTGAGTTTGTAGCCCGCTTCAGAAAACTATTCAGTAGTGTCCTTTTTGATAAAAGGAACTTTTTCAAAAATATCCTTACGAACGAGACAGAGTTTTTCGTCGTGTTGACGATCGGTAAAAGCGATAAAAGGTTGCTTGGAATCATATCTTCGAAAAGAAGTTTGACAAGCAGCTCGGCGAAAACAGACATTTCATATTTGTTTTTCATCATTTTGAGATCCTTCAACCTATCGGCAATTGCAAATTTCAATACCACTTTGTTCTGTTTTTCGTAAACTGCGAAAGACTTCAATAGATGAAAATAGAATGGATTGAACTTTTCCTCGAGCAGTAAACATTTGATGACGATATGTGGAATTTCTCGGGCATGTTTCTTTAAATTCATACGAAATAATTTATCTGCCGCCTCCATATAATCAGAGCTAGTCATAATAGCACAAAACACACTTTCGCGGAATTGTGTATTCATCCCACATTTGTGCGCTAGCTCAATAAGTTCATCGTTTTCATTAGACGAATGACCTAATTTATCATTTGAGTCGTTAATTGGGTTTAAGTTTACTTCATTGGTGCCTAAATTCCACCAGCGGCCATTCGCACCTGCCTTCGATATTTCTTCAAGTGAGACATTTACAGTTCCGCCTCCATCCGACGTGTTTCGGGAAGCAAGGTCGGAAACTAAGTCTTGAATTGCAACCAATGCGTCCAAATCTACAACTAGTTCTAACTTTCTACGATTGTTATTTTTCAGGGCTGTCACTAAGTCCAAGAAATGTTCCAACTTTGGCCTGCTGGTTTCTCTTAGAGACTTTAGATGCTCGTTTCCAGTTTTTAGAATGTTTAAAATTATATCTTTAAGATCAGACGGACAATTTTTCCGGAGATTGTAGCCAGTATTTAGAACAATAGCCAACAACGCATCTATGTTCGGCTGGCACAAATCGCCCAACAATTTCCGAATAATGTCGAAAACAAGTTTGTTAGACAATACCCCAAAATCATAGAGATAACACAAACACTTAATACAGTTTACACCTGTTTTATCTGCTACCAATTTTTCCGAATCTTCATTATTATTTGATTGCCAGAACTCAATCAGTTTCCAACAAACCGAATGCGTGAACTGCGCGGACACGTCTGTTTGCGTGTTTTTATGTACAATAGCAATCATGGCAATTTTCTCGAATATCAATCTGTCAGCAACATGAAATGGCTGACAGCATAAACTCATCACAGCCCTGCTTACTGCTACATTCGTTTCACTGGTCCCAAACTTCGTGTACAAGCCTTCCAACTGTTTACTAATGGTGTTCAAGTTGCTTTCGCTTACTCGGTTAAACAACCCCACACATTGCTTATAGATTCGCTTGAAGTCTTCACTCAGAACCATGGCGTCAAAATCTTTCACCTTTTCAGCGGTTACATCATATTGTCGTTTTTGCGGCGGAACATAAAATTTCGAAGCTCCAGCATAGGGATCAAATTTTGCTGGTTTTATTTCATCCATTATTTCGTCATTATTCAAATTGGTATGTTCAGTCGCAGATAGACCTACTTCAACAGGAACTGACACCGGTTTATCAGAACTGTCTGTAGCTTTGCTCTTTCTTTTATTAGGTTTAAGTTCATCTTGATTGATACAGGTTTCCTTTTCCGAATCGTTTGTTTTGCTCTTTTTAGTCTGGGTAACTTTTTCTCTCTCTGGATTTTTTCGCTTTAATGAAGAGCTTTTAGTCTCTTCCTCGTCGTCCGAATCTGACCCGCAAAGATCACTATCAATTTCATCAGAGCTATTATCATCTGCATCATCGGACATTTGGTCGACATTACCGAGTGAAGTTGCTTTCTGTACGTCTTTGTCGTTGAAATCAACCAGCCCCTCATTTTCAAATTTCAGTTCACATAATTCCAAAAGTGTGCCCAGATCACCATCTTCGTAGAATGACTTGGGCACTTTGCCTGGTTTTATCTTCAATTTCTTTGATAATCGTTTTACTTCTGCATCATCTATAAGCTTGCCGTCATCGAGATATTCAAGCTCTTCTGGGACTGCAGCAGCTGGTTTTGACTGCTTGGAGCTTGATTTACATTTTTTGGTCGTCCGATGCTTTGATTCCTTTTTATTGTTCTTCTCAAGGTTTTCGTGCACTTTGATGTTTCCTTGTTTTACTTCATGGAATTTTCTTCGTTTTTCTTTCAACTTCTGCCGTTTTTGTTTTCTCATAGTCTTTCTGTCTGGTTGGTATTCTTTTCTGCTGCCACCAGACTTGAGCTCCGACCCTTCCGAAGCATCAATGCCTTGATTGATTTTCAAAAACTTCGATATGTCAGTTTTCGCTTTGCTTAAGTTCCTTTCAACGTTTTTTCTCTTCTTCATATCTTAATCTGAAAAAAAAACACATAGCTTCACACACGCAAAAAATTAAAAGGTCGAACATCTTAAGAAATAGTCACAACAACTCAAAAAACAATACAACAAATTTTTAGCACAGGTGAAGAACTTGCAAAAACATAACCAACAGAGAGCCGTTTGGAAAAGTGTCAATAAACTCAAGGAGAAAAGAAAGTGAAAACTTTAAACACGATTAAAGTCCACTAACAAAACAAACGCACGCTTTTTTGCTTATCAAACGACGCAATATAAGGCCACTAAGCCGATATAACTAAAATAATACGAAAGAAAAAACTGAAATTATACGAACTCAGAGCTGGTAATATATAACTGACATTACAAAACATATTTCGAAGGACGGGTATTTAAAATCATAAAACCATTTAAGTTGTACTGATGCAGGAAAACCGCTTATCTTTCAAAGTTCCACAAATGGTATGGTTTTTAAGCAAAGCTTAAGGGTTTCTGAAACAAAAAAAGGGAAATAGCCGGTTACGAAAGGGATATTCCTTCCATCTATTTCGATAGTAAAAAGATCGAAAAGGGATTGAAAAAGATAGATAGAAAAACAATCGAATAAATATCGAAAGAGAAGGATTGAAAACAGATACAAAAGAAATAGAAAAAAAAAGAAAAAAAAGATGGAAAGATGAAAAAAAGACGGAACAAAAATGAAGCAACAAAAAAAAGAAAGATTTTGAAAAAGATAAAAAAGAAGAGTGAAAAAATATAGAAAAAAAAGATAGCAAAAGAAGAGTCGAAAACAAAGACAGAGAAGATAGAAAACTCAGATAAAAACAGATACAAAAGAAAAAGAAGAAAAAAAAGATGGAAAGATCAAAAAAAGACGGAACAAAAATGAAGCAACAATAAAAGAAAGAAAGATTTTTAAAAAGATAGAAAAGAAGAGTGAAAAAAAAAATAGAAAAAAAGATCGAAAAAGAAGAGTCGAAAACAAAGACAGAGAAGATAGAAAACTCAGATAAAAACAGAGACGAAGAAAGATTGGAGACAAACCGTTTGATACTAGTACTATTTCGAACTGAATCTACGAAACCAAATTGAAAGTTACAAAATTAGGAGACGGGTAGACAGACATTTTCATATTAATTAAAAATCAGGAATACAGACAGACAATCGTAATTTGGCCTCAAAAAAATATTACTCAAAAAGTAATGACTTTGCGGAAAACTGATCAAAAATTTTTCTTAAGCATTGAAATTCATGATATAGCTTGAACATGAAAAAATTCTTTCGTTAAAAATGCAAAGTTATCATGCTTAAACATGGGAGATAGTTGTCACTAGCATTTATATATAGCATTGATTAAAATTGAGTCAAGATTTAGAACGCCGTGATTTATAGGAAGTAGATTACAGGAATTTTTAGGCTCACCCAAAAATCGGTAAAGTAGTGTAAAGCAGTCGTTCGCTTACGTATTGTTTTAGTTTAAAAAATGGGCCCATTAACAGTTTTCCCAAGGTTCAGGGAAACTATCTTTTGTGCCTTCGTACCTCACCGAATCGTTCGAGCCCAATTCACTGTTCGCTTATGACTGTGCCAGTCGGTCATGTTCGGAAGTTTGACCTTGAGCAATACGAATCACGTAATTTTGGGAGGAAATTTGATTTTTCAAAAATTCGAATTGAGCCTGTCATGCTCAACTTTCTCGCGGAAACTAAAAATCTCAGAAACAGAAAATCAGAACATCCGGCTTACAATCGCGGAAAAGTACTTGAAAAAGCAGCGGGAAATTGCTATTCGCAATTTCCAGATACAAAACAAACGCGAGTAGAGCCGTCTTATCCTGAAAGAGGAGAAAGAGTGATCACCGAAGGAGAATACATTTATTCGAGCTGAACTAGAGTGAACCCTCAGTGGAAAAGCGGACAGCTGGGGTGTTCCAATGGTTCAGACCAAAACTCTTGAGTAAAAAAATGTTTCCCTTGTTGAAATTAATCAGTATTAAACTTCTCAAGTTATCATACTTAATTCTCGAGTTGCTCACTAATTTAGTTACCTCTAATTCTCGAGTGTGCCGACATGTGAGTTCTCAATTTTATTTTCCTGAGTGTGTTTTATGATTGTTATGTTGAGATAAGGAGAGCTTTAGGTTGATCCATCTGAAATGGATCAAAGTTCCACTGTCTAATAAAAAGTAACTGTGCGGATTGTTCCTACCCTGTTTTTAACGGCGTTCGTGTGTTTTGGGTATTTTGAGAACTAAGTATCGGGACGTTCTTATTTTCTAGAGTGGGGGTATTTTGGTAGTGGCCTTTAAGCTGTAACGGGTTTTTAGTCTCATGTCGCAAGCGAACCAAATTAGCTCCGACCGTTTTGAGGTAGAAAAACACGAGAGATAGTGTCCCTGACTCCTGAGCCAATGGTTATAGGGCCTATTCTTCTTAAGCCTCATATGTGAACGAAGTAGGCGACTGTTACATAGTGTTTTTATGGCGCTCCTGGGTGTTTTTACATGTGATCCTTTTCAGTGTTTTAGGGTGATCCAGAGTGATCCATCTGAAAGTTTTAGAGTGATCCATCTGAAAGTGTACATGTGATCTTTTTCAGATGGATCACTCTAAAACTCACCTTAGCTCAACCTTACTCAAGTAAAACGAATTCAAGTAATCACAATCTGGATTACAATTCAGGAATTAACTCCAGTCAAGAACAAGTTAATCAATTATAATTCCAGAAGAACTTCTAATCTAACACTCAACAAAATATTTAATAATCATGCTGAAACAGTTCTTGGCCGTTAGCTCACTACACTGGCAAAACCATCACATTCAAGGTGGCTCTTCCTCGATAGTCTGCACTCTCGTTTCCACACTTTCAGCTGTTTTTCTCTCTGAGGACCAAGATAACTCTACTCAAGTACAATTTTTACGAAAAAATTGCGAATAGCAACTTGATTCTGGACCGTTTTATTCCGAATTTTTTTTGGTTGTTCAGGTTTCTGACTTTCGTATTCCAGTTGTCGCGAGAAACTTAAAGAAGACAAGGCTAATTCAAAATTTGCAAAAACGTCGAGCCAAAACAAATCAAACATTTTTTCAGATGACCGACTGGCACATAATCCCGGACTTAGTGTCGATGTACTCATCGCGCATCGTCAGTGAGCCTTCTGAACATCAAGAAGTTGATCTACAGTGCCACTAGTCAATTGCAAAACTTTGCTTCTCATGAATATTTTTATCTTCATCCGAAAAAATCATAGCGTTATTAAAATGTCATGTTGAAGCAAAACGGCGATGATGATCGGCACCCACCGGCATATGGATCTGACTATCGAACTTTTAAAAGGATTTATTTCAATTAGTTCAATCATAAAATTGTCACAGCATTTTCGATAGATCAATAGAAATATTAAGATAAGTTTTTGTGATTGTCCTTGAAGTGATTTGTTTTTTGAGATTTTTTTACTTTGAAGTTTCATTGAAGTACAATACCTTTGATTCTGTCTCAAACTCAAAATTCTCTGGATGTTGTTCAGACTCGCTCAGCCAGCTTTCGTTGTTTTGAACCTGGACATCTGCTGTTCTATGATCTGCTGTGATAATTCCATCTCATACTCAGAGCTCGTCACAATCGTTTCTCCTGCGTTCTGTTGGTCATAAGCCCGCATCCACTTCCTCTGTTTCTGTTATCTCAAGGCGTGGTTCGGCAGCACCTTCAATCTCACATCCTTATTCCGACAAATAAACGTGTGTGAAAACTTATGCTCACGCATTCACCAAGTCATCACCCTATTTCGGCGTGTAAAAAGGGGTCGATTGAAAGCTACCGGACCGATTTCAACCAAAAGCAGTCCAGATTGTTCGAATGTTTACTAATGTGATTCTCAACCAGAGTGTGCAACCGGGATGTTAGCAGTGCCCCGAAACATGAGAATATTCTCATGTGACTCGATATACGTTTCAATACTGTAGGTATCGCAAATGCCGTTCGAGTAGTCTTGAATTGCTCTTGCCTCCGGCTGAAACCAATAGCGTGTATGGATTCCTTCGGGGGTGATTTCGACTCTCGATACTTCGCAAAATTCGTTTTAACCCATCGACGTGCTAGGATAGAGCTTACAGCAAATACCGTAAATTTACCATGATGATCCGACAACCCAATGGAGCTGAATTTCACGGGGTGCCAAAATGTCTGAGCCGTACAGTCACAGCTAGAATCTCCCTGTGTTAAATTGATGCTCTCGATATTCTTCTCGCCATATACATCAAGGAGTGACTTAAATTTCTTCTCTTTAGCGTGAACCCAATTCGTTTCTTTTCTTGTCCTTTCCCATTGTGCTCTGCCTCTCGAAGTGCTTGTATTTTTCTTTTTCAAACAAAAGAATTATCTTCCCCAGATTCACTCAAATGTCCCAACTTTGTACCAGGCACCGCCACGCACCTTCGTACTAGGCAACTCCGTTTCTTCAAAAGGTCGTGCGAGTGACGGAACAAAAACGTCAAACGCTCACTTTTTTGGAACTGAAAACGCTTTTTCGATCAGGATCCGCTGGCATGACACTTCAAACAGCAGCATATGCACGTAGAATTGATTTCACATAAAGTCGCTGTGAATGATCCTCTCAATGATTTTGCATTGATCGGTAGCCCGCATACTTTACTTAATGGGAACGCCATTTCTCTAGACTTATTTCCAGCCTTTGATTTGTTTTTGATACATTTTTAGCGCCCCTGGCCATATTTCAATACTCATTGCAGTATCCAATTGACACTTGGACTCTAGCAGCTCAAAAGACACCAGGTTACTAATCCTTCAAAAGAATACAAGAGAGGTTGCTAGAGCCACGATGGTGCTGGCATAGCAGCCCGCCAAGATCTGTACATCACTCCTGTCTCTCTGTGTGATTCAACCACGCAACTGGGTCTCCCTTCTGAAACGACTCGGTTTGCTTACAAAAAGTTTTGTCATATTTTTGTCCTCCTCAACTCCTCTCAAGATCCAGACAATTTCCTGGTTCCAACTTCTTTCGTTCATCTTTCAAAACCTCGGTATTGATCTTTTAGGTCGCTTGATGAGGCAACGCCAGCTTATGGAACATGTTCAGATCCTATGATCTTCATCCCTATCGGGCAACAGACTTATCTTCTCAGTTTTTCCACTACTCAGGGTTGCTTGAGTGTGTGGGCACCATGATGACCTGATTATATTCCAAACTATGTCAAGAAGCGTAACCGGATGAATTTTTCTCGCGACCAAATCTCACTTTCACCTTCTTCTCCGATCGAGGTTCAGAGATGATCTTGGATTCATTCTCAAAAAGCAACCCCAGTTTTGGCTTTCTTTTTCCACGAGGTCAATTTCTGGTATTTTTTCTGTTCAAATTTGCACCACCTGCTTCAGCATTCAAGGACGGGTTGTATGAGAAAATCAAGATAACTGACACATATTGATATCCCCCTCTCCTCGATGGCTTATTCGTCTTCAGCTCTCAAGTCTGGGCAGTGAACGTCGTGGCTGCCGTCCAATATCTTGTTGGAAAAGCTTCTTATCGCGTCAATCTTTGCATGATTCTCGAGAAATTCTCTACACTGGTCGTTCGATTCAATCCCCACACTCTAGTTTATGTCAAGTTGACGCTCAAAACTCATAACTCATTTTTCCGTGGTTTTCTCCATCATAGAGTTCTGTTGGCATACAATAATCACAGAATTAGGAATCACAGACATTATCCATCTCAAGAAGTACATCGCATCTTTCCTCACTAGACGACCTATAATCATCATGACCTATTTGCAGTTCCATTATATTGTATACTTCCAGAGCCTGAACACCCATTTTCCTTTTTACATGTGAAGTGAAGTCTTTTAGTGTCACTCCAGCCCGGCACTATGCGAACAGCAATTGTACCTTTGTTCTAAAGCAATTGTACTTTTTTCGTCATCTCATTCTCAAAGATTTCCTGCAAGAGTCTTTCCCAAGTTCTGACCAGCTGACTCCTCTGCTCCAGATTGTTTATATCAGTTTTTTGTTGCGTGCCCATTTTCTTCTTTTCTTTGCAATGCCCTTAACCAACGCTACAAACAGCTTTACAGTTTTTTCACTGTATCCAGAGCCATACATCAAGAAAGAACAGTATTTTGGTCGAACTTCACAAGTTTGTCCACTCGTAGAATCCTTCATTACCTTCACGCGCCGTGATCTGTAATCTTTCTCTGTCACTGGTTCCGAGTCTGACATGACCTCAACCTCTAGTGCTACGTCCTTGAACTTTTTGGAAGTGGAGCTGCCCCTCTAGTACGGGGCCTTTCGTCTAACCAGCACCATCGGGGTACCTCTTTTAGGTTTTTCCGGACACCGCTTCGCCAGAAGATGGGCTGTGCTTTTCTACTTCACGCTTACTCTTTCTGGATCTCGCTTCTCAGGCGAAGGTGCGGATTCAGCAACTACTGAATGCGTCTCCTTTTCCAAATTTTCTTGTACACCGCTTTCGTTTTGCTCCCACGTTCATTCCTATTTTTGTTCTAAGTATAATAGTAGTGTTTTTTGGAGATAAATTTGATCTTATTGTTACGTTTAGTTCTACTGATATCATTTTTACGCTAAGTCAGAGTAGAGCTGTCCCTACAGGATTTGGGCATCGCTTGAGGTCTTATTTTTCCAGTCTGCAACAGTAGAACTTCTTGAACAGCTTGACCCAGTCCCGATCAAGACAGGTGCCGCGTGTTTTACCACAATGTCCCATAACTCCTCTTTGGACTCCTCGACATCTACCTTCCTTTGTACCAGCTTATTGAACTCAAGTAAGAATGTGTCCCATGTTATAGATGTGCTTTCATGTGCTTTGATGTGCTTTGATGTTATAGAGCTAGGAACGCCTACTTGTTTCCTTCGGAGGTGTTACCTACCCAGGCGATATTGCTCAGAAGCTTCGTGCACAGAATCGTGGGTTGATCTTCCAACCGTAGCTCGAGGTTCTTCCGGGGTGACCTGGAATGAGGTCTGGCGAAGTTAACCCATTCTTCATCACTCAAGTGTGGTTCACTTAAAGGTGCGTCATGATGAGCTGGTGTTGACGGCTGTGACAAGCGTGCTTGTCTATCCTCAAAAGTATAATGGTTTTCTACGTATGATAAGCGAGTAGACGTTTGATACTGAATCATTTTTGTTCGTGTTTTATAGGGATTTTGGTTTGAATTTTAGGATGGATTGGTAACTGGGGAATATTTTATTGGGGTTTGATCAGCAATTTTGATATTTTGTTTCTAAAATTGTGTCAGTGAAATTGTAAAGTGAGTGTTCTCCGGAATATTCTTCAATAAAAATGTTTTTTAGTATACTTAGTGGTACGAATGCTTTTAATACTGTCTTCAGATAATTATAATTATTCAATTTGAGAGAAACTATAAAGGTTAGAAAAATGTCAAAAAGCGTCAAAAAGTCTAATTAGTCGAGATGATTGTTTATCATATGGAAGAGGAAGTTTTGAATATCGTACCTGGTTAGGTTGTAGATGGTTTTGGAAACGGAAGTGTATGTTTATGAAAAAGAAACGTAGAAAATAGAAAATTGCAATTTTTACACAAAAGTTTTAAAAAATGATTAATGTAAACTTTCAAATATCGCTGGAGAGAAAAATGCAAAACTTAAATTTTTTGGTAAGTTTTGTATGTAGTTGAAAAGAAGAGTTTTGAAAGTTTGAATGACTGATCAGGAAAAGAACGTTTAAATAGTAATTTGCATTTCTCCGAAATTAATTTCATTGTGGTCGGGTTGTCTTATGATTTGTGAAAAGTGAGTTTGGTATGGAGAAATCTTGGTGAAGGGATGTCTGGAGGTGTGGATATAATGTTGCTAATTCTTGTAATCACTTACTCGATGATCAGGGGTTTGTGTGGGGTAGATTATCTTGAGGTTAAATGATCTTATCAATTTTTAGCTTTTAGCTACATTTCTTGTTTTCTTTTGGAGATTTTTGAGGTCTGATTTCATTCAATTTCGTTGATTTTGAAGTGACTGATGCTAGAAGATTGTAATTATGTTATGATTTTTAGTTGAGTTGTCAAATATAAATTTTTTGCTTATTTTCGACCTGAGGGTGAGGTGACCAGGGGGGGGGGGGGGGCTGGGTGGAGACCCCCATGTATTAAGATAGGGAATAGAATATCCGGTCTCCGAGCGATGTATTAAGATAGGGAATAGATTTCCTATGTATTAAGATAGGGAATAGGTTTCCTATGTATTAAGATGGTAAGGTTTCAGATGGTAAGTTTCAGAAAAATTTTTGGCGCCCGAACTTTTTGAGCTCAATTTTGCCAATACTTGCGTTTCTTAGTCAACTTCTACGGTTTAGATGTTTTGATTATTGTTTTATAGGTTTGATTCAACGAGTAAACTATCTAAAGCTATACTGAAACCTAACGAAACTTCGAGAAAAAAATCATGTTTTTTGAAGAAAAAAAATTATATTCAAAAGATGAAGTATATAAATCACTGCTTCGTATAATCATTTAACCACAAGTTTACAGGTACTTGATCAATACTGAATTGAATGCTATTACACCATCAGTTATTTACAAGTTCAAAGGTTTTGTGTGTATTCCGTCGTCCTGAACTTGTCTTTTAAGGTAAAAGTAGCTCAATCCCTTCTTTGTTTGCTCGTATGTAGCAACCATATGATTAATGGTTCTAAATCCTCTGTTTGTTGGAGTCAAGTTGCTTGCTTCGTCGAGTACTTTCCTGTATTTTTCCATAGGTCCATCACCGGATTCCTCTAGAATTCTTTTATTCAATCCTTTGCTGCTAAACTTCATTTTGTCTGATTTGTTGTCAATAAGTCTTGCTGCATAAACATAGCATCTCCGTACACCTAAATTCTTCTTTGAACAGACCGGGCTCTCGTTTTTCGTGCTTCTTGTGAACGCTACAATATGTTCGTGGAAAAAAGTTTGTTTTTGAATCTGCTCTGAATGAAACTCTGCAATCTTTTTCTCTCAATTTTCCCAGTCACCTTTTTTCTCCAGACGAATACAATCAATCAAATTTTCCTCAGCAAGAGCTAAATACAGCGAGTCCGTGTCCATTTCTAATTCCTCGAACTTATTTACATCACAAAATTTGTCAAAAAAATTGTAGTCAAGCTCAAGCATTCTCAGCTTTGCATACTGCAGAATGAAAAATCCGACTATTATGGGTTCTTTCGGCTCAATTGTTGACTTTAGTAACTCAATCTCGTACAAGTCTTTCTGAACAGTGTTCAATCGTTTGCAGAGAAGTTCATTAATTTCTTTGTGTGTTTTCTCATCATTCAAATACTTTGTGATCGTATGTCTCGATCTGTCCATTATCTGGTAACCGTAGGATGAATTACCTAAAAGCTTCATAGTCTCTGCAACAACACCGGATAAAGGGTTCTCATCTCCTTCACTTCTAGCATCAACAACCGACTGAACAAACTTGTTGAAGCATTTTCGAGGGAGATTCTGTACAAAGCGGTAAACTTTTGTATACTGTAAGCCAAGTTCCATGTAGAAATTGAAAAGATGAGTAATGATTGAACCATTTTCTAGTTTGAAACTAAATATTAGCATACGCTGGGGATGCTTCAGAAGATCATTTTCAATGGCATAATTTTGCATATATTCCCCAATGTCATTTCTTCCAACTTCAGTGTTTTTAAAAATTGGAGGAAAATTAGGAAATGTTGCTTTCAGTTCGTCTGGAACAACTAAATCGCACTGAATATAGCCATAAAGAGATCCATCTCTTATTTTTTCCAATAAAAAATCAGTAGAGAGAGTTCTTTTGTAGGAAAAGTTGGATCGGATATGATTCTTTGTTTTTTCGTTCGTTTTGAAGTTTTGCCACCACTCACATTCCCACATCTCTTCAATTTTGTATCCTTTTACGCGAATATACTCACGTCTCAAGTCATCCATCTCTCTCCTTTTGCTTCCTCTCTCGATATCTTCATCGCTAAGTGAGGGACGAGTCTCCTGGCAAGGACAAAAATGGTAATAGCATCCCATTGCTTCAAACACTGTTTTGCAGTGATTGCAATATCCATCAACATTGAAACAGTCAATTTTCTTTTGATTTCCAGATGTGTGGAAGCTCTCAATTTTGCATTCTGGTCTGGTTTCTTGGTAGTAAGACATGACCATGTTCTCAAAATTGCGAGATCGGTTATGTCTAGCTTCGAATTTTTGCATATCGGAATCAAACTCCCATCTTGTGTACAATCCTGTTGGCATGTCTTGACACATTGAATAGGGATAGAGCTGGCTCGCATCAATTCCAACAATTGATTTGCAGACATTTGATGAATCCCGGATAAAGGTTTCATCCACAACAGCTTTTCGAGTAAACACAATTGATGGTCCACCCGTCATATCCTCTCTACTTTTCTCGCATAAATCTCTATCACTTTCGCAAAAAGGGTAGATTTTTTCATTGGTTGATTTTTGAAGAAAAATATTTGCCAGATTTGGAAGAGTACATCCAAGTTTTAACATATCAATTTCTTTCTGATGATAAAACTGAACCATTTTTTGCATTGCTTCAAGGGTTGGAACAACATCTTTGTTGTTGTACCACTGCAAAAAATCTTTAAAAGTAGTCATTCCATGTTTCTGCCAAATCTCCTGTAAATATTTGTAATTATCGCATCCAGATGCAGGTACTGACTTGATTCGAAGTTTCTTTAGTGCTTGCTGCTCATCAAATCCACTTGACTTCAGGTTCTGGTAATCCTTAAAGTCTTTATCAAGAGGGTTGTTGTTTCTCAGTTTACTGAAAAAGGCTTCGTATGGAGGTAATTCTTCACTCTCGAGCTTGTCTGGACTGTCAAACCACTCATAAGGGAAAAACCCTTTTGTCTCGCTGGCTTTTTAAGCTTTAAGAAAGGAGTCTAGAGATGTTGCTCCACCCAAAAATTTCATGATACCGAGAAACTGTATTTCTCCAAACTTGAAGGATATGAAATCGTTAGCCTTTTTGATAACCATAGGTTCAGCTTCTTTATCATTGATTAAGTAGGGAATCAGATAGCTCTTGATCAAGTTCAGATCATATCTTCCACTGTTAAACCCAAATACAGGTAACGTGTTAACATACCTCTCCAGATTTTGTTTCAAACCAATCAGCTGATTTTTCTGCATTCTCAAAAACTGAGTTGACAAATCAGTTTCCTCTGTATCTTCTATACATTCATCTTCGTATTCAAAGTTTTCAGTTGGAAGATTTCGACATCTTTCATTCAACTCTTGGAAAATTTTCGACATCCGCTCATTCACTGCTCTGTCAACATCTTGAAATTTAATTCTCCTTTAGAGCTTACTTTTCTCAGCCAAAAGTTCGAGTTTGATTACTAAATTGATAATAAGCTTTTGCAGATCCTTGTTATAAAGAAAAATTGGTTCATCTATCAGGTTCGAGGATATTGATACAGAAATTGGAACGTGTTTTCCAATCCAAGTTGTTGTTTGGGTAGCTTTCAGTTCATCTGATGGAACACATATCGACTCAAAATCGAAAATGCCTAGATTGTTGAATAGTGTGTTATCTTTCGAAACTGGGATATTGAAATCTTCCAACTTTTCAAATAGCGTTTCTCGAAGTGTATATACATTTTTTGGATAAATGTGTCGCACTCTATCTTTACAAATTAGAAGATGTCGGTTGAAATTGTCTGATCTGTTGACGAAACAGTCACAGCTAGGACATCGAAAACACTTGAATGATATGATTGTTGAATCTTAGCAATTTCACAATTTTTTCAAATTTTCCAATACTTCGCCTCGCTTTAATTTCCAACATATTCTCCTTCTTGAATGTAAAAATCATAAATGAATATGTTTCGTTCAACTATTTCCTCTACAAGAGGTAAATCATCAATGGCAACTCCGAGAAAGTTTTTCGGATCGTATCCAGATTTTGATATAAACTCTGTAAATAGTTGAGATGTATGAGCATCGAGGTTACAATGACCAAGCAAATACATTGTTAACGCACGGAAAAGACAAAGATGATCTTTGTATGGTTGTTTATCTTTATCCGATAAAAGACAGTTTACTGAATGATTTTTCAGTAAAGGTTCAGGCAACACAGAGTCTGGACATCCCATTGGGATGTTTTTCAGTAGTGCAGCAAAAATAGTGACATTTGTGATCAACTTGAACCTCCACTTTGTGTTCTGACGTTCTTGGGTGCATTGCTCAACGATATCAAACTTTTCAACTTTTCCCTGAATTGAAATCAAATCGGCTTTCGTACACAGTAAATGCGATTTTTCGAACAAAGTTTTGTTCTTGAGTGCATAGTAATACCGATATTCTCCCGTTTCGTCATTACGGAGAACAAATCCAAGAGCAATATTGATTTTTGCAGCGGAATCTAGCTTGTTGAAGACTTCTTCAAGCTTCTCGTTGATAATCTTGGTATCTAACTTTGACATTTGAAAGTTGAATACCTTATGCCTCCCATTCTCCATCTCAGTATCCACCAAGAAATGCTGACAAGCACTCAACTCCTCTTTGAGTTTCTCTCCATCTTCCCCTTCCTCCTCCACAATCTTGTTCAAGTCTGCCACCGTATCACTTGGTTTCCGTTGTTTCGCCCTTTTCTGCGATGTTGTTGGAGAGAGTAGTAACTCGGAAACTCCTGCTCACAACATGGAGCATGCTGGAAGTTGATGGAGCATGCTTTTTGGCCACGTGATAATTCATTTCCTATTGATTGTAAGTGAAATACCTACAATCAGAACAAGAAATAATCCCTGCTTGACAGCTTTTGCGGTGTCGAGCCGCATGTTGACGAACATACATGTTTCCACAATCCCCACACTGCACTTTCTCGTTTCTATTCAGCGACGGCATCTAAAATTGGGAGAATTATTAAGTATTAATGTAAAGCTGTTAGTACTTGGTACATATCAAATTGGGAGATTTAAAATGTTCCAAAAATTTAATAAAAATAATTTTTACTTACTTTGAATTGTTAAAAATATTTGAAATTTATTTCAAGTAGTTATACAAAGTATAGAGCAGTTGCTTTCAACGTAAAAGAAAATCAGAATGAAATAAGTTTTTTTGCTTTTATTAGAGAAAATCAACCAATCAGAATTGAGTATTCCTCTAGTAACACTGTTTGTTGGAAATCAACCAATCAGAATTCAGCATTTTCTAAAAGTGAATTGTTTATTATTTTTAAAAAACCTTAATCATTATTTGAAAAATTTCTATCAAAAAATATTTGAGCTTCCTCGAGTTACTTTATAAGAAAAAAGAAAAAATTCCAATTGATTTTCTTATTGATGAAATAGATGTTGACTCTTACTTTTTTCATAATTTTTTGGACGTTTTCATTGTACAAAATAGAGTTATCCGACTAAGTAAAGGTCTCTTCAGAGAAACTTACTCAATCAAAGAGTTTACTTTTGATTCACATATTGGCTATCAAAGATTTAAACTTGCGGCTGAATTACACCTCACAAGGAAAGAAATTTTGTTTATTCTCGGGAATTTGAAATTGATCAAAGCGTCATACGATAATATATCAAAAACTCTTTTTATCCTCTATTCAAAACCCAAATTTGTAAAAACGCCTCAGCAAAGTTCTTTATTCCTTCATTTCTTTAAGGATTTTCAAAGTTCAAAATCCTGCTTGATTCGGTTTGGAACAGATTTCCAGAAGTTTGCTTTGAAAAAATCATCAACTTTGAGTTATCCTCCCAAATTTAGATCAAAATCAGAGAACTTGACTATCTACTCAAAAAACAGCAATTTCTCATTGATTACATACAAAAAATTCAAATAACTTGATGAAAAAAATTGCAGAGATGTTACTTTTATTAATTTTCTTTCTTTTGTTATTTATATCAGCAGTATTTCTTTTTTTCCCGCCTACAACTTTTGGTCTTTTATTTTTACAATTGCTTTTGTGTATCTTATTACTTATTTGGAAGATTTAAGTCCATAAACATTTCTCTGATTGAATACGACAACTAGTACAAAAATAATCATTTTTGTGATTGAAATCGACAATATCCAAAATGGAGCTTTGTTTCCGATTGGACACGACTTTCATCCAAGAATCCCATAAAAGGAAGCTGAAATCTGATTAGACACGACTACAATCCAAATAAGGAAAATCAATTGTGATTGATTAAAACCACACAGTCGAGTTGAAGGTACCCCTAACTCCTAACTAAAAATCATTTTATTTTCAACTTAACTACCGTTAACCACCTCCTCTCTCAGCTCTAAATACCTTAATTTCAATTTATCTTCCGTCAGTTACCTCCTCTCTCAACTCTTTCTTGTTTTTACTCTTTAACTCAGTTTATAATTAAAATGATCTTCTCAGTGCAAAACAGCCATCTCAAGTACTCTGTAGAATTTTCGCCTGATCTAGTACAAATTCAAGTGCGAGAAACAGTCTCTGGAGTTTTTCTGGCACGAATGGACATCACAATCCAAGTCTGGCACTTGGTGGAATTGATGTGAAGAGATTTCAACGAACATCATATGATGCAAGTTCCCATCACAGAGAACCAACTTGCGAAATGCAAATGATGGGGGAAGTTTCTGATCATATGGGAATGAACTATCCCGAGATTCCGGACTCAAAATTTGTGGCTCAACCAGTCGACGACTTCCTCTTTCCTTGGGAGGAGGAAGGATCAGTCGATAACCCCATCACAATAGATGAAGATGAGGGTTTCTCAGAAACAATGACGCCTCAAAACACTCCTCCACAACAACCACCAGCAATGGAGCCTCGTCCAGCTCTGCGGTCTATAGAGAACCTCCAGAACTATTCTGCTGCTCGACAGCTCTTTGATTAAATGTTTTTGTAAATAAAGGTTGTTTGGTAGTGACTTCGTTTTCTGTAACTAATTATTTTCTTCAATTTCATTTTAATTATGAAAATAGAGGAGAGGTTCAAGGTAAACCATTGAAAAACAATTAGAACTTAGTTAAGTGCTCCGAACTCGCACACATGTTAAAAAATTTGATTAATTTTTGCACAAAAATTCGGAAAAACACTAGAAAAACTGTACACAAGTAAAAAGTTACCTAATCGATATTGCATCTTGTACACACTTTAAGCCTTTTGTAGAAAAATTGAAACACTTTTCGCATTTTGTCGAAAAAAAGTAAAACACTTTTCGCAGTTTGTCGAAAAAAGTAAAACACCTTTTGCATTTTGTCGAAAAAATTGAAACACTTTTCGCATTTTATCGAAAAAAGTTAACCACTTTTCGCATTTTGTCGAAAAAATTGAAACACTTTTTGCATTTTATTGAAAAAAGTAAAACACCTTTTGCATTTTGTCGAAAAAATTGAAACACTTTTCGCATTTTATCGAAAAAAGTAAAACACTTTTAGCTTTTTGTAGAAAAAATTGAAACATTTTTCGCATTTGTAGTGAAAAAGTGAAACAATTTTTGCATCTTGTTAAGAAAAGTGAAACACTTTTCGAATCTTCTCAAAAAAGTTGAAACACTTTTTGCATTATGTCAAAAAAAAATGAAACACTTTTTACAAGTTGTTAAAAAAATTGAAATGTTTTTTGCAACTTTTTGAAAATCAAAAAAATTATTACATCTTTCTTACATGTTTGAAAATTGTTTTGCAAATGTTTTTGACAACGGTGATTTTTTTTGGTAATTGATGTAAATAACTTTGTAAACATATGAGTGAAAATAGATGGAATATCCGAAATTTTTTATTGAAAAACTGACATGATCACTTTTTACAAATCCATAACCATCAATAAAACAGTCAATTATTTTTAACAAATCATGTTCATATTTTGAGTTTTGTGCTTTACGAACTCTTTCTCTAAAAGTTGAACCAATAGTTTGTGTGGAAGCTAGTTTCTGGTTAGAACATAAATAGTGACGTTTGAATTTTTTGCGTAACAGTCTTTTCTTTGCAACACTTGGCATTTTTTCTGCTCCTTTCCATTTCAAATTGTGATGACCAGCGCGGTCAAGTTGATTGAAAACTTCGCCAGTTGATGAAATAACATTCGAATAAAATCTGTATTTGTACAGAGTGTAAAGACAATCAATAATTTGGTATGTGAAATGAAAATTACCCAATCGCTGTAAAATTTGATCGAAAGATGAACCAATCAGAAGTATGAGGAACTTACAATTTTCCAAAGAACAGTAAGAATTGTGGGTAGAGACACAAAAATTATTGGTTACTATATATTTTTCGTAAAAATCCCTGGAAACGGAAATAAATAGCGATTTTTGACAATACTCTGAATAAAAGCTGGGAAGAGCTGGACACATAGCTGCAGCCATCTGAAACAATGATTTTTGCTCAGAATTGTGGACTTAAATAGGAACACTAACACCTACACAATTCCATATTTGTAAAATTCCCTCAAAATTTCCAATTATAGTTCTATTTCCTTTTATGGTTCAGTGAATGACTCATATTGTTTACTTCCAATTTCATTTAATCTCATAATCATTTCTCTCATTTCTCTTCATCTGATCAGTCTGTTCTTCAAAAATGTACTCAAGAAAAGACACAAGTCCGAATTACATTGAATTCTCAAAAAATCAAACAAGAATTGGGAGATTTGCTTGGTCCTAAAAATTCTACAAAGGGAAAATTTATTTTGAACCCTGCTTTCAACTATTCAAGAAAAATGAGTTGGGACAACTCGAAAAAAGACAGCAAGTCTATCTTGGTGAAAAAGAAGGAGAAGCAATCTCAGCAATTAGAAATACTGTTATTCACGATCCTGAAAACCTTGGACTCGTTCCTATATTGGAACTCACTTCTGACAAAGAGTCAACTATGGATCAGGAGCTTGCCAACTGTAACAAAGTGTATTACATAGCAACATACAATAGAAGACAAGTTTGTGTCACGATCAAGAGGTACAATATTAACAAACCTCCCTACATTCAGATTCGACTGTTCACCGCAAAAGAGAATGAAGCAATGAAACAAGTTGCCTATGTCAACTATACTTTGAACAAATTCAAAGAACTGTCCCAAATTTTGGGAGACTTTATGTTTGTTGAGAACTGAAGTGTACAATAAGTTGTGTTATTTATGTTTTTGTCTTGTAATTTAACTATTTATCCTCAAAATCATTTTTCATTTAGTATTGGTGTTGAACAGTATGAGTTGGAATATTCGTTTTTCAAGAAATTTACTTTTAAAACTTCACAATAAATTGGGACTTTTTCATATTGTTCTAGAAGAAAAGTCCCAAAAAATTTCACTAACAATTATAAAATCTCAAAATTTACCAAACTTGCAGAATTTAGACGTAGACTCACAAATATCTCACTTTTAGTGGACTCTGCATAATGGTAGAAGAAAAATTCACATAGGATACCGATCTGATACCAAAAAAATAGATCTTGTAGAATATCGTAGAAATAGAAATCAATGGAAAAATAATCAATCTTTACAACTACAAAGAGAAGAATATGATAAATTACTTGATATGCTTCCTTCATTACTAGGTTATGTAGAGACCTTCAAAAAATCTTGTATCATTATTGACGAATGCACTGTAGAAAATGAACGTACAGAAATTGAATGAAATTCTAAGAGTTTTTGAGATTATTAGGCAAGATTTCTCATCAAATACAAAAAGGAAAAATTTATTTCTTTGTACCTGAATTGTTTTGGACCCGGACATAAATTTAAAAGAAATTGACCAAAAGTTGCCTTTTGGAGGACTAATTGGTTACGGAAATTCCTGTATGGATTGTTTTTTGGCAAACTCCAAAATTTTTAGACTACATGCAATTCTACATGACTCTGCTGGATCTGTGAAATCTACTACAAAAAAAAGATTCTGGGTATTGTTATGTTGCCCCTAGTCTCCCCAGTTCATGCTTTCTTGTCACGTGACTGGATTCTTTTTCTGTTTATATGTTAACATATTTGCTTCATCAGTATATGCATTGTTTGATTGTTAATCATTTTAAACAAAAAACTCCAGAGAAATCAGTTAACAGAATGTGTCTAGTTGTTTTGGATATTGAATGTATCGAAAGCAATATAGTGAAAGAATTAGGAGTTTAAAAGGATGGACAAACAGAAGGATATTCCTTTCTTCCTCCCAAAAAATTCAAACCAACATCCCAATCTTTTTGGTGTCCACAGC
Source organism: Symsagittifera roscoffensis (assembly GCF_963678635.1). Classification (NCBI taxonomy): domain Eukaryota; kingdom Metazoa; phylum Xenacoelomorpha; order Acoela; family Convolutidae; genus Symsagittifera; species Symsagittifera roscoffensis. The sequence goes on along the minus strand of NC_087062.1, from coordinate 11,001,292 downwards.
ATCTTCATGAAATCAATTGGAGCAGTGGTTACGAAAAATATACTGAACTTGCAAAAATATTGAAAAATCTAGAAGCCACAGACACGGAACTTTTTGCAAAAGGTTATGAAAACTGTAAGATTCTATCAGAATTTTTGGAAACAAAGATTATTAATTTGGATAACTACGCCCTAAAGTTCAGTTTTTGATATTCAAAGATGAAGAATATGATTGGAGGTGTAGCAACTACCCATTTCGTCATGCAAAAACTCTTCACTGTGCAGAAAGAAAAGCATTTGCATACGGAACATGGACTCGATGTTTTTTTAACAAATTGTAAATTATATTATTCTTAATGTACTACCATTTTCAAACTTTAATCAAATTTCATTGTCAACTTTTTCTTTTTAGAGTTAAGATGGTCGATCAATGTGACAAGCCCGTAAAATTAGGAAATTTGGTTTTTGATGAAGAAAATCATGAACAAAAATCATGGAAATTGTTTGGACGTACATATAATAGATCTCTTTTAGTTTTTTTGGTGCCAATTTTTTGTTATAGTTTTGATGCTAGTATGTGCAATCGTTCGAATTATGTTATCCACAACATGTGAAGAAACAACAGTTTGGGCAGCTATTTTATCAAGTACAGTCGGTTATATTCCACGTTTTCCAAAGCTATGAATAAAATAATATCTACCAAAGAACGAATTTTTATTTCCCTAGTTGGACCAAGTGGATCTGAAAATTGCATCTTATTTTTGATTGGTTGAAAATTGGTACTTTTCAACCAACATTAGACAAATTTTTTTATTTTTATCAACATTATCAATCTCTTTATAGTCAAATGCAAAGAAAAAACCTTAAATTTATCCAAGGAGTAGAATTTGACTTGATTGAAAATCTCCCCAATAATGGAACTAAGTATTTGCTTATATTTGATGATTCTTTTGAAGAAACTTCAAACTCCAAACAATTTGTGAAAATTGCTACTGCGGGCAGACACAGGGGTCTGAATACAATATACATCAAACACAATTTATTTCATCAAAGCAAATTAGGACGAGATGTAGAGTTACAAAATACACACATAGTCTTGTTCAAGTCGCCGAGGGATGTTTTACAAATAAATCAATACATTAAGTCAACAACTAGGTCTAGGATCTCAATTGAAAGAGTGGTATCAAGATGCAACATCCGTTTCTTATGGTCATTTACTTATTGATTTAACCCCAAAAACAGTTGATTCACTTAGGTATTGCACTAATAGTGGCTCAGTTCCAACAAAATTTTTTTACCAGCTGGAATAGAGACAAAGTTTTTGGACGATGAGTACACAATACGTCTCTATTCTCCCAATATTTCAAAAATTTTCCCTAAGGCTTCGAAAACAATTCATTCTCAATTGCCCAAAAGATTTCATTCAGTTTCTGAGCGAGTGTTTAGTAAACCTATTAAGATGAGAGCTTCCAGATCTTCGGAAAGAAGACGTAGTAAAATATCGAAAAGAAATTTCAGAACTAACACAAAAAAGAACTCCTCTACACAAAAGAAGAATTATTCTAAGTTCAACTAAAAGGTTACAATTGATATCTATCATCACCTCTTTTGTCATTAAACGATTGACATAGTATGGAGCAGTTTGTTTTAGTTCCGTACTCACTTTATCAATCACAAAATACACTTCCAAGAAAACAAAAATTGGAACAAAAGCAAGAAAAAGAGGAGATTGTACCAAAAATTTTTGATTTTTTTTTTGATTCTGTTTACAGTGCTGTAAATGCGAGGTTGAAAACGAGCAACAATAAGCATATTATCGATTTAATTTTGAATTCTCCTAGAATTAAACTCAGCCAGTCAGACAATATTATATTAGATAATCGAGATACAAAAGAATCTATTGTAGACTTTGTGTGTACACTAAAGCGAAAAAATACCGATTTTCCAGATAATTACTTTACTATTTTAGAAACAACTCAACTTCCTCCTAAACTTGTTATTAACAAGAATGCCAAAGCAAAAGATAGAGGAACTTGGATCCCTTTCACAATCTGAAAAGGTAAGACTAAACAGATTGTATTCTAGGGGCAGAGCTGCGTACGGTTCTATTCAAAACTTACGGAGTAAAGCGAGTGGTTTATCAAAAAAGAAAGTAGAAAAGTTTTTACAAACCAAGACATCGTATACAAAATTTGGTCCACCAATCAGGTCTTTCCGAAGACTTCAAGCGTTTTCTAAATATATCATTGAAATCTGGTGTATGGACTTGGCTTTTGTAGACAAGTTAGCTAGTCAAAACAATGGAGTCAAGTAATTATTAGTTGCTGTAGATATTTTTTCGAGATTTGTCAGAGTTCAAACAATGAAAACAAAGTATGCCAAGACACTTTACAAGCTTTTAGAAAAATGATTTCTCGAAAAAACACTCCTGAAAAACTTTGGGTTGATAAAGGAACAGAATATGGGGGAACTTTTAAAAAGTTTTGCAAGGAGAAAGACATTGAAGTTTACTCAACAATGAGTGAAACAAAAGCTGCATTTGCAGAGAGAGCAATTCAATCTTTAAAACATATAATATATCGTTACATTGAAGATCATGGTGAAAAATGTGTCCCCAAATTGCAGCAATTTGTTTCTACATTGAACTGCCGCAAAAATCTATCAATCGGAAAATCTCCCAGAGATGTGAAAAACAGTAATTTTTTATCAATATTGTATAACAAATCATTCAAGAAATATACTAAACCAAAAGTCAAAATTGGTGATAGAGTTAGAATTTCGAAAAATGATATCCGTTCCGAAAAGAATACAAGCCACAGTTTACAGATGAATTTTTGAAATTTCGGCAATATCTACAAAAAAACCTCCAACATACATCATCAAAGATCTCGAAAAAGAAGAAATTCTGGGAAAATTTTATGAAAAAGAGCTGAGAAAATGTTCAGATTAGTGGTAAGTCATTTTTTAAATTGAGTTTTTATCGATCAGTTGTCATGGATTCTTTTACTATTGAGCTAGTTTCTAATGCTTCTTTTAATTGTTATCCGAATAACAGTCTTAGTTCCTTTACAAATTTTCTACCGGAACAAATACATCTAAAAGGAGAATGGGAGGTTGCTATTTCAGAAATATCGTACCCTTCTTTGTACCAAAACGTTACAGAGGGAAAGTTTACTTTTGTAGATGGACGAGAAAGTCCTGAGGAAAAAAGAAAGATTCAACCAATGCATGTTGAACCTGGCTTGTATCCAAGTATTGTTGATATAGTTGTAGCCATGAATGACAAAGTTCGAAAACGTAAAGGCGCACAAAAATATGAATATAACGAATTTTATGTATCAGTAGATAAGATTACACAAAAAGTTGCCATTCATTTACCTGAGGATCAATCAGTGTTTATAATTCAAAGTGCTGATTTGAGTCACATTTTTGGTTGTGATTTAGAACCAAATCAGACAGGTGTTATAACGAAAGGAAAAGGACCACATTATCCTGAGTATTCTAACGACATTATAAGAATACATTCCTTAATGATTTATAGTGATATTATAGAATATAATATAGTAGGCGATACAAAAACTCCATTACTGCGCTGTATTCCTTTCATTTCCAAAGTAAAAGTGGAGACATAATATCTACAGGACAGTACATGGACTATCAATCCTTCACAAATCTACAATTTAAAAAATTATTAAAATCTCTTTCCACAGCATAAAAATAGATCTAAGGGATACTACAGGTGAAAAAATTCCTTTTATGTCCGTAGGAATTACACGAGTTGTCCTCTCGTTTCGCAAGATTTCGGATAATCATTTTTGATTTATACTTGATACGAAATGGTTGCTCAAAGTTCAGCTTATTTTCCTGTTTTTCGTGGACATGCAAGGCAGGGTGGAAGAGGTTTTGGTATTCTTGCACAAACTCTTGGGAGACCTGCAATTCCCTTCATTAAAAAACATATAGTCCCAGCTGCAAAAAGAATCGGAGCAGTATTATTTGAAATTGCCGCTCCAGAGATTGGAGAAGTTGTCAGTGGACGAAAAAAACTCAAAAAATTTGCAAAAGATGTTGGAACAAAAACAGTTCGAAAACAGCTGGGAGGTGGAAAAAAGAAATCCAAGCGTAGAACAAGAAGAACCATTTCTCGAAAGAGTAGTTCAAAAATCAGTCGCTCTCGCAAAGACGTTTTTGACAAGATAAAATGAGTGTAAATCAAAGTAGTCATTTTTGGTACGGAGCGTTTACAAATTCTTCTTTGAAGATTTTTGATAAAGTCCCAGTTTTGGAAACAATTATGTCATCTTACACACAAGAAGTTTTCCCCAGTACTTCTCTGGCTGAAAGCAGTATTGAGTTTGAATTTGAAACGGATCGTAATCTCTACTTGGATATGCGTGATACCCATCTTAGCTTAAAGCTTCAACTATTCAAAGGAAGTATGTTTGATGCTTTCAAAAAAGAAAAAGCAGAACATAAAGCAAAATCGGAGGAAGATTCAGATGAGGAACCACAAACTTACTTAACTTATGTAAACAATCTACTTCATTCTCTATTCTCCAACTGTGAAGTTTATTTTAACAATACAGTGGTTTACAACGCCAATGGGTTATATCCTCATAAGGCACAGATATCGAACGAATTCAACTCGTCAGCAGTGAGTAATAAAGGAATTCTTGCTTGTCATGGAAACAGTTTTGAAAAAAATCCTGATGCATTTGATAAGTATCCATTCACTGATAGAGCAAATTCCTTGGGAACACGGATAACTTTTTCACTCTATGGGAGTCTCGCCATTGATTTGTTTACTTGCGAAAAACTGTTGCTACCAAATACCAAAGTTCGAATTAAACTTATTCGAGCTAGACCTAATTTTTACATGTTATCTGATAATCCAAATGTCAGTCTGAAAATAGTTGATTGTTCACTGTTTACAAGAATAAAATGTTGGAAGCTGAACTCAATCATCAATATTTGCAATGGAATCTGGAAAGGGAACCTGCTCATTACAATTACATGGAAACTGTAGCAAGAACCTTTATCATTCCATCTCGTCAAAACCAGTTTATTCAGGAAAATGTTTTCAATAATGCCCCAATCAGAAGGATAGCTATTGCAATGAATACAAATTTGGCTGTTGCGGGATCTTTTCATGAAAATCCTTTCAATTATCAACAATTTCATTTGAGAGAGCTTAGAATTATTCGGGGTGGAAGAGCAATTATTTCATTAGATACAACTTCTCCTTGTCGACCCTATGTTACAACAATGAAAGCAATGCAGTTTAACAAAGATTTTCCAGCTCTTCCTATGGAAGATTTTCAAAATCACTATATTCTAGTTTTCGACTTGACTTCACTACAGGATGCCGCTGAATACTTGCATTATCCAGAATTTAGTGGAGAAAGCTTGAGATTAGAAATGTTTTTCCAATTTGCATTGGAGCAAGTAACGGAAGTGATAGTCGTGGGAGAAAGACTAACAAATATTCATATTGACAAATTCGGAACAGTCGCTAAAAATTTTTAATTTTTTTGAGTTTTCAGGTTCCTATAAAAATATTGTAACTTTTTTGGGACTTTTCTTTGTTTTTATCTCTGTAATATCTATATTGTTTTTCTTCAGACCTAAAGCTCCAGAAAAAATAGAAAAAGAATGCTGTTTAGTTGAAAACCCGAGACACTGCTTCAACCTAGACTGTAAAACAGTATTCAATAAACTTAGCCCACTATATAAGGCTTGTGTATGGGACTTTGTTGATTCAATTCCTAAATGAGTGTAAGTCATTATTCTTTCTTTTTTTTAAACCTAAAGTACACTATCAAACTATCAATTTCATTTTAGCTGTAAATCAGCCTACAATTGCAAAGATGGATAACTTTTCACTTTTGCAAATTATTGAAAGAATTCCAGAGCTCAGGTTCAAGTACATGGGGTCATACCCTTCTGATACAGTACCTCAACTAACAAAATACTCTTTTGCAATCATTAACTCAGCCCCAAGCAATGATAGAGGAGAACACTGGATTATGGTTGCTCGACTGGATACAAGCTACTTCTTTGCAGATTCTTTGGGAAGAAAGAGATCAACTTACCCCTTTTTGACGAAAAAGTTTCGACGAATGGTTCCTCGAAAGCTACAAAAGGCTGATATTTTGTGTGGTTTTTACGCAATTTATTCAGCTTTTTTCCTTTTTAAATTCATCCAAAAGAACTTGAATAATGTTCATGATGTGTATGTTTTGAATTTTATCAGTAATTTTATGTAAAAATGCATTTTTTTTGTAAGTGTAAATTTTTGCAGTAATTTTACTATACGATGTAGTGAATTGTTTGATTATTTATGTAATTTAACTTTTTAAATTCCTTAAATTTTTTACGAAAAGCATCTTAGCAACTAACTTTTTGATGAAATACGGAGAATGATGATAGAATATGGATGTTGTAGTCCCCCAATTGAAAAAATTAACGATAAAGTAGATAAATTTACGAAAATTGTAACCAACTTCTAGTAAATTGTATAATTTTCTTAAAAGTTTACTCTGAGAAAGATGGAAAAATTATTACACAAAAATATCACAACCAAAAAAAAATATGATATTTAATTTTTCTCAGTGTAAATTTTTACCGTGATAGAGCAATTGATAAATTTGGATGATAATTTTTTGGAAAATTTAGAAATTTCAAAGAATTTTTTAAAGATTAAAGACAAAGTGATGAAAGAGAACTAAAATGAATCGTAGCTAGATATATGACAGAAAAAATAAACCAGTTGAGGCAAAAATAAGTGAGATAATTATGTGAAAAAAGATAAAATAAGTCATAAAATTAATAAGTGTAATGAACCTGTCATCCGTTCTCCAGATAACCTGGGGGAAAAAGATTAAGTGGGATATAAAATTAATCAACCGTGAGGAGCTGTCAAGATTACCCTGATATCCCGTGGAGCGGATTAACTAACCTGTCAAAGATAATCCCCTCTTGACAATTTTCCCCAGATAACCTGAGGGAAAAAAAATAACATGAAATGAGAATTAAAAAGATTCTTTCGAGAAAAAAAATATTCTGTGATATATTAGTTTATGATCCCATACTATAAATCGAAACTTAAGTTTTGTCGAAACTTACCATAAAAGACTTACCATCTAAGTCTTTTTTCGATTTTTTAATATAAAATGTTTTTTCAAGATAAAAATGTATTTGCAAGTAAAACTTAAAAATTTTTCAAAAAATTTTCTGAAACTTACCTTCTGAAATTTACCATACCGAATTTTCGTAAGACAAGATTGTCCTTACATATCACTAATCATAGAAGTCGGCTAAGAAACGTAAGTATCGACAAAATCGAACTCGAAAAATTTGGGCGCCGAAAATTTTTCTGAAACTTACCATCTGAAACCTTACCATCTTAATACATAGGAAACCTATTCCCTATCTTAATACATAGGAAATCTATTCCCTATGTTAATACATAGCTCGGAGACCGGATATTCTATTCCCTATCTTAATACATGGGAGTCTCCACCCTTTCCATTCAAAATTATTTTGTTGCCGTAGAAAGTTTTAAATGGTCTGAAATATAATTGCCTTTTATATACATTTTTGCAGAAAAAAAATTGCATTGCAAGAAACTAATGTAATTTATTTCCATTAGATGGTGATTGTAGTTTTAGAATTGGTTCTTTTTGTGATTTTAGAGATGTAGTTGCTCGTCTTTCAAGGATATGTCCTAAAATTTAAAGCGAGTCAGGAAACAATGTGATTTGTCTGGGGCTGCTTTCATATTCTTTAGTATAAAACTTGAATGTATTTTTCCAAAGTTTCAAAGTTTTTTGTTATATCTGATTGAGTTCAGACATCGTCTTGTATATGATTAGTTGTTTGCTTAATATTATACGCTAGTTTGTGTTTTTGTGGTCTAATAAGGAAGTCGTATCTAGAACTCTTAAGTAAACAATTATAGGGAATTATTATATGTTCAATTTCCCATTACAGTCATGTTCTAAGTGTAGTGATTAATGCGAAATCCAAGTTTCATTTTTTATTTACTAAACTGTTACTTCTTACGCTTTTTGTGAGGTTATCTTAATCAGCGCGGTATAATGTCGTGGCAAGACGGGTTGGGGGAGAATAAATCAATCCAATAGAATGGTCTTTTTTATTGCACTCAAGTGAATATGACCTTCTTTACAGTACCTTAAAGTGACCTTAATTTAATTTAATTTTATCTAAATGGGGTTGATATGAGATCGAGGGTTGGAGAAAATTTTATCAATTCATATGGTTCACATATAATTAGAACACAAGTAGGTTGTTAGAGACTATTTCAGTTTTAATTTGTTCCAAGATTTGTTCAAGGCCTGTGTCATTTAAGAGGTAGGGTGCAAGTGATGGATGAGTAACCGAAGTTCTTCACTGTTTAGTCTAGTCTGAACGGTTAGTTTGTTGTAAAAAATTCAGTTAATCCTTGGTCGTATAAGAAGGTTGAAGATTGAATCAACGCTTGAGTTCGTTCGACACTAATTCGGGAGGTGGGAGTTAATATATGACGTGATCCATGAAAATAGTTGAAGTGAAGGAAGCCTTGATGATCTGAATATAAAATTAAAATAAAATACAAGTTCAGAAAAAAATTAGGATTTGTATTGGAGGTTAAATTTTAGAAGTTCAAAGATAGTGTTGATGATCTGGTTTTAAATGAATACAATAAAATTTAATTCAAGCAAGAAGAAGTCTTGATAAAAAGTAATTAAGACCTAAATGATTCAAAAATGGTTAAAGTTCCAAGAGAGGTCTTGATGATCTTGAGTTGGAATTAAATTCGTTGATTTTCAAATTTTAATTTTTATGTTAGCTGAAAAAGAAAAATAACAGCAAAATTTTTCGAGAAGCAAGTAAATTTTTGTTTTTATAGAAGTTGATGATTAAATGCTTTCAACTAACTAATTTTTACTTGAAATTTTTCATAGAATTACTGCAGATTTTACAATTTTTAGATTTTGAGGTATATTTAAGTTTTTTTGTCGTCTAGGTGTTTATGTACATCACTAATTCTGCGTAGTTTTAGAAATAAACGGCTTGTAAATCAAGTTTATGGCTCTATTTTTTGCAGTTCATTTAGTAAAGAATAGAAATTCACTGCATGATTTCTTTTGTTGATGAATAATCGTTGTAGTCTGCTTTTTCACTGTGCGATGCAGAGATTTGGATTTTCGTCCTGGTTGTGACCTGGTTTCAGCTTTATTATCAACAAGATTTGCATTGACATATTCAGACGTAAAATCACGCTATTTTTTTTCAATTTGTTTATCATTTTGTTAATTTTTTCTTATCAAATTTGTCTAATCATTGTTTGGTTTTTCTAAATCTAAAAAAGTGTAGGTCTGCTCGTTTCCGGTTGGTCGCTTCAGATGAGTTTGAGTCCGGGGTGATTTTCTCATAGGGTAATTTCGAATAAAATACACCGTCTGTTTGTCACCCTACCGTATTTTTGGCCGGATAGATTTGTGCAACTTCTTAGTCAAATACCGATCAAGATCATACTCTAATAATTCCTAGTCTCAACAGATCTAGCATATACTTGTTTTCTTGCGAGGTTAGAGGAGAGGAAGAGCATCTGCTTCCTAAATTAAATTTTTTCTTCTCCGGCTGAAACTATAAAAAGTTTTAGCCTTACAAATTATTGTAAGTTATCGCCATGGATCAAGATTACTTAGTAAAAAATATTTTACAGTGATAGTTATCAAGAATATAATTGGATAAAATAAATGTTGTTTTAAAAGGGTTCCATTAAATTTTAACATCTTGAAATTCAAATTATTACCATGCTTACAAATTATAAAGTTGGCAAAATTAGTATAACCTTGAGGAACCTAAAATTTTATTACCTTTTTGTTGGAAATTCTGATTAGAAGTTCGACCACAGTCAACCATGGTTCATAGTTTTTTTACTTGAAATTTTTCAATGAATTACTGCAGATTTTAGAATTTTGAGATTTTGAGGTATATTTAAGTTTTTTTGTCGACTAGGTGTTTATGTACATCACTAACTCTGCGTAGTTTTAGAAGTATACGGCTTGGAAATCAAGTTTATGGCTCTATTTTTTGCAGTTAATTTAGTAAAGAATAGAAATTCACTGCATGAATTCTTTTGTAGATGAATAATCGCTGTAGTCTGCTTTTTTGCTTTGAGATGCAGAGATTTGGATTTTCGTCCTGGTTGTGACCTGGTTTCAGGTTTTTTGTCAACAAGATTTGGATAGACATATTCAGACGTGCAATAACGATATTTTTTTTCAGTTTGTGCATCATTTTGTTAATTTTTTCTTATCTAATTTGTCTAATCTATGTTTGGTTTTTCTAAATCTAAAAAAGTATAGGTCTGCTCGTTTCCGGTTGGTCGCATCAGATGAGTTTAAGTCCCGGGTGATTTTCTCATAGGGTAACTTCGAATAAAATACACCGTCTGTTCGTCACCCTACCGTATTTTTGGCCGGATAGATTTCTGCAACTTCTTAGTCAAATACCGATCAAGATCATACTCTAATAATTCCTAGTCGCAATAGATCTAGCATATACTTGTTTTCTTGCGAGGTTAGAGGAGAGGAAGAGCATCTGCTTCCTAAATTAAATTTTTTCTTCTCCGGCTGAAACTATAAAAAGTTTTAGCCTTACAAATTATTGTAAGTTATCGCCATGGATCAAGATTAGTTAGTTTAAATTATTTTACAGTGATAGTTATCAAGAAGATAATTGGATAAAATAAATGTTGTTTTAAACTGGTTCCAATAAATTTTAACATCCCGAAATTCAAATTAGTACCGTGCTTACAAATTATAAAGTGGGCAAAGTTAGTATAACCTTGAAGAACCTAAAATTTTATTACCTTTTTGTTGGAAATTCTGATTAGAAGTTCGACCACAGTCAACCATGGTTCATAGTTTTTAACAAATGTAGTAGTCTCAATTATGTATAACAAAATTTGAGCATATTTTACCAGGAAGGTGACTAAAGTTTGTCAGAATTGACAGCAGAAATTCTTCGACTAGTTTGTTCCTCAAAATTGAGAGAGAGAGAGGGAGAGAGAGAGAGAGTAGTGTTGGACCCATACATTGATACATTGTCCGACCAGCTCTACCTGCGTCTTCGGTCGAACTCGTTCAAAAAATTTTTGTTCTCTATGGAACATAGTTGATTATCTATCTGTTCTTAAATACTCTTAGGTCAAGCTCGGTCGAATTTTTTTTTTTTATGGTAGTCGATCACCTTCAAAATATTGTTCCTCGGTCAAACATAGTCGAATCTTAAATGACTTAGGCGAGAAGATCGAAAAATACAAATTTTGTTCAAGTCTGTCAAAGCAGGAATCACAAACCTCGGCCTTGGTAGCCCCCACACGCACGCTTTCAGTCCCATGGAACGGATCAAATACAGGAACTGGGGGCCTCAAACTTGAAAGTCAAGTGCTATGATTTTAGTGGTTCTCAACAGTTTTGTACTTGACAGCAAAACAACTACATATACTTACCATTTATTGTACATCCTTCAAATGGCGACTTTGTTTAAAAGCCGAAAGTCTAGCTGACCAAATTTAGGTCAAAAGAATTTTGGCTCGGCATTGTCTTCTATTTCCCACGTGAATGTTGTTTTGAATGGTGCAAGTTTTTGTGAAAAGCAAACAGTTATCGAACAAATAAAACACAAGTTGTCGCTTGTAATTTTTGCGGCAAATTTTGTATTGAACTGTCTGCAACTGTCGCTTGTGTCTGTCGACATCCATTTTCTGATTAAGTTTCATAATTGAATTTTTCTAAAACAGTCAACATCAACACTCTTTTATCATCGTTAAATTTTGTTTACCTTGGTTCACATGATGATGAGGGAAGCTAGCAATAATGACTTTGACTCAAATTTGGAAAAAGCGGGCAACTTTGGAAGGGCTCAGCTCACAATTTTTCTACTGTCAACGAAAATCTCTGCGTATTCTGGATGGCAGGCTTACGTTCCAGTTTTTGTCGGTCAAAAAGTGGACTTTTACTGTCAGATGAATGTATCGGGAGAGGTTCTAAATTCCGATTTTGCAGAACCGAGCTTTGAGCCAGGGACTTCAATTTTCATCCGGAATTTAGGGGTCCACTTTGTGTTTTTGTTTATTTTTCGCTTCAATTATACCGATCCATAATTGATTTTTTTTAAAAATAACTAGAAAGTTGAGGTGAAATTTTTTTTTGCTTTTAGCTTAAAGCATTTTATAGTCAGCAATGCCAAAACAAGAAAAGTTAAAATTAATTACTTGAGAAGAAAACTCCGTTTGAACTGACTGTTAGAAGACGGCAATAAATCTGTAAAAAACAAAGGTGATGTATTTTTTCTAGGTTTTTCTACACCCCATAAAATAATGATAGCTAAAAACCTTATTCGTTATTTTAGGTATACTCCGGCTAAATAGTGAGAAAATTGAAGTTTTTCTGTCTTAAAAGCAGAAACAAGCTATTCTGACAGGCATGATGACACTTTATTTGACAATGTTTGCGTTGAAAACTGTCCTAAATACGAATATAAAAACAAAGAAAGTTCAATATTCAGTAACTTTGACTTAGCTTGTGGCGGTCGGAAAAGTTTGAACTCACTGTCAAATTCAATTTATTGGGTCGGATACTTTATTTCTTGCTTCGTGACTGGGACTTTGAGCGACCGGTTTGGGCGAAAGTGGGTTTCATTCGGGCTTTTGATAGGGCTAACTGCTAGCACAACGTTAAACGCTTTTGCCTCCAGCATCTACTTGTATATAACTTGCAGATTTATAGTCCGTTTTTGCGTTCTGATTTTCGCTCTTGATTTTTTGATTTTGAGCGAAAGTGTCGAGAAATCTCGATTTGCACTTGTTGCAATTACATCTAGTTTTTTTATTATCGCCGGAGAGTTTTCATGTATAACTGTCGGATATATATATTTTTAAATTCATGGAAATTACAGCTTATTGTGATGGCTGTACCTGCAATTCTACACTTTCCGCTCCATTTTTCCTAATGCCCAAAAGTCGGCGATGGCTTCATTCTGTTCTATGAGAGTACTCTGACAGCACCCACCTACAGGGTTGGGAACTTTAAGTTTTGCTAAATATGTTGTGATTTAGATTTTTTGAAAACATTTGAAAAAAAAATCGTCGTATCTTGTACACAAAAAAGATTCAAAATTTTTTAATTGGACGCCAAATTCGCAACCACTTTGTGAACCTGTGAACCCTCACAGCACCCTGTTATTGGGTTGATCATAAAAATGGGTGGAATAACCACTGAATTCAATCAGGGAAATCGAAAAAAAAAATCTTAACCATTGCAATATAGAGAAAAGATAGAAAAAAGATGAAAAAAAAATCTAGAAAGGATTGAAAATGAATGATAGAGAAAAAGATCGAAAAAAAGATCAAAAGAAGGATCGAAAAAACAAATAGACTAAAAAAGAGAAAAAACATAGAAAAAAAATAGAAAGATCGAAAAAATTTGATAAGAAAAGTAATACAAAAAGACGGTTTAGCAATGGGCGCCTCCCTTGCAGTAATATTGACCAATTTATGGCTCAAAGAATACGAGCTTGCATTAAAGAAAAAAGTACCAAAATTGACTGTGCAAAGTGAGAGTAACAAGGAAGTGTGCCCTAGATGTCAGAAAAAGGTGACATATCGGACAAAAGCGGTAGAATGCGAAGCTTGTTTGAATTGGTACCACTTAGGTTGTGGTAACATATCGGAACCCGAATACGCAGACATCGCTAAAACAGTATAGTATTGCATGACTTGCAAAAAACAACAGGAAGCAGATCGGACTGTGAATGGTGTTAAAGTTTTTCTAAGATATGTAGACGACATAGTTAGAACGGTCAAGGGCGATCCTGGGGTAGTTCTCGAGGCTGCCAATAAGTTGCATCCGAACTTGCAGTTCACCATAGAAGAACTTGATAGTAACAGAAATTTGGCCTTTTGTGGAGTGAAATGTCAATGTGGATTCAGCAAAAAGGTCACATGTGATTGGTACCAGAAACCCACTGATACCGGCATCATTCTAAATTTCACAGGCTGCGCACCTTTGCAGTACAAAAGAAACGTTATTGAAGGGACGGTTCATAGGGTTTTCAGAAGTACCCCAACATGGGAATATTTTGACCAGGCCTTGAAAAAAAATTGGAAGCAATGGATTGAAAATCAATATCCAAAAAATTGGTCTGACAGGGTAGTGTTTGAAACTCTTAACAAGATCATTGAGGGAAAGACAAATTTAGAGGTGAAGGCATCAGAACCGAGAAATGATAAATGGTTGAAAGACTCACCACCGCTTTTTACAATGCAATATCGAGGCGATCCATCTCAACTGTTAGCTGCAAAGGTTCGGCTAATATCCGGGGCTCAAATAATTTTTACAACAAGAAAATTGAAAACAAGCTTGCCATCCCTCAAAACTTCCTTTGCTCGTGAACTGAGATCCAAAGTGGTGTACAAGCTTAAATGTAGTGGATGTAACTCCACCTATGTCGGCCAGACAGTCCGAAATTTAGCCACGAGGGTCAATGAACACCGCAAAGGGGACTCCCCAGTAGGACAACAATTGTTAGAATGTAATAAGGAGGTAGGCGGTACTGCTGAGCTGAAGTCAGATATTATAGACCAAACAGCCAACGCTCATAAGCTATTGACACTAGAGGCTTTGCATATTTGGAGGGAGAGGCCGAAGATCAACACACGCGATGAATTCAGGAGCCGGGAATTAACACTAAATTGTGTCTATGTATAACATGGCTAAAAGTTAAAAAACTGACATGTCAGAATCAAAAATATTCCCAAATCGAAATTTTATAATCATGAAAGAACAAAAAACTAAAAAATCTCAGGAATTTACAGAAAAATGTTATTCATGATTACGTAATTATATAATGTAGTTACAATTGTTTAAATTTGCTTGGTTAAAAAGTTTTAGAGCCTTTTTAGACATGTTTCTCATTTTTCAGATCTGTGATCGTTTTGTAAATATTGTAAAAAATTTTAATGCTGATGATGTAAAAAATGTGCAAAACGTTTGAATTAACGTTTTAAATTTCTTATAAAAGTGATATCGAAAAGTGATATCGAAAAATGATTTAAAAAGAAGGATCGAAAAAACAAATAGACAAAAAAAAGAGAAAAAAATATAGAAAAAAAGATAGAAAAATTGAAAAAAAGTGATAAGAAAAGTAATACAAAAAAAGTGATATCGAAAAGTTGATATAAAAAGTGATACAAAAAATGATAAGAAAGTGATATAAAAAAGTCATATTGAATTAGAGATAAAAAAAAGATAGAATAAAAGAGAGAGAGAAAGAAAAGACAGTGAAAAGATCGAAAAAGGATTGAAAAAGAGAGATAGAAAAACAATCGAATAAATATCGAAAGAGAAGGATCGAAAACAGATACAAAAGAAAGAAAAAAATAAAGAAAAAAAGACGGAAAGATCAAAAAAGACGGATCAAAAATGAAGCAACAAAAAACGAAAGAAAGAAAATGAAAGATAGAAAAAAATTTAAAAAAGATAGAAAAGAAGAGTGAAAAAATATAGAAAAAAAAGATCGAAAAAGAAAAGTCGAGAACAAAGACAGAAAAGATAGAAAATTCAGATAAAAACAGATACAAAAGAAATAGAAAAAAAAGAAAAAAAAAAGATTGAAAGATCAAAAAAGACGGATCAAAAATGAAGCAACAAAAAACGAAAGAAAGAAAATGAAAGATAGAAAAAAATTTAAAAAAGATAGAAAAGAAGAGTGAAAAAATATAGAAAAAAAAGATCGAAAAAAAGTCGAAAACAAAGACAGAGAAGATAGAAAATTCAGATAAAAACAGAGACGAAGAAAGATTGGAGACAAACCGTTTGACACTAGTACTATTTGGAACTGAATCGTCGAAACCAATATGAAAGTTACAAAATTAGGACACGGGTAGACAGGCATAATCATATTAAATAAAAATCATGTATACAGACAGACAGACAGACAGACAGACAGACAGACAGACAATCGTAATTTGGCCTCGAAAAAATATTACTCAAAAATTAATGACTTTGCGGAAAACTGATTGAAAAATTTTCTTAAGCATTGCAATATATGATATAGCTTGAACATGAAAAAACTCTTTTGTTAAAAATGCAAATTTATCATGCTTAAACAAGGGAGATAGCTGTCACTAGCATTTAAATATAGTATAGATTAATGTTGAGTCAAAATTTTGAAGGCTGTGATTTATAGGAAGTAGATTACAGGAATTTCTAGGCTCACCCGAAAATCGGTAAAGTAGTGTAAAGCAGTCGTTCGCTTACGTATTGTTTTAGTTTAAAAAATGGGCCCATTAACAATTTGCCCAAGGTTCAAGGAAACTATCTTTTGTGCCTTCGTACCTCACTGAATCGGTCGAGCCCAATTCACTGTTCGCTTATGACATTCAACTTAAGGATCATTATAGCCTAAAAGCAAGTACCAAAAAACGCCGCAAACCCTCCCCCTGCCACCTTCTAATCTAGATAGTAAAAATTACGCCTCCACGGCTAGGTATTCAAATACCTAAAACACCTGAACGCCATTAAAAACAAGGCTGGGAACTCAAGTATTCAATTGTTTTTTTTTTCGGAAAGTGTACATGTGATCCTTTTCAGATGGATCACTCTAAAACTCACCTTAGCTCAACCTTACTCAAGTAAAAAGAATTCAAGTAATCACAATCTAGATTACAATTCAGGAATTAACTCCAGTCAAGAACAAGTTAGTCAATTATAATTCCAGAAGAACTTCTAAAATAACACTCATCAAAAAATTTAATAATTATGCTGAAGTAGTTCTTGGCCGTTAGCTCAC
This sequence comes from Symsagittifera roscoffensis, assembly GCF_963678635.1. Taxonomy (NCBI): domain Eukaryota; kingdom Metazoa; phylum Xenacoelomorpha; order Acoela; family Convolutidae; genus Symsagittifera; species Symsagittifera roscoffensis. The sequence goes on along the minus strand of NC_087062.1, from coordinate 10,984,448 downwards.
TACACTGGGAAACCATCACATTCATGGTGGCTCTTTCTCGATATTCTGCACTCTCGTTTCCACACTTTCAGCTGTTTTTCTCTCTGAGGACCAAGATAACTCTACTCAAGTACAATTTTTACAAAAAAATTGCGAATAGCAACTTGATTCTGGACCGTTTTATTCCGAAATTGTTTTTGGTTGTTCAGGTTTCTGACTTTCGTATTCCAGTTGTCGCGAGAAACTTAAAGAAGAGAAGGCTAATTCAAAATTTGGAAAACTCACTTCAAGCTAAAACAAATCATACTTTTTTCAGATGACCGACTGGCTCATAATCTCGGACATAGTGTCGATGTACTCATCGCGCATCGTCAGTGAGCCTTCCGAACATCAACACATTGATCTACAGTGCCACTAGTCAATTTCAAAACTTTGCTTCTCATGAAAATTTTTATCTTCATCCCAAAAAATCATAACGTTATTAAACTGTCAAGTTGGAGCAAAACAGCGATGATGATCGGCATCCACCGGCTTATGGATTTGACTTTCGAACTCTTAAAAAGATTTGTTTCAATTAGTTCAATCAGAAAATTGTCACAGCATTTTTGATAGATCAATAGAATTTTTTTTTAATTGACCTTAAAGTGAATTGTTTTTTGAGATTTTTTACTTTGAAGATTCATTGAAGTACAATACCTTTGATTCTGTCTCAAACTCAAAAATTCTCTGGATGTTGTTCAGACTCGCTCAGCCAGCTTTCGTTGTTGTGGACCAGGACATCTGCTGTTCTGTGATCTGCTGTGATAATTCCATCTCATACTCAGAGCTCGTCACAATCGTTTCTCCTGCGTTCTGTTGGTTATAATCCCGCATCCACTTTTTCTGTTTCTGTTATCTCAAGGCATGGTTCGGCAGCATCTTCAATCTCACTTTCTTATTCCGACAAATTAACGTGTGTGAGAACTCATGCTCACGCATTCACCAAGTCATCACCCTATTTCGGCGTGTAAATAGGGGTCGATTGAAAGCTACCGGACCGATTTCAACCAAAAGCAGTCCAGATTGTTCGAATGTTTACTAATGTGATTCTTAACCAGAGTGTACAACCAGGATGTTAGCAGTGCCCTGAAACACGAGAATATTCTCATGTGACTCCATATACGTTTCAATAATGTAGGTATCGCAAATGCCGTTCGAGTAGTCTCGATAGCTCTTGCCTCCTGCTGTAACCAATAGCGTGTATGGATTCCTTCGGAGGTAATTTCGACTCTCGATACTTCGCAAAATTCTCTTTAACCCATCGTCGTGCTAGTTACAGCTTACAGCAAATACCGTAAAATTAACATGATGATCCGACAACCCAATAGATCTGAATTTCACGGGGTGCCAAAATGTCTGAGCCGTACAGTCACAGGTATAATCTCCATGGGTTTAATTGATGCTCTCGATGTTTTTCTCGCCATATACATCAAGTAGTGACTTAAATTTCATCTCTTTAATGTGAACCCAATGTTTCGTTTCGTGTCTTTTCCCATTGTGCTGTGCCTCTCGAAGTGCTTGTATTTTTCTTTTTCAAACAAAAGAATTATCTTCCCCAGATTCACTCAAATGTCCCAACTTTGTACCAGGCACCGCCACGCACCTTCGTACTAGGCAACTTCGTTTCTTCAAAAGGTCGTGCGAGTGACGGAACAAAACGTCAAACGCTCACTTTTTTGGAACTGAAAACGCTTTTTCGATCAGGATCCGCTGGCATGACACTTCAAACAGCAGCATATGCACGAGAGAATTGATTTCACATAAAGTCGCTGTGACTGATTCTCCCAGTGATTTTGCATTGGTCGGTAGCCCGCATACTTCACTTAGTGGGAACGCCATTTCTCTAAACCTAGTTTCCAGCCCTTGATTTGTTTTTTATTCATTTTTAGCGCCCCTGGCCATATTTCAAGACTCATTGCAGTATCCAATTGACACTTAGACTCTAGCAGCTCAAAAGACCCCAGGTTACTAATCCTTCATAAGAACACAAGAGAGGTTTGCTAGAGCTACGATGGTGCTGGCCTAGCAGCCCGCCAAGTTCTGTACATCACTCCTGTCTCTCTGTGTGATTCAACCACGCAACTAGGTCTCCCTTCTGAAACGACTCGGTTTGCTTACAAACATTTTTGTCACAGTTGTGTCCTCCTCGACTCGTCTCAAGATCCAGACAATTTCCTGGTTCCAACTTCTTTCGTTCATCTTTCAAAATCTCGGCATTGATCTTTTAGGTCGCTTGATGAGGCAACGCCAGCTTGTGGAACATGTTCAGATCCTATGACCTTCATCCTTATCGGGCAACAGACTTTTCTGCTCGATTTTTCCACTACTCAGAGTTGCTTGAGTGTGTGGGCACCATAATGACTTGATTATTTTCCAAACTATGTCAAGATGCGTAGCCGGAAGAATTTTTCTTGCCACCAAATCTCACTTCCACCTTCTTCTCGGATCGAGGTTCAGAGATGATCTTGGATTCATTCTCTAGAAGCCACTCCACTTTTGGCTTTCTTTTTCTAGGAGGTCAATTTCTGGTGTTTTTTCCGTTCAAATATGCACCACCTGCTTCAGCATTCAAGGACGGGATGTATGAGAAAATCAAGATAACTGACACATATTGATATCCCCCTCTCCTCGATGGCTTATTCGTCTTCAGCTCCCAAGTCTGGGCAGTGAACGTCGGTTAAATGATATTATCAATTTTTAGCTTTTAGCTACATTACTTGTTTTCTTTCGGAGATTTCTGAGGTATGATTTCATTCAATTTTGTTGATTTTTGAAGTGACTGATAGTAGGGGATTGTAACTATGTTATGATGTTTAGTTAAGTTGTCAAATATAAGATTTTTGCTTATTTTTGACCTGAAGGTCTCGATGTGGGAATTGTGGTTTTAATTCAAGATGGAGTTATGTCGACTAACAATGTCAGTGGTGTCGAATAAAATGTGCGAAAAATTGGAGTGATTTGATAAGTTGTATTTTGGATGAATCATTCTGAGAAATCGAATTAACAACTGTTGTTTATAGATAGATGAAAATGGTTAACCTTTAAGTAAGTCAGAAATGTTGATTTCTTAGATTTGTTGAAAAACATGAAAATTAATTTGCTGGTTGTTGAAAATGTACCTTTTTTAAGCAATTTTCATCGAGGAATAAAAATTTAATAACCTTTCCTTGGTTGATTTTGGAGTCGAGATGGTTGACATTGGTGGGGTTTTTATTTCGTTTTGGGAATTTAAAGTTTGTCCTGTAATTTTTGTTTTGTTCTTTTTGTAGTCATGGTACCTTTAGAATTTTTTCCTGCGATATTTTTTATTGTTTTATTTGATGATTGTAGTAGAATTTTGAGAAATTCAGGTATTTGAGGATCATTGTTTTCTTGAGATGTTTCAACAAATGGAGTCCAGTAAATGAGTATAACAAATTTAGCTCGAGAAGAGCGCTTTCTTTTGGACAACACGGTAGGAATATATTTCTGTGTAGCGCGAATTCTTTTTCGTTTTGATCACTTAGTTTATATGTTACATCTGTAGATTTGTGATTAATTTGATATGATCGTATGCTGATGGGTTGTAATTTTTAGAAAATTTTTTCGAATTGTTTAGCTTGAAATTAATACAAATGTTCCGTTTTTTAAATCTGAAGCTGGTGTAAAACGTGAATAAAATTGAGATTGATTGTTTTGTCTTTGCAAAAGTTTTTTTGCAGTTTTTTGTTAAATTTCTTTGAGTTTTTTTTTCTGTGATTGAAATCCATTCCGTGTGAGTACCAGAGGCTAATGTTAAATTTTATGAATGATGAAATTGACCTTCATCGTGAGTACGAACTGGTAAATTATAACAGACGCGGTCTGTTTTTCGTTGGCATTGTCCTGGTGTACTTTTAAGGCGTTTGCGGTGAACATAATTGTTGTACGTGGTTTTTGATTAAAAACTTTCCCATAAGACTATAATCCAAATGTTATTGTGATTTGAGAGCTCTATGCAATTGGGAAAAACTTTACATTGCTGACGATTCAGTGTATTTTCATTGTCTCCGTTAATTATACATCGTAGGTTTTCTTGTAGCGAACGATTCATGCATTCAGCTAGTCCATTAGTCCATGCAGCCTGGGAAGGTTCGAGGTTTGTGATCAATATTATATAAATGACAAAATGTAATTATTTTATTTTTGTTAAATTATGTAATCGCTGTCTGTATCAAGGAATTTGGTTATTCCGAGTTTTGCTATCCATAGTCTATAAAGTGTTGTGTATGCATTGTAAGCATGACAATGTGGAACAGGATTATTTAATATAGTGTGTAATTACATCTAAATTTACCATATTGTATGAATTCTTTTCAGAAGCTCGTGATAAAGGGATTTTTGCATCAAATGAGAGAGTATGATTGAAATATAAACTTTGTCCTTTAATGTCTTGTTTATCTGCGGTTCGTCTCTGAAGTGGAACTGGTTTATTTAGCTGGCAGGTGAGACAATCATTGCAAAGTACCTCTATCCATATTGGTGCATTTGGGAATTAAACAATTTGGGTTTAAGAAATAAACAATGAAATGGTTCGTCCGATCCAAAAAGTCTTTTTGTGCTCGAAGAGTATGATTTAGAGAATGCTACTAATTTTCAACTTAGTGGTAGACAAGGTACGTTAACATCTGTGTAAAGACAATCTTATATATCTGTGTTTTCATTTCTTGAGGTGTTTTAATATTTCGAAGTATTCAAGTAATGTTTTGTTTCCTAAGATGGTGATATCAGCTTTTCCGGATTTACTTTTGTATTTATGTCAAGGTATCATTTGGTGAATAGCAGGGTCGATATTTTTATATTTCTTGAGTAGGTCGGTTGTTATTTTTTTGTGCATGGCAAGAAAATGTTTTGTTTTTCTTGACATGATAATGGTATGTTATCAACTGGATCTTGTAAACAATCACTTTATTTGTTGAATACTTCGTGTCAGTGTCTGATGGTTCTGCTAAGTAAACTGTGCCTACTAATCTTCTTTTTCCATTATTTGAAATTATTCACTCTGTTATGAAATCTGTTTTTGTGGTTTCAATTGTGTATTGTTTTTGGTCCATGAAAAAAATCGTAAGGGTTTATATGTGTTTTTTTTCTTCTGTTAAATCGACTTCAGAATGGTTGTTTTGACATTCCAAATAAAAAGGAAAATGCTCTGTTTGATCAATTTTTTTGTTATCGGAGTTAATTTTTAATGCTTATCTGCATTCTAATTGTGGTGAGGTTTCATCTTTAGCGAGAAACAATTTTAAGTTTTGTGGTATTATAACTGTGGTTTTTCTTATAATTAGTTCCTGTGGAATGTTTCTAGTCATCGTATCTGGTAAGGCAATTTCTTACCTGCCGTCCAGAGTAATTGGTAGTTGCAAAATTTTATAAAATTTAAATATATGTACTCTATGATTGGGATTAGAATTCTGTGTAAAGAGAAATATGATAGGTTTGTGATGTTTTGATCCAAGGAGTAAAAATTCGTATCCTGTTAGTTTATTAAATATTGCTGTACTGTACACTCTCTCATATTGTAGAGAGTCGTAACTCAGCTTGATTCGTAGTTCTGTTAGTCTTGAATTTGCAGATATTAAATTCATTTTGTTTAATTTTTTGATGAAATTGTAGAATTGCTGTGCTAATTCCATAGTTAGATGCGTCGCACATTGCATAAAACAGTTGATTTGGGTCTGTGGTAGTATTTGAATCTTTTTTGCTAATGCGTTTTTCAATTTCATCGAAAAGTTTGTGATGTTTGAATGTCCATTCAAAATCCTTTTGTTGCCGTAGGAAGTTTTAAATGGTCTAAAATATACTTGCCTTTTATATAATTTTTTGCTGAGAAAAACTTGCACTACAAGAAACTAATGTATTTTCTTTCCATTACATGGTGATTGTAGTTTTAGAATTGAGTCTTTTTGTGATTTCAGAGATGTAATTGTTCGTCTGTCAAGGATATGTCCTAAATTTAATGCGACTCAGGAAACAATGTGATTTGTCTGGGGCTGCTTTCATATTCTTTAGTATAAAACTTGAATGTGTTTTTCCAAAGTTTGAACATTTTTTGTTATATCTGATTGTATTAAGACATCGTCTTGTATATGATTAATTTTTTGCTAAATAATATACACTACGTTGTGTTTTTGTGATGTAATAAGGAGGTCGTATCTAAAACTTTTAATTAAACAGTTGTGGGGAATTATCGTTGTTCAGTTTCCCATTGGAGTCATGTTATAAATGTTAGAATGATTAATGCAAAATCCAGGTGTCATTTTTTATGTCCCAATTTGTTACTTCCTACGCTGTTTGTGAGGTTACCAAAATCAGCGCGGTATTTTGTCGTGGCAAGACGCGTTGGGGGAGAATTTATCAATTCAATAGTATGATTTTTTTATTGCATTCAAGCGAATATGACCTTCCTTACAGTACCTTAAAACGACCTCAAGTAAATTTAATCATTTCTAAATGGGGATTGATATGAGATCGAGGGTTGGAGAAAATTTTATCAATTGATATGGTTCACATATAATTAGAACACAAGTAGGTTGTTAGAGACTATTTTAGTTTTAATTTGTTCCAAGATGTGTTCTAGGCCTGGGTCATTTAAGAGGTAGGGTGCAAGTGATGGATGAGTAACCGAAGTTCTTCACTGTTTAGCCTAGTCTGAACGGTTAGTTTGTTGGAAAAAATTCAGTTAATCCTGGGTCTTAATTTTTCGAAAGTCTCTGAGTAATGTTTTGTTTCCTAAGATGGTGCTATCAGCTTTTCCGGATTTTTTTTTGTATTCATATCAAGGGTTCATTTGGCGAATAACAGGGTCGAGATTTTTATTTTTCTTGAATAGGCTTGTTGTTGTTTTATTGTGCATGGCAAGGAAAAATTTAGTTTTTTTTGACATGATAATGGTATGTTATCAAGTGGATCTTGTAAACAAACACTTTATTTGTTGAATATTTATTGTCATTGTTTGATGGTTCTGCTAAGTAAACTGTGCCTACTAAATCTTCTTTTTCTATTATTGGAAATGATTCATTTTGTTGTGGAATCTGTTTTTGCGGTTTCAATTGTGTATTGTTTTTTGTCCATAAAAAACTGTATGGGTGTAAATGTGTTTTTTTTTTCTGTTAAAACGACTTCATAATGGTTGTTTTGACATTCCAAGTTAAAAGAAAAATGCTTTTTTTTATTAATTTGCTTTTTATTGGAGTTAAATTCAAATGCATATCTGCATTCTAATTGGGATGATGTTTCATCTTTAGCAAGGAACAATTTTATGTTTTGCTGTATTATAACTATTGTTTTTCGTGTAATTAGTTCCTGTGGGATGTTTCTAGTAATCGTATCTCGTAAGGCAATTTTTTTACCTGCCGTCGAGAGTAAATGCAAGTTGCAATATTTCAAAAATTTACATATATGTACTCTATGGTTGGGATACGAATTCTGTGTAAAGAGAATATGATAGATTTGTGACCGGTAAATAAAATTGTTGGATGTTTTGACCCAAGGACTCAAAATTCGTATACTGTTAGTGTATATATTATTGCTGTACACTCTCTCATAATGTAGAGAGTCGTAGTTCGGCTTGAGTCGTAGTTCTGCTTGTCTTGAATTTGCAGATATTGAATTCATTTTTTTTTGTTGAAGTTGTAGAATTGCTGCACTAATTCGATAGTTGGATGCGTCGCACATTGCATAAAAAAGTTGATTTGGGTCTGTGGTAGTATTTGAATCTTTTTCGCTAAAGCACTTTTCAATTTCATCGAAACGTTTTTGATGTTTGACTGTCCATTCAAAATCATTTTGTTGCCGTAGGATGTTTTGAATGGTCTAAAATATACTTGCCTTTTATATAAATTTTAGCTGAGAAAAAATTGCATTACAAGAAACTAATGTATTTTTTTTCCATTAAGTGGTGATTGTAGCTTTCGAACTGAGTCTTTTTTTGATTTTAGAGATGTATTTGTTCGTCTTTCAATGATGTGTCCTAAAATCTAATGCGAGTGAGGAAATAATGTAATTTGTCTGGGGCTGCTTTCTTGTTTTTTAGTATAAAACTTGAAGATTTTTTTCCTAAAGTTTGAACACTTTTTTGTTGTATCTGATTGTATTAAGGCATCGTCTATGTATGTGGTTAGTTTTTTGCTTAGTAATATACACTATTTGGTGTCTTTGTGATGTAATAAGGGGCCCGTATGTAGAAATCTTAAATAAACAATTATTAGAACAACAGTAGGTTATTAGAGACTTATTGTGACAACTCAAGAGGTGGCCTCAGTAGACAGCAACAACTGTCCAAAAATGGCTGCAATACAACGTCTTATCAACTCAAGAGGTGGACTCAGTAGACAGCAACATCTGTCCGAAAATGGCTGCAATACAACGTCTTATCAACTCAAGAGGTGGACTCAGTAGACAGCAACAACTGTCCAAAAATGGCTGCAATACAACGTCTTATCAACTCAAGAGGTGGACTCAGTAGACAGCAACAACTCTCCAAAAAAGACTGCAACACAACGTCTTATCAACTCAAGAGGTGGGCTCAGTAGACAGCAACAACTGTCCGAAAATGGCTGCAATACAACGTCTTATCAACTCAAGAGGTGGACTCAGTAGACAGCAACAACTCTCCGAAAATGACTGCAATACAACGTCTTATCAACTCAAGAGGTGGACTCAGTAGACAGCAACAACTGTCCAAAAATGGCTGCAATACAACGTCTTATCAGCTCAAGAGGTGGACTCAGTAGACAGCAACAACTCTCCGAAAATGACTGCAATACAACGTCTTATCAACTCAAGAGGTGGGCTCAGTAGACAGCAACAACTGTCCGAAAATGGCTGCAATACAACGTCTTATCAACTCAAGAGGTGGACTCAGTAGACAGCAACAACTCTCCGAAAATGACTGCAATACAACGTCTTATCAATTCAAGAGGTGGGCTCAGTAGACAGCAACAACTGTCCGAAAATGGCTGCAATACAAAGTCTTATCAACTCAAGAGGTGGACTCAGTAGACAGCAACAACTGTCCAAAAATGGCTGCAATACAACGTCTTTTTCCAAATCACCAGCAGTTAGGCTGTAACCCCTTCCAGTTTTCCTCAAGGGTTCCACAGCTGCAAAAATCACCTACAACAAAGTCCTTTCGGTCACTTTGTGATGGCGTCAAAACTATACGGAAGTCGTTTCATTGAAATATTTTAAAACAGGCAATCAGTTGAAAACAGTCAATGAACACAACGAAACAGAAAAAAAATAAGTTTCAAATTTCGAAGTTTTCAAAAACTTAACTTTTGAATTTCAAAGTAGAAAATGTGCCGAAAAAGTCAAGAATATGAAAAGTGAAGTTCAACTATAAAACCTAATTTTTGATCTAACCTTGCGTTGAATCGCCATAAACGTGTTGAGTTTACTATTTATAGTAGGTTAAAGTATTCGAATTGGTACCTTAGCTCTGAGGAAAAAATTGATAAACGGTTTTTCTTCTAAGATCTGATAAGTGTAATCTGATCAATTTGGTTCACTTGTGCAAACAAGATGGATGGTGACTAGGAATTTTTCATGATAAAAACGGTCACTGCCAATCAAAGCGGCCGCCAACATACTTCAACTAAATATTCGAATAACTGTTTTGTGACAATTGAAAAGAAAAATGATTAATTTCCTCTAACTGGTTGTATTTTTTGTAAGTTTGGTTTGACTGGGAAATCAGTGTTAAGTATTGAGTATTTGGGAAATGTTTAGTCCTAGCTGCAATCAATAAATTGGTGGTTTTGGGATTTTACTTACGTTTCTGGTGACGTTGGCGCGCTGTGATAACAAAAATGTTGTTCACTTATGTGATTTGTCTGGGGCTGCTTTCATATTTTTTAGTATAAAACTTGAATGTGTTTTTCCAAAGTTTGAACATTTTTTGTTATATCTGATTGTATTAAGACATCGTCTTGTATATGATTAGTTTTTTGCTTAATAATATACACTACTTTGTGTTTTTGTGGTGTAATAAGGAGGTCGTATCTAAGACTTTTAATTAAACAGTTATGGGGAATTATTGTTTGTTCATTTTCCCATTGGAGTCATGTTATAAGTGTTAGAATCCTTAATGCAAAATCCAGGTGTCATTTTTTATTTCCTAAATTGTTACTTCCTACGCTGTTTGTGAGGTTATCCTAATCAACGCGGTATATTGTCGTGGCAAGACGGGTCGGGGTAGAATATATCAATTCAATAGTATGACTTTTTTTATTGCATTCAAGCGAATATGACCTTCCTTACAGTACCTTAAAACGACCTCAAGTAAATTTAATCATTTCTAAATGGGGATTGATATTTGATCGCGGGTTGGAGAAAATTTTATCAATTCATATGGTTCACATATAATTAGAACACAAGTAGGTTGTTAGAGATTATTTTAGTTTTAATTTGTTCCAAGATTTGTTCTAGGCCTGGGTCATTTAAGAGGTAGGGTGCAAGTGATGGATGAGTAACCGAAGATCTTCACTGTTTAGTCTAGTCTGAACGGTTAGTTTGTTGGAAAACATTCAGTTAATCCTTGGTCGTATAAGAAGTTTGAAGAGTGAATCAACGCTTGACTTCGTTCGACACTAGTTTGGGAGGTGGGAGTAATTATATGAAGTGATCCAGGGGAAGCCTTGATGATCTGAATATAAAGTTAATATAAAAAACAAGTTCAGAAAAAAATTAGGATTTGGATTGGAGGTTAAATCTTAGAAATTCAAAGATAGTTTCGATGATCTGGTTTTAAATGAATACATTAAAGTTTAAACCAAGCAAGAATATGTCTTGATAAAAAGTAATTAAGACCTAAATGATTCAAAAATGGTTAAAGATCCAAGAGAAGTCTTGATGATATTGAGTTGGAATTAAATTCGTTGATTTTCAATTCATGATTTTTATGTTAGCTGAAGAAAAACAATAACAGAAAAATTCCTCGAGAAGCAAGTAAGTGTTTGTTTTTCTGGAAGTTAATGATTGAATGCTATCTACTAATTAATTTTTACATGAAATTTTTTGTAGAATTACTGCAGATTTTAGAATTTTGAGAATTTGAGGTATATTTAAGTTTTTTTGTCGACTAGATGTTCAGATACATCACCTATTCTGCGTAGTTTTAGAAATATACGGCTTTGAAATCAATTTTACGGCTCTATTTTTTGCAGTTCATATAGTAAAGAATAGAAATTCACTGCATGAATTCTTTTGTAGATGAATAATTGTTGTAGTCTGCTTTTTCAGTTTGCGATGCAGAGATTTGGTTTGTCGTCCTGGTTGTGACCTGGTTTCAGCTTTATTATCAACAAAATTTGGTTAGACTTATTCAGACGTGGAATCACGCTATTTTTTTTCAATTTGTGTATCATTTCGTTGTTTTTTCTTATCTAGCTGTATTATAACTGTTGTGTTTCGTGTAATTCGTTCCTGTGGGATGTTTCTAGTACTCGTATCTGGTAAGGCATTTTTTTACCTGCCGTCGAGAGTAAATGCAAGTTGCAATATTTCAAAAACTTCAAATATTTGTACTCTATGGTTGAGATTAGAATTCTGTGTAAAGAGAATATGATAGATTTGTGACCGGTAAATAAAATTGTTGGATGTTTTGATCCAAGGACTAAAAATTTGTATCCTGTTAGTGTATATAATATTGCTGTACACTCTCTCATAATGTAGAGAGTCGTAGCTCAGCTTGATTCGTAGTTCTGTTAGTCTTGAATTTGCAGATATCAAATTCATTTCGTTTATTTTTTTGTTGAAATTGTAGAAATGCTGCACTAATTCCGTAGTTGGATGCGTCGCACATTGCATAAAATAGTTGATTTGGGTCTGTGGGTTGATTTGGGTTGATTTGAATCTTTTTCGCTGAAGCGCTTTTCAATTTCATCGAAACGTTTGTGATGTTTTACTGTCCATTCAAAATTATTTTGTTGCCGTAGGATCTTTTGAATGTTCTCAAATATACTTGCCTTTTATATAAATTTTTGCTGAGAAAAACTTGCATTACAAGAAACTAATGTATTTTCTTTCCATTAGTTGGTGATTGTTGCTTTAGAACTGAGTCTTTTTTTGATTTTAGAGATGTATTTGTTCGTCTTTCAATGATGTGTCCTAAAATCTAATGCGAGTGAGGAAATAATGTAATTTGTCTGGGGCTGCTTTCTTGTTTTTTAGTATAAAACTTGAAGGCTTTTTTCCTAAAGTTTGAACACTTTTTTGTTGTATCTGATTGTATTAAGGCATCGTCTATGTATGTGGTTAGTTTTTTGCTGAGTAATAGACACTATTTTTTTTTGTTTTTGTGGTGTAATAAGGAGGTTGTATGTAGAACTCTTAAATAAACAATTATAGGGAACTATTGTTGGTTCATTTTCCCAAAAAGTCATGTTCTATGTGTTAGAGTGATTAATGCGAAATCCAGGTGTCGATTTCTATTTACTAAACTGTAACTTCTTACACTTTTTGTGAGGTTATCTTAATCAGCGCGGTATATTGTCGTGGCAAGACGGGTTGGGGGAGAATATATCAATCCAATAGAACGGTCTTTTTTATTGCACTCAAGCGAATATGACCTTCCTTACAGTACCTTAAAGTGACCTTAAGTAAACTTAATTTTATTTGAATGGGGATTGATATGAGATCGAGTGTTGGAGAAAATTTTATCAATTCATAAGATTCAGGTATAATTAGAACAACAGTAAGTTATTCGAGACTATTTTAGTTTTAACTTGTTCCAAGAGCTGTTCTAGGCCTGGTTCATTTAAGAGGTAGGGTGCAAATGATGAATGATTAACCGAAGGAAAAAAGTCAGATAATCCTTGGTCGTACAAGAAGGTTGAAGAGTGAGTCAACGCTTGAGTTTGTTCGACACTTGTTTGGGAGGTGGGAGTAAATTTATGAAGTGATCCAAGGGAAGCCTTGATGATCTGAATACAAAATTAAAATAAAATACAAGTTCAGAAAAAAATTAGGATATGGATTGAAGGTTAAAGTTTAGAAATTCAAAAATAGTGTTGATGATCTGGTTTTAATTGAACACAATAAAATTTAATTCAAGCAAGAATAAGTCTTGATAAAAAGTAATTTAGACCTAAATGCTTCGAAAATGGTTAAAGATTCAAGAGAGGTCTTGATGATCTTGAGTTGGAATTAAATTCGTTGATTTTCAGATTATGATTTTTATGTTAGCTGAAGAAGAACAATAACAGAAAAATTACTCGAGAAGCAAGTAAGTATTTGTTTCTATAGAAGTTAATGATTAAATTCTTTCTACTAACTAATTTTTACTTGAAATTTTTTATAGAATTACTGCAGATTTTGGAATTTTGAGATTTTGAGGTATATTTAATTTTTTTTGTCGACTAGATGTTCATGTACATCACCTATTCTGCGTAGTTTTAGAAATATACGGCTTTGAAATCAATTTTACGGCTCTATTTTTTGCAGTCCATATAGTAAAGAATAGAAATTCACTGCATGAATTCTTTTGTAGATGAATAATTGTTGTAGTCTGCTTTTTCAGTTTGCGATGCAGAGATTTGGTTTGTCGTCCTGGTTGTGACCTGGTTTCAGCTTTATTATCAACAAGATTTGGTTAGGCTTATTCAGACGTGGAATCACGCTATTTTTTTCAATTTGTGTATCATTTCGTTGTTTTTTCTTATCTAGCTGTATTATAACTGTTGTGTTTCGTGTAATTCGTTCCTGTGGGATGTTTCTAGTACTCGTATCTGGTAAGGCAATTTTTTTACCTGCCGCCGAGAGTAAATGCAAGTTGCAATATTTCAAAAACTTCAAATATTTGTACTCTATGGTTGAGATTAGAATTCTGTGTAAAGAGAATATGATAGATTTGTGACCGGTAAATAAAATTGTTGGATGTTTTGATCCAAGGACTAAAAATTCGTATCCTGTTAGTGTATATAATATTGCTGTACACTCTCTCATAATGTAGAGAGTCGTAGTTCAGCTTGATTCGTAGTTCTGTTAGTCTTGAATTTGCAGATATCAAATTCATTTCGTTTATTTTTTTGTTGAAATTGTAGAAATGCTGCACTAATTCCGTAGTTGGATGCGTCGCACATTGCATAAAATAGTTGATTTGGGTCTGTGGTAGTATTTGAATCTTTTTCGCTGAAGCGCTTTTCAATTTCATCGAAACGTTTGTGATGTTTTACTGTCCATTCAAAATTATTTTGTTGCCGTAGGATCTTTTGAATGTTCTCAAATATACTTGCCTTTTATATAAATTTTTGCTGAGAAAAACTTGCATTACAAGAAACTAATGTATTTTCTTTCCATTAGTTGGTGATTGTTGCTTTAGAACTGAGTCTTTTTTTGATTTTAGAGATGTATTTGTTCGTCTTTCAATGATGTGTCCTAAAATCTAATGCGAGTGAGGAAATAATGTAATTTGTCTGGGGCTGCTTTCTTGTTTTTTAGTATAAAACTTGAAGGCTTTTTTCCTAAAGTTTGAACACTTTTTTGTTGTATCTGATTGTATTAAGGCATCGTCTATGTATGTGGTTAGTTTTTTGCTGAGTAATAGACACTATTTTTTTTTGTTTTTGTGGTGTAATAAGGAGGTTGTATGTAGAACTCTTAAATAAACAATTATAGGGAACTATTGTTGGTTCATTTTCCCAAAAAGTCATGTTCTATGTGTTAGAGTGATTAATGCGAAATCCAGGTGTCGATTTCTATTTACTAAACTGTAACTTCTTACACTTTTTGTGAGGTTATCTTAATCAGCGCGGTATATTGTCGTGGCAAGACGGGTTGGGGGAGAGTATATTAATCCAATAGAACGGTCTTTTTTATTGCACTCAAGCGAATATGACCTTCCTTACAGTACCTTAAAGTGACCTTAAGTAAACTTAATTTTATTTGAATGGGGATTGATATGAGATCGAGTGATGGAGAAAATTTTATCAATTCATAAGATTCAGGAAGTTATTAGAGACTATTTTAGTTTGAACTTGTTCCAAGAGCTGTTCTAGGCCTGGGTCATTTAAGAGGTAGGGTGCAAGTGATGGATGATTAACCGAAGGAAAAAAGTCAGATAATCCTTGGTCGTACAAGAAGGTTGAAGAGTGAGTCAACGCTTGAGTTTGTTCGACACTTGTTTGGGAGGTGGGAGTAAATTTATGAAGTGATCCAAGGGAAGCCTTGATGATCTGAATACAAAATTAAAAAAAAATACAAGTTCAGAAAAAAATTAGGATATGGATTGGAGGTTAAAGTTTAGAAATTCAAAAATAGTGTTGATGATCTGGTTTTAATTGAACACAATAAAATTTAATTCAAGCAAGAATAAGTCTTGATAAAAACTAATTTAGACCTAAATGCTTCGAAAATGGTTAAAGATTCAAGAGAGGTCTTGATGATCTTGAGTTGGAATTAAATTCGTTGATTTTCAGATTATGATTTTTATGTTAGCTGAAGAAGAACAATAACAGAAAAATTACTCGAGAAGCAAGTAAGTATTTGTTTCTATAGAAGTTAATGATTAAATTCTTTCTACTAACTAATTTTTATTTGAAATTTTTTATATAATTACTGCAGATTTTGGAATTTTGAGATTTTGAGGTATATTTAAGTTTTTTTGTCGACTAGGTGTTCATGTACAAATCTAATTCTGCGTAGTTTTAGAAATATACGGCTTGGAAATCAATTTTACGGCTCAATTTTTTGCAGTCCATATAGTAAACAATAGAAATTCACTGCATGAATTTTTTTGTAGATGAATAATTGTTGTAGTCTGCTTTTTCACTTTGCGATGCAGAGATTTGGTTTGTCGTCCTGGTTGTGACCTGGTTTCAGCTTCATTATCAACAAGATTTGGTTAGACCTATTCAGACGTAGAATCACGCTATTTTTTTTTTCAATTTATGTATCATTTTGTTGTTTTTTCATATCTAGCTGTATTATAACTGTTGTTTCGTGTAATTCGTTCCTGTGGGATGTTTCTAGTACTCGTATCTGGTAAGGCAATTTTTTTATTTGCCGTCGAGAGTAAATGCAAGTTGCATTATTTCAAAAATTCAAATATATGTACTCTATGATTGGGATTAGAATTCTGTGTAAAGAGAATTATGATAGGTTTGTGACAAAAAATCCAAAAAATTGTTGGATGTTTTGATCCAAGGACTAAAAATTCGTATCCTGTTAGTGTATATAATATTGCTGTACACTCTCTCATAATGTAGAGAGTCGTAGTTCAGCTTGAGTCGTAGTTCTGCTTGTCTTTATTTTGCAGATATTAAATTCATTTTGTTTATTTTTTTGATGAAATTGTGGAATTGCTGCGCTAATTCCATAGTTGGATGCGTCGCACATTGCATAAAATAGTTAATTTGGGTCTGTGGTAGTATTTGAATCTTTTTCGCTAAAGCGCTTTTCAATTTCATCGAAACGTTTGTGATGTTCTATTGTCCATTTAAAGTTATTTTGTTGCCGTAGGATGTTTTGAATGGTCTAAAATATAATTGCCTTTTATAAACAGTTTTGCTGAAAAAAACTTGCATTACAAGAAACTAATGTATTTTTTTCCATTGTTGGTGATTGTTGCTTTAGAAATGAGTGTTTTTTTGGTTTTAGAGATGTAATTGTTCGTCTTTCAATGATATGTCCTAAAATTTAATGCAAGTGAGGAAATAATGTAATTTGTCTGGGGCTGCTTTCTTGTTTTTTAGTATAAAACTTGAAGGTTTTTTTTCTAAAGTTTGAACATTTTTTTGTTGTATATGATTGTATTAAGGCATCGTCTATATATGTGATTAGTTTTTTGCTTAGTAATATACACTATTTTGTGTTTTTGTGTTGTAATAAGGAGAACGTATGTGTTTTTTTAAATTAAGATACGGTTTTGGTCCAAATCCTAATTAAACAATTATGGGGAATTATTATTTGTTCATTTTCCCATTAAAATCATGTTCTAAGTGTTAGAGTGATTAATGCGAAACCCAGGTGTCATTTTTTATTTACTAAATTTTCTTAATCAGCGCGGTATATTGTCGTGGCAAGACGGGTTGGGGGAGAATATACCAATCCAATAGATCGGTATTTTTTATTGCACTCAAGCGAATATGACTTTCCTTACAGTACCTTAAAGTGACCTTAAGTAAACTTAATTTTATCTAAAAGGGGATTGATATGAGATCGAGTGTTGGAGAAAATTTTATCAATTCATAAGGTTCAGGTAGAATTAGAACAACAGTAGGATATTAGAGACTATTTTAGTTTTAATTTGTTCCAAAATTTGTTCTAGGCCTGGGTCATTTAAGAGGTAGGGTGCAAGTGATGGATGAGTAACCGAAGGAAAAAATTCAGTTAATCCTTGGTCGTACAATAAGGTTGAAAAGTGAATCAACGCTTGAGTTCGTTCGACACTAGTCTGGGAGGTGGGAGTAAACATATGAAGTGATCCAAAGGAAGCCTTAATGATCTGAATATAAAGTTAAAATAAAAAACAAGTTCAGAAAAAAATTAGGATTTGGATTGGAGGTTAAAGTTTAGAAATTCAAAGATAGTGTTGCTGATCTGGTTTTAATGTAACATTCGCCCAAATACTACACAGCGACGGAGCGTAGAAAAAGTACCTATTAACGACTGGCAGGCGTCAGTTACCTTAATCCTACTCGTTTTTCACCGTCTCGACCTTACCAGTTGATTTTCTGGTCTGATTTCTAACCTAACCCTCCGGCCCCCGGAATTTTCGGTGTTAACTAAGTTAAAAAGCTAAATAGTACTAGACGGAGGGTACGCACCTTCCCCCTAGTACAATAACGGTCATTAAGGCCTCTAACTCGGGCATACGCTCGGAGCGGAGGGTTCGTCGCTGAAACGCTTGCTGATCATGATGGTCTTATGCCTTTGACAGGCCCACCCAGGAGCGCCTTAAAAACGTCTATGTAACATTCGCCCAAATACTACACAGCGACGGAGCGTAGAAAAAGTACCTATTAACGACTGGCAGGCGTCAGTTACCTTAATCCTACTCGCTTTTCACCGTCTCGACCTTGCCAGTTGATTTTCTGGTCTGATTAGGGCGAAGTAAAAAGTTACTATTTTTAGGCCATTGGTCAAACGACTTTTGATCGGCTTTCGTTTACATGCGAACACAACCACATAGCTGAGTCTCGGATCCTCAGACTTCGTGATTGCTATTAAAAACACGGCTCGAACAACCTATTTTAATATGTTTTTGTGTGACAGTTCTATATTAAATCCATTGGAGATGGATTGACCCTTTCCTCTCTCTAGCTACTCATATTCTAAAATATCAAATAATACCGGTGTTAATTCAAAGTTCCACGACATCCAAGTAGCTACAAAGTCAGTTTTATATAGTCCCTTCACATACAACAGTCTCTGGGGGACCAAGCCTCCGCTTCCGTAATCTTCCCGAGATAACGCTGTTATCTCTCCCAATTTGTGGCACGGGAGGGTTCCGTGGAATATTCCTTCCCCACTGAAGCTTCCTTCTCCACTAATATCCACTGCTAAGAGTCTTATCGTGTTTTGTTGCCACGATAAGAGCCTTCGTACTTCTCGTCTCTTGTGCGACCGTTTTCCACAATATTTGTCGTTGTTCTGTTTTTTCGTCCCTTGAATGGCACATACTCCCCGGACAAGTCCCCATCAATGTCCCTATTGATCGCATAACACCGGGTTATCGTCAAGTAGTGTTCCAGTTCTCTGTAATCAATCTTACAAATCGCATCAGAAAATGAAATTTATCTGCTCCACCTCAACTCACTACGTGTTCACAAATGGCATCGTACTACATCTCACTGCCTTTCAACATTTTCACAAAATTTGCACCATGAGGAGTGTCCTAGATACAATTTTTTTTTCTGACTACTTACGTCATCTTGCCATAAAACTTCTTTTCGCTCTTTGTGATTAAAAAGTTGGGACGTGGCACGGCCACGCACCCGTTAAAATTAACTTAACGTCACTCACCAAGTACAATCAGTTATTTATGCAGTCCTTTCAATATTAAAACTAAGAAACTCTGTGGCTAGGAAAGTTATTGAGTTACTTACCCTTCTCGAGCGAGTTTACTCAAATTTACCATGTCGCCACACAGTGAAATTGTCTCTTACACAGGTTAAAAACTTCAGTCGTGTTTAAATAGGTAAATATACTCACCTATGTTCTATATATATATACATAAGTAGTGTAACTAAAATTTTCTTTCAACAATTTTAACAATTGCAACAATTTTCAAAGTTTGATTTGACCAAACTAAATCAAAACAAAACGTTTAACAAGTTCAATAATCAAACTTAGTTGATTGGTTTAAGTTTTAACACACAAAGACAATCAAGTTTTTTCTCCTTCTCTTCTTTTCTTGCTCACGTCTTCACTTGTCCTCTTCGTTCCATCATCTTCATTCCATTGCTCCTCCATCTTGATCTTCAGCTTCGCTGTCTTCTAGGACTTTCTCCAGCATGTCCATGGAGTTGCGGGCCGTGCCCCAACTCTCCTGTTCCAACAGCCTCGGTTTGCAACAAGGTAGCAGGTCCACATTCACCTTTTGCTCTCGGTTCCTGCAAAAGCTGTTGTGAAGACATAGGCTCACATTTCTTTCTAGGTCAGCTCTTAAGACCTCTTTCTTCTCATCTTCAGTTACACAAGGCGCCCCAGCTACTCGCTTCACCGCCGTGGTGACCTCGTTTCTGTGCGTCAGGAATGCTCTCTTATAGGATCCCGGTCCTATATCTAGCTGGAAAGATTGATAGGCTTCCGTGTTCCTCGACATATGACGCTTCGCGCGTTCATACATCCACGATGTCATCACTGCACGGAACCAAGGCATCAATCTTTGCCTTGACCATATTCTTTCAATGGCTTTGGGTGTTCTCAGAACCTTGCAGGTGGTCCTGAAAAGATCCAATTCACGACTCATCTTCACGTTGCTCAGCTGCTCAGGAGTCGGCACGGCCGTCTCCTGTTCACTTGTGTCCGCTTTAGCCTCCAACCATCTCGCTGCCAGCATGGCACTAACCACCACGATTGACACCTGTTGATTCTGATCGGGCAACCCCGTAGAGTACAACTCCTCCACGTCCCATACTAGCATCAGATTCCCGCGTTTGGGGTACCATAACGTCTGCGCCAAGCAGTGGCAAGGATACTCCCCATGGGTTCTCACTATGTTCCTTTGGGTCCGATACCCTGAGGCTCCGAGCAACGGTTCCACCTCCATCAGAATTCTGTGTAAATAGTCTTTCTCTTCTATGGTGGGGAATTCAGTGGGTAACGCTCCACTCGCTTTCTGCTTCTGGAACTCACTCACATTACCTTCGTTCAATCTCAGGAACTCTTCACTCACTACGTCTTGCAACTCGCCTTCAGATCTCTTCGGGACTGCCCGAAAGATCTTCGCCAACAAATCATATGACCTCTCCGACATTCTGGCCAACCTCACGCACTTTGGCACAGAGAAAAGTTGGTCAATCAACACCTGCTGCGTCCTCGCATCCATCACCACCATGTGCGTAGGATACCTACTACTACAATATGGCGCGGAGCTTGAACCCACCAGATATTTTGAACCAGTAGGTTTATGATAGGCTTCACTATGCTTCAGGTTCATTTCGTTCTCCAGAGCTTCTCGCAAGCCTCCGATCTTCTGCTCTGTCTGCAATGCTCCAGGGAATACTTCCACTGTGAGGAACGTCACTAGCTCATGGGCACAGTGCAGGCGCTCAAGCGATTCTATCGAACTCGTCATGCTACAAAATCCCAAGGCTGTGGTCAAGTTTACATCCGTCAGCCCATGACAGTCCGCGACCAACTCCATGCCACTCTTATCTGACATGCTCAAACTTCCGTACAATCGTGCCAGTTGTCGATGCTGCTCGCTCAGCGTAATCAGGCAGTGCCCCAAGTTGCAAACATGTCCTTCCATCCCACTATGTTGAGCTTAGCATGTGCCTTGCTTCAACCAATTGCTCGATGGACTTTCCTCGGATAGCTCCGTGGATGGTTTGCTCTTCCGCTTCGTCAACCTCATGGCCAGCAGATGGTGTATCATGGCCAGATCATGTAGACTCGCGTCATCATCCAGGTCTAACGTGATATCCGCCGTCATGTCCCAGATTAAACCGGCGTTAGGATGAGGACACCACGAAGGCTTCATTAGTTCCCACATCGTTACTAGACTGGTTTTCAAGGGACCGTCCCAAGAACCACAATCAAAACTCACTTGCCCCTTTAGCTCGGGAAACGAGGGTTCGACCACTCGCTCTTCTAAGATAATTCCCAGCTTGGGTTGTTCCACCATCAGCATTCCAGTTTCTTTAATCCGTTCAACCCAGAAATTGAGTACTATGACTTGCTCATAGTCGAAATACGCTTCCCTGGCTTCTTCGTTCACGAAGGGATTATACGCCATCCCCGGTATGCCAGACACATATTGGAACGACTTCAGTTTCCCTAGTGTTGCAAACTCTTTTTGTCCTCTGACCGCTTCAATCAAGTCTCGGCTCACTTTCAATTCTTTGTTGGAGTATCTTCTCACCTCTTCCAACTTGCGATAGCTTTCCGTATCATTCGACTCCTTGCTTGGCACGGTCAATGGCATGTCCTGATATAGCTCTATGAGTGCCCTAAGGAAGTTCCTTTCGCAATCAACTCCCTTTTGCCGAATGATCTTTATACATTCTCCCAACACAGGAGTGGGGATGCGATCCACCACGAACCTGACAAAGCAAAGGGCATCCTTACGCTTAGCCCATGCTATCGCTGAATCGTCTTTCGAAATCAATGCTCGTAGAGCTTCCATTAACTCTAGCTCCTGTTCTCGTGATTTCGAGTCATTACTGGCTTCATACTCCGCCTTCTTGATGCCCATCAAGCACCAAGTCAACCGCACTAGCAGGTCAGTTCTCGTGCACGGTTGAGCCAGGTACGCTGCCACCGTCACAGGTGCATGCATCGTCTCGTCGAAGTATCTCTGGAGCGCCGCCCTCCAAGAAATTTCTAGAAGTTTTTCCAATCCGATTTCGTTCGCTTCCGAGGACATTACCGTGCCATATTCTTTCCGATTTAAGTTAGAATTCTCCGTAAGCCCTTTCAGATATTCCTGCATGGCTCGCTTCTCGCTCCAAGCCATCAGGTGCCCTCTCGCGGAGTTCCTCGCTTTCAACATCTCCACAAAACCCCCTGCTGGATCTCCCATGTGGACCGATTCCGGCACAGTAACTCCGACCACGTCGAGTTGTCCTTCCAGTTTCAACTTGGCCATGTTGGTTCGCGAGGGCCTGTAATCTTCAAGTCCTCCAGATCCACACTGACTGATGATCTCCATCTCTAGCTTAGTGTCTGCCAGGGTTCGTGCTGTCTTTTTGATTTCATGGCTGTCATGGTCAGACCTGCCGAGAGCATAGGGGGTATCAGATTCTCTTTTTCTCCCCCGGTCAGTGTCGCACCATCTCCTTGCCCGCTCTCGCCTGAACGACCTGCGCTCGTCAGAGAGGCCACCACTGCGCTGGCTTTCGACTTCACCACTCTCGGGTTCACGGCTCGACTTCCTGTCTTCCCTTCTAGTCGCTTCAGCCCCTTTCTGGCTCGTCTAACGGGTAATTTCTTTGTGACCTGCTGATCATCGGCACTGTCTTCTGTAACTGACTCGGTCAGAATATCCGACTCCATGGAGTTCACTATTTTCTCCAGGACCTCACGCATGATGGGTTGGTTCAATCCCACCTTCATTATGGACTGCGTCCCATATCGTCGTATCACGTCCCATGACTTTTCCATGAAGTTCACTCGGCTCCAGGTTGCCCCTGTCTTGCCTTCTAGTTCACTTTGATATCTCTCCCATTCCTCTTCCGGTAGCGTACTCAGGAAGGATACCCTCATTGACTCTTCGATTTTTCTCCTCCTCGGTGACTCATGGAGCAATCTTTGCGGATCCCTGCTTCGGCACTCTCTCGCCTGACTTATTGGATCCATCGGGGATAAATCGGCCGACGCCTCCTTTGTAGGGGACATGAAAGACGATGGCGTCATCAGCAATAGACTCCCATCGACTTCCTCGTCGTCGTCTTCACTGAACCTGTATTCTAGCAAGTCTCTCTCCAACGCTCCAAGATCCGTCTCCCCCGGTTTTCCCGTCTTTCCCTCGATGTCGTTATCGTTATCGTCCTGATCCATCAATTCATCGTCATCTGCATCAGGTTTCGGATTGGGTCCTGAAAGGCCTTGTCGTGTGTCTATGCCCGAGTCCGGCCGCGCCGGTACAGTCATTTCTCCTGCGTGATAAAACAATTCATCGTTCACCAGGAATTCTACGGACTCCTCGCCATGTGGTGCCAGGTCCTCTATTGTTATGTATGAGCCTCCTCTGCTCTCCTTTGCCACTTCCAGCATCACTACTCTCACTCCTCCTGACCACTTCAGTCTTGATAAGTCATCTGTGGGAGTATACACCTCGTTTCACATTTCAGCCGAGACCACTGGTCTCCTGGAAGGTAGTGCCTTGATCTTTTTCCTACTCCAAGCATCAGGAAATGAGAAGTCAAACGTGTGCGCGTGTGCGTAGGCTTCTGGCAAGAGTGAGACTCTCATTGCCGCTCCTGTATCTTTCACTACTGGTCTCAGATTCCAAAGCTTCGGGTTAAACTGGATGTGGGAAAGGTCCTCACGGCCCATTCGGCACTTGAAGTGGTTGTTGAAATCCATCAACACCCAATCTGGCTCCGCTATTCTTCCGAACAGCCTATCGTCGCTGACCAGCCCCCTCAGCTCCCTCTGCTCTACCCAATTCAGCACGGAACAATCCGCAACTGAGACCAGGTTGACATACAACACAGAATTCCTGTATGCCTTGACTTGCACGTCCGGGAACGCGAAAGACATCACCGGTCCATACACCACCGTGACGAATTCCCGCAGTCCGTGAATTAGAGCCAATGGATCGATCCGCATCATGATAGCCAAATCTTTCAGCAAGGGCATGCCACAATACTGCTTACACTCACCCGCATCCGTCGCCACCTTATCTTCTCCCGTGACGCTTCTGATCTGTTGCAAGAGATATTGGAGCAGGAGGGTCCTCCAGTCTTTCATCTTCCTGAGCGAGGCGGTTTCCAACTGCGCGTTGAACTCACGACTTGTTCCCTGGAGTTGTTCAGGGTAACGCAACAGCACAAGCAAATCACCCAGTCGACCGTAGGTCATGGCAATCAGAGTCAGGAGTCCATCCAATCTCAAATCTGCCAACGCTTGGGTGAAGAGATTCGTCGGCCCCTTCACGAAATTTTCATGACCAAATGTCACGTATAGGCTAATATCAGGCCAATCGACAACTTCCTGATATCCTCAACGAAACTCGCGATCAGGTTCCGAGATGCCCTCGGATAGCACGTCGACAGTAAGGATGGCGTCCATCCCACTCCCATTCCACCCAAGATGGCATCCGATCGTTCATACTGTGCCCTCGTGGCTAGCACGTCAGCTTGGAACTTGTCCAACGACATCGTGTTTACGTCCTGAATCAATTTCAACATCATACCCCCAGCTAACTCCCGGGCATCAAACAAGTTCTTCAGATACACGTGTATCTCTTTGATCACTGCCGGCGCATGCTCGAACGCGTCCTCACCCAAGGTGCACAGCCTTGGTGACAAGTACAAGCATACGTTGTTGTGCGGCTTCGTGCGCAAAGCCATTGCCATGAGATCTTCTTCCGCTGCCGTCATGTTTTTCCTGACTGTCATTCCCTGCTCATTCTCTGCATGATCCATCTGTCTGAACCAGAGATAATCAGCCACCTGTTGTACTAACAGATGATCGTCATCTACCCCTGGTCTTAACTTCAGCAATCTGGCAAAGTTGGACAGCTCCAACCCCAGAACCTCATCTAGCACCAACCGAGTTGTGCTACAATCTTTGAGTCCCTGTATGGCATTGGAAGCGTCAGCCCAAACGGCAGGAAGCTCAGATCGGGATGGGTAGTAATTGTCTGGTTCTACCACTCTGTTCGGGGCAGGAATTATCACGTCGAACCGTCCCTCCGCTATCGTTGTGACCATCGTGTACACAAACTGAAGCGGTTCTGGCAATGCAGCGTACCCTAGTGACAACACAAAGACCACCTTCACTACATTTTGGGTGAAACATTGTTTTGCTGCTGTTTCTACCTCAGCCATCGCTGAGAGCAACGTCATTATCGCCTACCCTATGACCCCGTTGCTCGGGATCGACCCATCCGTCAGACGTGTCAACAAGCCCCTGCTTTGCAGATGATCATTTGATCCTACAACCACTATCACCTGCGGCTCCATGCTGACCACCCTTCGCACACTTATCATCATGCCTATTGCCTGTCCCCAGTCCAATTTAGGCGCCGTCAAGAAAATCACGTCGAGCCAAAAGAGAGAACGGGGCGTATAGAGATAATCGGAACTGGCCACAATCAGATACTTGGCAGCTTTCATATCTAAGGGATCATAAGCGGCAAACAGGCCGTCGCCTACTGGGGCCTTCAGTTTCCCATATCTCTTGTCATCTCCACCCACCGTGGTCGTTCGGGGGTAGTCCCTCGAACATTCGCCAGGCGTCTGACCGGGTGGTTTAGCAAACTGCCTGTACATCTTGTGATGCTTGTTATTAGGCTTGTTATCTGCCTGAAACTTGCTCTTGCGAGCAGGTGGCGTCAGTTCCCGGGCTCTCTGTCGGACGTCCGTAAGAGACCGGGTATTCAAAGGTCCAAAAGTATTGTCCTGAGGCAACCCATTCAAGACTGCGTGCCGAAGCGTAGTCGTGGAGCTGAACTGCTCCTGCTCTGCTGGTAGCCATTCCACGCCCGGTATCCGATATAATCGCGACACTGTGGGACTCTCTCCGCCAATCATTTTCATTGCGTCCTCCCGACACGTCAAGGTATTCATGTTCAACTTCGTTGAAATGTCCGACTTGTACTGTCCCCAATGACTAGGGTCTGATCGGTTCCAAAGCAGCAAACTGCCTGGTTCAACTCCCTCCGCTGGCACGGCGCTCGTAGACGGTCCGGCTGCTGAAGCAGGGTTTGCCATGGCAGGCGGGTCGTTCCTCCTAGATACGGTCTGGGAGTTATTCCTGTTCTGATAAACTGATCTCCCGAGTCGGCTTTCAAGCGGTTGTGTTCTGGGAGGAGGAGCAGTCCCTAGCCTCTCTCTTACGTTTGAGCTCGGAGCGACGGGTGCAGCTGCAGCCGTCTCCATTGCCAAGGGACCTAGGCGGTTGACGAGGGATTCGGGCACGGTTGCCCTTATTCTATTTCCTCCGGTCGAGCTGGTCCGAGCCAGAGAACTGGTCGCCCTCGACTCCTGCTCCACTTCCCTCAATTGCGTCTGAAACACATCAGTGTCTCCCTCGTTGGGTGTTGAAATGTATTCCATCTCTGGTAAGCGCGATGTGATCAAT
This sequence comes from Symsagittifera roscoffensis, assembly GCF_963678635.1. NCBI lineage: Eukaryota > Metazoa > Xenacoelomorpha > Acoela > Convolutidae > Symsagittifera > Symsagittifera roscoffensis. The sequence goes on along the minus strand of NC_087062.1, from coordinate 10,957,994 downwards.
CATGCGCAGCATGTTTTCGAGATCCGGAAGTCGCAGCTCGCCAGGGTTGTTTCTCACCAGACTGCGGATCATTTCGTTCCACCGTGTCACGTTGCCATTCATGAAGTCTGCCACTGTGGTGCCCACCAGCGGGTTTTGTGGTATCGTGCACAACACTACAAGCCTGGGCCCGTACTTCTCCTTTAGTTCGTTCAAGAGGCATACCAATAGAGGCTCCCACCTGCTCTCCGGAGTCACTGGGGCTCTCGAGACGTCGTTGGTTCCCAGCATTATTACCAGTGTATCCAGGTGATCTTCGCTCTGGAATTCCATTATCTTGATGACCTGAGCGACTGAGGCTCCTCCAAAGGACAGAGTAGTAGATTCCCAATGATCCCTGGGAGATTTACCTGGTCGCTCGTAGCGGGGTTCCAGCTCATGTCATTCAGGCAGGCTCGAGTATGCTCCACGGCCACTTGCGTGAACTGATGACGTGCCATCAGATTCTTCATAATGTCTACCACGCGGGACTTTTGAAAGGTTCCGCCTTGCGCAGTCCCCGAGGATGCTACCGTGCGGGGTGCTCGCTCCGAGCTATTGGATGAATGATCACGACGTTGGGAAGGAACGATCCTACCCAATGTCCGCCCAGTGGTTCTGTTGATCTCATCCATTGCTGCTCTGGCCACTTGATTGAATGATTCTTGGAACTGAGCAGCGAGATAGGTGTCAGAAGGGTCTGGTATCGTGTTCCTCTGACTGGAAGCAGACTGTTGTGTCTGCTGAGGAGCCTCGGGCCCTCTCGATGCACACAGCTCCTGTACTCTTGTCTTGGGGCGTGTGTCGCTGGATCCCTCCGAGGATTTCATTGTCGCCAGAACCTCCTGCGACACTTGGCTCACCTTTGCCATATACAGCTCCTTCAGGTGCTTTATTTCATCCTCCTTGTAGGCCACCTGCAGATCTTCGTATTTCTTTTTCCATTCGTCTCTTTCTCGAGCTATCGCTCTATACTCCTGGAGTTTGGCACACAGCTCGCTCTGGTCTCTCTCCTTCTTCTCCAACGTCTCAATCGTCTCCGACGTCTGGATCTCTATTTCACTCACCCTCACTCTCTTCGGAGGAGGAGCAGCTGTTGGAGAGTCGACCGAAAGTGACGGGCCTGGCCCATCACGTTGTCTTTTCGCTCTAATGAGCGGCTGTGCAGGTGGGACCGGTAAGGGCATCTCACCTAGCCGGTGGTCCCTCTGTTCACCTAGTCCTGGCTCACGATCCAGGTCGTGGCCAGACATTTCTCCAATCCGCCATCTCATCAGTCGGTTTTGACCTCTCTCGGCGGTCCCGGACTCACCGAAGGCCAACATCAACACGAATTCTGTGGGGCGATTCCCTCAACCCTCTCGTCCTAATGCATTGAGGAGCGCGACCACAAACATCGCCAGCCCCGGGTCTTCTCGTGTAAAATCGCAATCGATCAGCCGCTGATAGATCTCGTCTAGAGTCGCTCCTAGACTCGCTGAGAGGAATTCCATAAGTTCGTCCGTGTCACCCATTTCTTATCGCGTTGATTGTTGTTGTCGTGTAGTTTCTTCCTGTCTCGTTTGATTCAATGAATTCAATAAACAATTTCTGATCAATCAAGATCTAAAAAACAAGTCGCGATTTAAAGCCATCATTTTTGGATAAAACATCATTCAACTCTTTAAAACTCCTTATTGAAATTCTCTTCTCAATCCTGATTTTAAAATTTAGCACCAAGGTGGATCGTCCACCTGTACCTGCGTCAGGGTAGCACAATGAGCGCTGTCACCATGATGACCTGGAGTACTATAGGTCTTTTATGACACAAAACACAAAACATATCATAACAATAACATATCACATAAACGCATAAACATCACACATCTATATTATCACATAAAAACATAATCCCTAATATTGTACATAAAACCTAATCCTAGTCTAAGACTTGACACTAATTCTTATCAAGTAACTTAATAAAAACACTTATCGCCAAATGCAATTCCTAGCATATGCTCAGATAGTATTTTTATGTAAGTAAATCTCTTTGTCAGTTTCTGAAAATATCACATGTACAAGTGCGTACAACTCTCTCGGATGAAGTTTTCCCCTATTAGGATCATATACTGGTAACGAGAGAGAGGTCACTCCTCTCTCAACCAAAAAATCCCTAAGTCGAGTAAAGGCCAATACCAAGCTCTTTGGATCTACGTGTTGTCTATCAGTGGCCTTGGTAACCAGGAAACACAAATATTTCCCTGGTATCTGAGATGCAACAGGGGCAGCGCTATCATCGCTCCCACACCAGGCCTCTGTTTCCATAAAAATTCGATGTTCTTATACTCTCTTTTGAAATCAGCCGCTAGTGCTGTTTTGAAGCTTACGTCCGCGGTTATCGCTATAGCGCACGTGCGTTCCGTGAGTGATGATCTCCATCTCTAGCTTAGTGTCTGCCAGGGTTCGTGCTGTCTTTTTGATTTCATGGCTGTCATGGTCAGACCTGCCGAGAGCATAGGGGGTATCAGATTCTCTTTTTCTCCCCCGGTCAGTGTCGCACCATCTCCTTGCCCGCTCTCGCCTGAACGACCTGCGCTCGTCAGAGAGGCCACCACTGCGCTGGCTTTCGACTTCACCACTCTCGGGTTCACGGCTCGACTTCCTGTCTTCCCTTCTAGTCGCTTCAGCCCCTTTCTGGCTCGTCTAACGGGTAATTTCTTTGTGACCTGCTGATCATCGGCACTGTCTTCTGTAACTGACTCGGTCAGAACATCCGACTCCATGGAGTTCACTATTTTCTCCAGGACCTCACGCATGATGGGTTGGTTCAATCCCACCTTCATTATGGACTGCGTCCCATATCGTCGTATCACGTCCCATGACTTTTCCATGAAGTTCACTCGGCTCCAGGTTGCCCCTGTCTTGCCTTCTAGTTCACTTTGATATCTCTCCCATTCCTCTTCCGGTAGCGTACTCAGGAAGGATACCCTCATTGACTCTTCGATTTTTCTCCTCCTCGGTGACTCATGGAGCAATCTTTGCGGATCCCTGCTTCGGCACTCTCTCGCCTGACTTATTGGATCCATCGGGGATAAATCGGCCGACGCCTCCTTTGTAGGGGACATGAAAGACGATGGCGTCATCAGCAATAGACTCCCATCGACTTCCTCGTCGTCGTCTTCACTGAACCTGTATTCTAGCAAGTCTCTCTCCAACGCTCCAAGATCCGTCTCCCCCGGTTTTCCCGTCTTTCCCTCGATGTCGTTATCGTTATCGTCCTGATCCATCAATTCATCGTCATCTGCATCAGGTTTCGGATTGGGTCCTGAAAGGCCTTGTCGTGTGTCTATGCCCGAGTCCGGCCGCGCCGGTACAGTCATTTCTCCTGCGTGATAAAACAATTCATCGTTCACCAGGAATTCTACGGACTCCTCGCCATGTGGTGCCAGGTCCTCTATTGTTATGTATGAGCCTCCTCTGCTCTCCTTTGCCACTTCCAGCATCACTACTCTCACTCCTCCTGACCACTTCAGTCTTGATAAGTCATCTGTGGGAGTATACACCTCGTTTCACATTTCAGCCGAGACCACTGGTCTCCTGGAAGGTAGTGCCTTGATCTTTTTCCTACTCCAAGCATCAGGAAATGAGAAGTCAAACGTGTGCGCGTGTGCGTAGGCTTCTGGCAAGAGTGAGACTCTCATTGCCGCTCCTGTATCTTTCACTACTGGTCTCAGATTCCAAAGCTTCGGGTTAAACTGGATGTGGGAAAGGTCCTCACGGCCCATTCGGCACTTGAAGTGGTTGTTGAAATCCATCAACACCCAATCTGGCTCCGCTATTCTTCCGAACAGCCTATCGTCGCTGACCAGCCCCCTCAGCTCCCTCTGCTCTACCCAATTCAGCACGGAACAATCCGCAACTGAGACCAGGTTGACATACAACACAGAATTCCTGTATGCCTTGACTTGCACGTCCGGGAACGCGAAAGACATCACCGGTCCATACACCACCGTGACGAATTCCCGCAGTCCGTGAATTAGAGCCAATGGATCGATCCGCATCATGATAGCCAAATCTGTCAGCAAGGGCATGCCACAATACTGCTTACACTCACCCGCATCCGTCGCCACCTTATCTTCTCCCGTGACGCTTCTGATCTGTTGCAAGAGATATTGGAGCAGGAGGGTCCTCCAGTCTTTCATCTTCCTGAGCGAGGCGGTTTCCAACTGCGCGTTGAACTCACGACTTGTTCCCTGGAGTTGTTCAGGGTAACGCAACAGCACAAGCAAATCACCCAGTCGACCGTAGGTCATGGCAATCAGAGTCAGGAGTCCATCCAATCTCAAATCTGCCAACGCTTGGGTGAAGAGGTTCGCCGGCCCCTTCACGAAATTTTCATGACCAAATGTCACGTATAGGCTAATATCAGGCCAATCGACAACTTCCTGATATCCTCAACGAAACTCGCGATCAGGTTCCGAGATGCCCTCGGATAGCACGTCGACAGTAAGGATGGCGTCCATCCCACTCCCATTCCACCCAAGATGGCATCCGATCGTTCATACTGTGCCCTCGTGGCTAGCACGTCAGCTTGGAACTTGTCCAACGACATCGTGTTTACGTCCTGCATCAATTTCAACATCATACCCCCAGCTAACTCCCGGGCATCAAACAAGTTCTTCAGATACACGTGTATCTCTTTGATCACTGCCGGCGCATGCTCGAACGCGTCCTCACCCAAGGTGCACAGCCTTGGTGACAAGTACAAGCATACGTTGTTGTGCGGCTTCGTGCGCAAAGCCATTGCCATGAGATCTTCTTCCGCTGCCGTCATGTTTTTCCTGACTGTCATTCCCTGCTCATTCTCTGCATGATCCATCTGTCTGAACCAGAGATAATCAGCCACCTGTTGTACTAACAGATGATCGTCATCTACCCCTGGTCTTAACTTCAGCAATCTGGCAAAGTTGGACAGCTCCAACCCCAGAACCTCATCTAGCACCAACCGAGTTGTGCTACAATCTTTGAGTCCCTGTATGGCATTGGAAGCGTCAGCCCAAACGGCAGGAAGCTCAGATCGGGATGGGTAGTAATTGTCTGGTTCTACCACTCTGTTCGGGGCAGGAATTATCACGTCGAACCGTCCCTCCGCTATCGTTGTGACCATCGTGTACACAAACTGAAGCGGTTCTGGCAATGCAGCGTACCCTGGTGACAACACAAAGACCACCTTCACTACATTTTGGGTGAAACATTGTTTTGCTGCTGTTTCTACCTCAGCCATCGCTGAGAGCAACGTCATTATCGCCTACCCTATGACCCCGTTGCTCGGGATCGACCCATCCGTCAGACGTGTCAACAAGCCCCTGCTTTGCAGATGATCATTTGAGCCTACAACCACTATCACCTGCGGCTCCATGCTGACCACCCTTCGCACACTTATCATCATGCCTATTGCCTGTCCCCAGTCCAATTTAGGCGCCGTCAAGAAAATCACGTCGAGCCAAAAGAGAGAACGGGGCGTATAGAGATAATCGGAACTGGCCACAATCAGATACTTGGCAGCTTTCATATCTAAGGGATCATAAGCGGCAAACAGGCCGTCGCCTACTGGGGCCTTCAGTTTCCCATATCTCTTGTCATCTCCACCCACCGTGGTCGTTCGGGGGTAGTCCCTCGAACATTCGCCAGGCGTCTGACCGGGTGGTTTAGCAAACTGCCTGTACATCTTGTGATGCTTGTTATTAGGCTTGTTATCTGCCTGAAACTTGCTCTTGCGAGCAGGTGGCGTCAGTTCCCGGGCTCTCTGTCGGACGTCCGTAAGAGACCGGGTATTCAAAGGTCCAAAAGTATTGTCCTGAGGCAACCCATTCAAGACTGCGTGCCGAAGCGTAGTCGTGGAGCTGAACTGCTCCTGCTCTGCTGGTAGCCATTCCACGCCCGGTATCCGATATAATCGCGACACTGTGGGACTCTCTCCGCCAATCATTTTCATTGCGTCCTCCCGACACGTCAAGGTATTCATGTTCAACTTCGTTGAAATGTCCGACTTGTACTGTCCCCAATGACTAGGGTCTGATCGGTTCCAAAGCAGCACACTGCCTGGTTCAACTCCCTCCGCTGGCACGGCGCTCGTAGACGGTCCGGCTGCTGAAGCAGGGTTTGCCATGGCAGGCGGGTCGTTCCTCCTAGATACGGTCTGGGAGTTATTCCTGTTCTGATAAACTGATCTCCCGAGTCGGCTTTCAAGTGGTTGTGTTCTGGGAGGAGGAGCAGTCCCTAGCCTCTCTCTTACGTTTGAGCTCGGAGCGACGGGTGCAGCTGCAGCCGTCTCCATTGCCAAGGGACCTAGGCGGTTGACGAGGGATTCGGGCACGCTTGCCCATATTCTATTTCCTCCGGTCGAGCTGGTCCGAGCCAGAGAACTGGTCGCCCTCGACTCCTGCTCCACTTCCCTCAATTGCGTCTGAAACACATCAGTGTCTCCCTCGTTGGGTGTTGAAATGTATTCCATCTCTGGTAAGCGCGATGTGATCAATCATGCGCAGCATGTTTTCGAGATCCGGAAGTCGCAGCTCGCCAGGGTTGTTTCTCACCAGACTGCGGATCATTTCGTTCCATCGTGTCACGTTGCCATTCATGAAGTCTGCCACTGTGGTGCCCACCAGCGGGTTCTGTGGTATCGTGCACAACACTACAAGCCTGGGCCCGTACTTCTCCTTTAGTTCGTTCAAGAGGCATACCAATAGAGGCTCCCACCTGCTCTCCGGAGTCACTGGGGCTCTCGAGACGTCGTTGGTTCCCAGCATTATTACCAGTGTATCCAGGTGATCTTCGCTCTGGAATTCCATTATCTTGATGACCTGAGCGACTGAGGCTCCTCCAAAGGACAGAGTGGTAGATTCCCAATGATCCCTGGGAGATTTACCTGGTCGCTCGTAGCGGGGTTCCAGCTCATGTCATTCAGGCAGGCTCGAGTATGCTCCACGGCCACTTGCGTGAACTGATGACGTGCCATCAGATTCTTCATAATGTCTACCACGCGGGACTTTTGAAAGGTTCCGCCTTGCGCAGTCCCCGAGGATGCTACCGTGCGGGGTGCTCGCTCCGAGCTATTGGATGAATGATCACGACGTTGGGAAGGAACGATCCTACCCAATGTCCGCCCAGTGGTTCTGTTGATCTCATCCATTGCTGCTCTGGCCACTTGATTGAATGATTCTTGGAACTGAGCAGCGAGATAGGTGTCAGAAGGGTCTGGTATCGTGTTCCTCTGACTGGAAGCAGACTGTTGTGTCTGCTGAGGAGCCTCGGGCCCTCTCGATGCACACAGCTCCTGTACTCTTGTCTTGGGGCGTGTGTCGCTGGATCCCTCCGAGGATTTCATTGTCGCCAGAACCTCCTGCGACATTTGGCTCACCTTTGCCATATACAGCTCCTTCAGGTGCTTTATTTCATCCTCCTTGTAGGCCACCTGCAGATCTTCGTATTTCTTTTTCCATTCGTCTCTTTCTCGAGCTATCGCTCTATACTCCTGGAGTTTGGCACACAGCTCGCTCTAGTCTCTCTCCTTCTTCTCCAACGTCTCAATCGTCTCCGACGTCTGGATCTCTATTTCACTCACCCTCACTCTCTTCGGAGGAGGAGCAGCTGTTGGAGAGTCGACCGAAAGTGACGGGCCTGGCCCATCACGTTGTCTTTTCGCTCTAATGAGCGGCTGTGCAGGTGGGACCGGTAAGGGCATCTCACCTAGCCGGTGGTCCCTCTGTTCACCTAGTCCTGGCTCACTATCCAGGTCGTGGCCAGACATTTCTCTAATCCGCCATCTCATCAGTCGGTTTTGACCTCTCTCGGCGGTCCCGGACTCACCGAAGGCCAACATCAACACGAATTCTGTAGGGCGATTCCCTCAACCCTCTCGTCCTAATGCATTGAGGAGCGCGACCACAAACATCGCCAGCCCCGGGTCTTCTCGTGTAAAATCGCAATCGATCAGCCGCTGATAGATCTCGTCTAGAGTCGCTCCTAGACTCGCTGAGAGGAATTCCATAAGTTCGTCCGTGTCACCCATTTCTTATCGCGTTGATTGTTGTTGTCGTGTAGTTTCTTCCTGTCTCGTTTGATTCAATAAATTCAATAAACAATTTCTGATCAATCAAGATCTAAAAAACAAGTCGCGATTTAAAGCCATCATTTTTGGATAAAACATCATTCAACTCTTTAAAACTCCTTATTGAAATTCTCTTCTCAATCCTGATTTTAAAATTTAGTACCAAGGTGGATCGTCCACCTGTACCTGCGTCAGGGTAGCACAATGAGCGCTGTCACCATGATGACCTGGAGTACTATGGGTCTTCTATGACACAAAACACAAAACATATCATAACAATAACATATCACATAAACGCATAAACATCACACATCTATATTATCACATAAACCATAATCCCTAATATTGTACATAAAACCTAATCCTAGTCTAAAACTTGACACTAATTCTTATCAAGTAACTTAATAAAAACACTTATCGCCAAATGCAATTCCTAGCATATGCTCAGATAGTATTTTTATGTAAGTAAATCTCTTTGTCAGTTTCTGAAAATATCACATGTACAAGTGCGTACAACTCTCTCGGATGAAGTTTTCCCCTATTAGGATCATATACTTGTAACGAGAGAGAGGTCACTCCTCTCTCAACCAAAAAATCCCTAAGTCGAGTAAAGGCCAATACCAAGCTCTTTGGATCTACGTGTTGTCTATCAGTGGCCTTGGTAACCAGGAAACACAAATATTTCCCTGGTATCTGAGATGCAACAGGGGGCAGCGCTATCATCGCTCCCACACCAGGCCTCTGTTTCCATAAAAATTCGATGTTCTTATACTCTCTTTTGAAATCAGCCGCTAGTGCTGTTTTGAAGCTTACGTCCGCGGTTATCGCTATAGCGCACGTGCGTTCCGTGAGTATGAAATCGCTGTCCGTTATGACGATATTGTTTGAATAATGGTTCGGTAGGTCAAAATACTATTCAAAAATTCGTCCAAAAGGTGGCTTTTTAGCATTCTCGCCCTCTGTCTCTAGTTCTCCGGTTTCTCTTGCCGATTTCATTTTTTTTATTATCAGATTTTCGGTGTGGGTGAGTCCTACCCCCACTCCCCGGACAAAAATATCCATCGACGTCCCCTCAATCGCCCAAAGTCTAGGAGATCGAGGTTGGATTGTGGAACACGTAGAGGACCATCTGGGGCGACCCAGTTGGAATCGACATTGTCATGAGTGACGTATTTGATGCCGTCTTTATCGACGTCCTGAATCGTCAGGATCGTCTCTTTTGGATCTGTCGGCAGATCATGGAGCCATTCGAGCACCCGCAAGTTCGTTAGTTCTTGCTCATGAGTCTGTTCCGCTTCTGGTTCGAACTCCACTTCCGGTTCTGATCGATCGTCGATCCAATCCTGATCCATGTCATTCACCAAGTCGATTTCCTCTAGCACCGCCACTTCGTCCAGTCCTACCAGCGAGTCCATCATATCACTTACAACTATCCTGTCTACGACGAAATCCTCGCCGTACGGATTATATTTCTTTTTGTTTTTTCCTCTCTTGCTCTGTCGTGTTTCTATGGTGAGAGGAAAATCAGGCTGTATTCCTTTGTCAATTTCGATTTGTTCCGGGCAATCCCAGTCTTCCTCGGCATAAGGTTGAGTTTCATCGTCCCCCTCTACTCGCTCGGTCAACTCCAAATCCAGTGGTAGGTCACAGTCCTCCACCACCTCATTCCCATCGTTTTTGTCGCTAGTACCCCTTTCATTCACCTCACAAGCAGGATCCACTATCAAATAGTCTCCCTCTTGCATGTCCGCTGGGATGCACCAGTCCTCTGACGAGGCATTTTGTGGTTTAATATTTTCGTAATGAGCAGCTTTTCCAGTGCTCAATCGATAGAAGCGACCTCCTCGGTGCACCTCAGTTATCTGAAATGGACCACGCCATTTCTTTAATAATTTCTTGGTTCCTTTTGGTGGAACCACTTCCTGGAACACCCAGACGTAGTCGCCAACTGAGTAGGCTTTTTCATCGGCTGTCCTTTTATCAAACCTCCTTTTTTGTCTAATTTGCGCTTGTTGCGTGTTCCTCCTGCATAAGTCATTGAGGTCCTGCTGTCTTCTAATAACATCCCGCACGTACGTTTGCGGTGCTGTTCTCCTCCCCTCATATTCAGGGTAGAAAAACGTCAACGGAAGCGCTTTTTCGTGACCCGTTAGCATCATGTGCGGACTTATTCCCGTGGTGGAAAGCTCCGTGCTGTTGTAAGCATCCATCACTTGCGGCAAGTACTTGTCCCAGTCATCTATGTAACGCGAGCAATAGACTCTCAGCATGGATACCAGTGTGCGATTTTGCCTCTCGACTAGGCCATTTGTTTGCGGGTGATAAGTGGTCGAGTGGGCCTGCACTACCTGCGACCTTTTCATTAACTCCTTCGTGAGATCACCCACGAATGCTTTGCCATTGTCCGATTGGAACGTGATGGGGCAGCCATGCCTCGCTATCCACACATTTATCAAATGATCGCATGTTTCTTCCGCCGATGCTGTCATGCAGGGTGCTGCCTCCACATACTTCGTAAAATGGTCGATCATTACCAGCACCTGATTATAGCCCGTTGCTGTGATGCTGATTTTCTGATGATCAATTTGCACCACTTCGTTGAAACCCGGCGACTCTATTGACTGTAGGGGGAACCTTAGTTTCCTGGGATCCTTCGCCTGCTGACATGACAGGCATGCGGCGATCCACTTCTCACAAGCATTCTTCAATCCCGGTCATTCGAATCGTTTATGTATCCTGCTGTACACATTGTCCACGCCTTGATGGTCCATCTGATCATGTGAGCGAAAGAGCAATTCGGTCTGGTACAACTGTGGTAACACAATTGAATTGTATTTATAAAGGACCTTGTCCTCCTCTTTACGTTTACAGGCTACGATTCCGTCCTTGTTCAGGTACAACAAGTCGTTTCTCTTCAGGTAGAATTGCTTCAAGATCTTGTAGATGTCTTCTTCCAAGTCTCCCTTGTCAGGTGCTCCATTCTCGATCCATTTCTTGAGACTGCTCGTCATTCTATCATTTCGTTGAGCCCTTAGGAGATCCGACAGCCTGTACCTGGCTTTCAAATACGTCTTTACCACGTTCATTTGCCCACTCATTATTTCCGGAGCATGAGCATCGTCCATCAAACTGACACACCATATCTTTTTCAAAGGCGTTGCTTCCTGCACAGGTGGTTCCAGATTGGTACGGACGACCGTACCATGTGGCAGCAATCTGGTTGGGCGTTTCGAAACTGCTATCAGCTCGAGCTCGTCTGCGGCATTATCTACCACAGTGCGCTCTTCATCTGAGGTGTATCTGTCCCTGTCTGGATCCTGATGCGTTTCTCGGTCCAGCAGCTTCCAGTCTACCAACAAGGAGTGGATTGCGATCTCTGACATATCGGAATTGGAAGTTGTTTCAGATGTGTTGTCCCAGGACTGGGGCCTCGAGTCAACACTTGAGGCGACTGATTCCCCAACATCATATTCCATGTTGTCTGTGATGTTTCTCGACTCCCCGCACAAAACTCTGTCCATTGGTCGCTTTGAATCCGACTCCCCGGACAAAATTCTGCCCCTAGGTGATCTCGTCAACATCTCCCCGGACGAGTCGTCCTGCACGGGCTCAAAAGTGTCTGACTCCTCAGACAAGTCGTCCTTGACGGGCTCGAAGGTATCAGATTCCCCGGACATTGTCTCGTCCCCGGACGAATAATCTGGGCTCGGCTCGTATTCTTCTCTTGCATCCGTGAAATGCACTCTCCTCGCGAAGCTGGATTTCGACTTGATCCTGACTTCCTCTGCGGCTTGGGTCTGATTCAGTGTCCCATATTCAGTGAACGAAGTTCTCAACAAGACCTCCTTCGGCATCGAGCTCACAAGCTGGTTGACTATCGACCTGCAATCCCGTTCAACACCTCGGCTGCGAATGGACACTGGCCTCTTCTCTGTTCTCTCATTGACAGTCAACCGCTGCATGGTCTCCATCCACTCACGATTATGCCTATCCACTTCCCTGTCCAACAAGTCACGGAGTTTTCGCATGACATCCGGCGCCACGTTCACCGTCCTGTTCAATAGAGCCATGCTGTTTATACCCAGCCTGGTAAGTTCTTGCTGTACCAAATTGGATCGTACTAGCAGATCCAAAGGAACGGGCTCGCCTCTGGCTAAAACCTTTATCTCCGCGGCCGTCTCCACTGGAAGGTCAGGGTGTCCGGGTATAGGATGCCCTGACTTATCTAACCACCTAGTAAGTGGCAGTTTGTCGTAGGTTTCCTTGTCCAGAAATGAAAACCCGTCTTGGATTTCCAATTGGTTAGCCTGCTTCTCCTCGAGGCGCTCATAAAATTCTGTCTTTTTACTGAGGCTATCTGCGTTCTGGTGCTTGTCACGGGTACGGTGCTCTATGATCATGTGGTATCCATCCAGGCGCACGATCCAACGACCAATATAACTTTGGTCCATCGATTAGGATTTCAGCCAGGCAAGGGCACGATTATCCACACGTAACTTGAAGGGAGCACTCCCCAAGTAGGCCCTGTATTTTTCCACGAAAGTGATCACCGCGAACATCTCCGCTTTTGGTGTGCCGTACTTCATCTCAGTATCACTTAGGACTTTACTCGCGTAGGCTATCGGACGAAGAACCGTTCTCCCGTTCCACTCCTGCTACTGGTGAAGTATGCCCGATATCGCAACCACTGATGCATCCGTGTCCAGCACGAACATCCCCTTCTCCGTCGGCATGCCGAGGACCGGTGCCTCGCAAAGTTCACGTTTGATGTTCTCAAATGAAACTTGTGCCTCATCAGTCCAGGTGAACTTTTTGCCCTTGTTTCTCATCAACCGCTGCATGGGGTATAATTTGTCAGCATACCCCTTGATGAACTCTCGATAATAATGAGCGAATCCCAAAAAACTCATCAGCTGTGTATCTTTTTTAGGTGCCTTCCAGGTCAGCACCGCTTCAACCGCTTCACACTTAGAGGGTTTACATTTCCAACCCGCCTGCTTCATGCAAGAAAACACCTCCTCCAACCTCTCTATATGGTCTTTTAAGGTTGGTGTTGCAATGACGACATCATCGACATAACACATGATGAGATTCCCTTATTTCTTAGTGACGGTCGTGAGTGCCTGGGCCATCAGTCGCTGGAATGTGGCCGTCGCGTTGCACAATCCGAACGGCATCCTCTTCCACTGGAACAATCCCAGCTCGCACGCAAAGCCTGTTTTTTCTCGATCTTGCTTTCGGAGTGGCACTTGCCAGAACGCAGAGCCCAAATCTAACGTCGTGAAGAACTTCGCGTCTCCCAGTTTGGATAGGCTCTCATCGATGCGGGGAATCGGGTATGCGTCCTTTTTAGTCACTGCGTTCAGATAACGGAAATCACAACAAAACCTGAGTTGTCCACCTTTCTTTTTCGCCATGACCACGCCACAAGCCCACGGGGATTTCGACGGCTCGATCATGTCATACTCCATTAACATCTCGATTTCCTTCCTACACGCTTCTGACTTGTGAGGGGTCATTCTTCTCGTCCCTTCCCTATGAGGTACCGAGCCCTCTTCTATCTCAATCTCGTGTTCTACAAAATTACAGCAACCTATGTCGGCCTTATGTTTCGAAAAAACGTCTGCGTTCCGACTTAGCACCGCTCTGAGCGAATCTAGTTCCATGTCTGATATTTTACCCTTCAAATGTTCTATTTTAGGTAGGACCGGTTTATTCGCTGCTAACTCTGTCTCTGTCGGCCTCTCAGGAAAATTGGAACAACTAGACAACCCATCATCTGTTTCCGACTTCATTGAAAACAATTTCCTAGAAGATTTCAATTCATTTACACTCTTCATTATACATTCTTGGTTCGCATGCAATGGACATTTAGTGACATCAAACTTTTTCAAGTTCACCGCACTCTGAAAGTCTGTGTTCAGAGGCAAAGCATAGCCAAGTTTCTTTCCCCTCTGTATTGTCACTGTTGTTGCTTCTGTGTTCAACAACACACTCACACACAGTCCGCTCTGAGTGAGTGAGAAGCTTCTTCCTAAAATAGCTGAGCTTTTACTGTTTGGATTTCGTACCAGACACACCTGTCTGCCATTGCTGAGCTCATTCAAGTTCCTCATCCTAAACGTCGCTACTACGGCTTGGTTTGGTTTTAATCTAATTTTTCGATCAAGCAAAATCGGCACCTTGGCCTGGTTAATTAAGATCTTTTTACGGGGTTTCTTTTCATACTTTCTCTCAGAATCCTTGATCCTAATCAACCCGTCATTGAGATCGATCGTGACATCAAAGTTGCGTACGAAGCCCCTTCCTAAGATGAACTGATCGGATTCGTCCAAATTCTCCACTACTAGGAAGCTCATCCAAAGATGTCTTCCTCCGAGCTGCAGTGAAATGATCGGGGTTCGTCCAGTCACATAGATCGCTCCCTGATTGGCAGCTGCCAACCTGATGTTTGTCGGTATGAGATCCGACCTCTCGAAACCCATGTCGGTCCAAGTTTTGACTGGCATGACACTAACCACTGCTCCCGTGTCTAGCAGTCCCTTTACTGAAAGTTGTCTGCCTTGCACATCCAGCACGTGTGCGGCCAGATGGGCCTCGCAACCTATGTGCACCGCATCTTGATTGAGCATGGCGTTGTGTCCGATTCGTCTAACCTTCAGCTTCTCTTGACCAATGTATATCCGGCCAATCTGATCTTTCGCATCAGTTATGTGAGCTTTTGTGTAGATATTGATGCCATCCACATTCATTAGAATCGGGTATGGGCCATGGACATCGATGTAATGTCCATCCACTTTCATCAGCCTCGGACCTCCTGTTGTGAGCAGCGCTCGCACTGCCCTGGAGTCCAGTTTGGGATCTTTCTCCTTCAGGTAGTCGGCATAGATGTCCAGGTGGACTAGTGTAATCTCGGATGGTTCACTCAAGTTCTTGACCACCTGGTGCCCTGCGACTGAGTTAATGGACATTATTTTCGTCCCCTGCTTCGTCATGCCGAAAGTTCTCCCAGATATAATGTTCAGTTTTAGTCCCTGTTTCCTGGGTTCCTCTTTGTCTTCTATTTTCGTCGTTTTACCCAGAATAATAAAACTTTCCCGAAGATCTGTGCTCTCCAGCTCCGACCTTACCCACTGCTCCACTTCTTTCGTGGCTAGCTCCTGTTTGACATTCTGCAACGCTGTTCTTGCCGCCAGACCGCAATCCACCTTGAGTGGGCTAGCCGACTCTGCCTCCAGGTTCGAGGCTACCACCTCGTCAGGCAGTGTCTTTACCTTCTTAGTCGTAAAGGTGCTCGGTGTCGTCTCCTTTCTCCGAGACTCGGCCTCGTTCATCAGACGTGCTCGACTGGCCTTGGCACCCGAAAGCGCCTCTTCGTGGCGGGGATGTTTCGCGTCCGCCACTGCATCCCAAAATTGAGTGCAATCCGATTTGAAGTGTCCCTCCAAATTACAGAAGAAACACCTCGGACCATATTTCATGATGAGCCCTCTGACGTACTCTTCGTGATCCTCGTCGGTCGCGTCGACGTCATCGACAAAGTAGCCTATTGCCTTCAGGTTCTGTTTGTATGCAGAACACGCGGAAACGTGATGGTCCATCGAACCAAAATTCGCACACGACCTCCTCTTATCCATGTCATCGCGAGGTTTGTACCAACTGGAGTTCGCACCAGTGTTTGTCCCGCTGTAGTTACCGTAATTGCTGTAACGGTTTTGCGCCCTCGGTTTTATGAGTAAATACTCGCGTGACTTCATACGCAAATCATCGGGCGTGGGTACCTGGTCAAGTAACAGGGTGAAGTGTGTGGCCAACATCGACTTCAACTCCTCACTCTTTACTTCGTCCATGAACTTCAAAGCAATCGCCAAGTTTCGCTCGGATATTCTCTCATCGGGATTGCTTCTCCTCCTAAGCAATTCAAGGTCGTCCAAAACTTTGTCTATGGATTCGTCATCTCTTTGACGCCTCTTTTCGACCTTCACCATAGCTTGGTGCCCTTGTACTCCAGAGCCGAAACGATTCAGCAGGATGTCGAATATCTTGCGAGCGCTGTCTCTCTCAAGGGCTCTTTTCGCCATTACGCAATTTAGTGCAGTACCCTCCAGGTTGCTTGTTAGCGCGCTGCACTCCTGTTTCTTGGAGAGACTCTCTTCCTCAAAGTGCAACTTCATTACTTCTATCCAAGTGTCAATGCAGCCGTTTGACTCGTCTTTTTATGACTTCGGCTTTTTCAGTGTCCTTCTTGACCTCTCTCTTCTCTCGGTTGACTTCGAGAGTTTGGTGATGAATGTTTCGAGAGATCTGTTCAGAGGCTCAAACATCGAGGCATACATCTTCGTGTCCTGTGAGACTGTAGTCAGATCTGGCACTGAACTGACTTGTGGCACAGTTGGCAACCTCATCTCCGGAGTAGCATCTGCCTCCGGCGGGACTGGATTCGTCCAGCCCGGCCTCGACGGGGCTGACCTTGGCCGCTCCCTATTCCTCGGTTCGTAGTTCGTTCTCGTCAACATAGCTGCCCGTACCATCTCCATCATTCGCATGGCGTGAGCGCTCCCTTGGGTTTGAACGCTCCTCCCAATTGCTCTCATTCAAGATTGCGTCAAGCTTCCGCATCATTAAGTCAGATTTGGCATCTAACCTTTTTTCCAGGCTAGTCATCGTGTGGGCGTAAGTACTATCATGATCGTTCAACAATCGCTCGATCTCCCTCGTCATCCTAGCCTCTCTTTCCTGTGACTCCTTGTTTGCCTGTGCCAGGCTCTCCGCCAGGCATTGATCGGTGTTGCGAATCAATTGAGCCTGATCAACCCTCGCCTGCGACTTCACGTGCGTTAGTTCATCTCTCAGATTCTCTCGACCCTGGTGAGCTCTCTCGTCAACCTGATCTATTCTCTTAGTCATGTCCCGTCTCAGTTCATCCAGACCATTCATTACGCCAGCGAACATGTCACTTATATCGCCAGTGGCCCCAAATGGCGGGGTTAGTCCCAAAGAAGATGAGGTCAACTGCGGCTGTAGCCTGGTGCTTGATGACGCACCGCCTTTTTGCTTGCTCATCGACGTCATCAATCTGTCGAACGTTGATGACGCTCCCATCGTTATCCCATCTGACATGGGCCTGGTCGGCGAGGCGGACGACGCCTTCCTGCTCATGTCGTTCCTTGGGCACGGTGTGAAGTTCACATCCGGATGGGTTATCTCCGGGTAGTCATAACTGGAAGATAAACCTTCAGTTCGTAGTGACGCCATGCGCTCATCGTACAAAGACTTCCAGCTCTTCTTTGCCTTCGAACCTAGTTGTTCTTCACTCGGGCTTATACTCGACATCATCGCGTTGTTGCTCTGCTTGGCCAGGGATGAGTGGGTATTAGCTGAATGTGAATTTTCTCTCCTCCACCTATGACTCTTGGTCTCTGATTTGGACATTCCCTTGAATAACACTTCCTCTCGCGGCTCGACCTCGGAACGCTCTGAGGTCTCCTCCGTCCTCTCAACTTCCTCCCGCTCGAGGTCCTCGCTCGGCTCAAAGTCGGGTCGAATGAGCGTCCGTTCCCCTTCGTCAAAGGGGTCCACAAGCGTTTCGCTCGAGGTTCCGGCCTCAGCGCTCCGCCCTTGATCGCCATCGAGGTTTCTCTCGCTCCTTAGTTTCATTTCGCTCACTGAAAGATCAGGTTGACCCTCAGTCGATTCGTTTTCAGCAAACACGTCGGAGGCGCTGCTAAACGAGGACTGGCTACGCCTAGTTTTAAATTTTCGCGTTCTGCCCTTGGTCAGCCTGGGAATCTTAGTAGTCCATCCTAACGAGTCCCTGCGCTGCATACTTTGTGACAAATAACAATATTCTTATTATTTTATGGCGATGCACTAGTACCGCAACAAGTTCAAGTTAAATTACTTAACGCTGCCTCTTCGATCTGGTAGGTATCAAAAATGTCTCTCAGACTTCTCAATGACAATCTTAGCGATTCAGCTAAAGTTACACACAGGGCCTGCTCAGTATTGATATAATGCTAACTCAACCCTGTTGTATAGTATAACGGTATCACAAAATTTTCACAAGATATAATCAACACACAAAACACAATCGATAATCAGATAAGAATATCCTACAGGTGACAGCGACCTCTCGTCAGTATCAATTTATCTCCACACAATTTATCAAGTCACTGCTTTGTTAAAATCAAACAATCTTTGGTAAAAAGCAGTGATGATTCAGAAACAGATCAATAAAACTTAGTCTTAAAGAAAAAGACTTCCCTCAATCGGAACGATCCGAAAGAACGAAGCCCAGGACACAGTCTTCTCAAGTGAGTGTGTATTTGCCTAATACACCCACCGATGTCTTCTTTTAGGTGTCCTGTGATTGCCCGAGCTGTCCTATTAAGTAGCTCAAGGCAACCTCTGATCAAAAATTTCTAAAGTCTATGAAAAAGCTCCCCCACACCCGGAACGCTCCAAGTGCACGAGAGCAGGGAACAACTTTCTTTCTCAAGTGAGTGTGTATTTGCCTAATAGACTCACCGAGGTCTTCTTTTATTTGTTCCCGGATTGCCCGAACGTTCCTATTAAGCAGCTCAAGGCAACCACACAACCAAAATCACAATAAAAAAAAAATTTTGTTCGGGTATTTCTGATACACCCGATCTAGAATCCAAAGTTGATCACGAATTTCCGGGTCAAAATGGGCTCCTATGATCCTAATAAGCACGCCTTATATCCTAATATGATCTTTATTAACTGGATATTTCCCGTCTCCCAAATTGCCACAGAAGGTTTCCTCAAGTTCCTAACAAGGAGGGTTGCTAAGAAGTTTAAGTCACTCCGGAGGGTTACTTCGGAGGGTTGTTAAGACACTTAGCCTACCTCAGAGGGTTACTTCGGAGGGTACCTTAATCACCCAAGTTACTTCGGAGGGTCCCCCTAAATTTACTAAGGAGGGTCAATAAGATGCTTAATATGCTCCGGAGGGTTACTTCGGAGGGTACCTCCAAAATTTTCAAATTTCTGAACCTCACTTAGAAGGGCCTTCAATTAACTTCAGGAAGCGTCAAAACAAGCTAAATTCTCTATGGAGGGCTGTTTTAACTTCTTTGGATGATCTCGTGGAAATTTTCCACTAAGGAGGGTTGCTAAGGTGTTTAGCTGACTCCGGAGGGTTACCTCGGAGGGTACCCCAAAAATCAAGAAAAAAGGTTATGTTACCGCGATAAAGTCTCCAAAAGCGGTCCACCTAACTTAAAACTAGGTTGGCTGACACGGTTAACCTTCTCAGTTGGATAAAAAGGTGTTTTGATAAAATTTTCTGCCGCTCGGAGGGTTACCTGTGATTTATACCCTCCGAGCCAACCAATTCTAAACAATTTTTCTTTTCCGAGATTATCAACCCAAAAACGATTGCGATCCGAAAAAATGGTTCAAAACGTCGACTTATGGTACCAAAATTATCCCGATCAGTTGGCTAGTCTTTGAGAAATTGCCAAAAACGTGTTTGTCTAAATGGGCTTTTTTCACCACCTATGTAGGTTCTGAGAAACTTTTTCCGCAATTCCTATTGAAAGTGCCTAAAAATAATTGAAACAAGCGTAGAAGCCCTGTACGGCACTGGAATAATGCAAAAAACCGGACCAAAACTGGTTTGGAGACAAAAATTTGGCCAATAACTATCAAATTTGGACCCTCCGATTCCTTCCTTTTCCAATCCTTAAGTCGTTAGCTCTATCCACGGAGCTAATCGGAGGGTTACTCAAGAACTTTTCTGGCAGCCGAGCACATTATGTTAGCGCGCTCCTAATACAAAAAATTTTATTGCTCTAAAGCTAAAAACTCAAAAACTCGATCCCCAAAACAGATTGACAAAATTCAGAAAATTATCGAAATTTTGACCAAAAAGTTTTGGTTTTTTCCAACTTTTACTGAGTCTTTTCTCACGCGGTTTCTTTAGTTAGGGCGATCGAACTACGTAGCTACTCCCTATAAAAAAGCTTTTTGCTGTTCGGAAAAGCTCGGATATCCAAGAATTTGGGGGTCTATACTTTGTCAAAAATCAGTAATTTTCGACAAAATTTGGGTGTTTCTTGGGTCTAAATAGGAGATAAGTAATATATAGTAAGGACAATAATCTATTAGCAGTCGTTAATGAATATTACTATACCCTCCTTTGCACCAAAATACGCGAATTAAGACCCTTAACTCGGAAATTTGTGATCGACGGAGGGTACAATCGGACCGCGCCAATCGTGCCCCCCACCACTTAAGTTTTAATGAAATAGTACCCGAACGATACTAAAATTGTCTCAACGATACCCAACAGTCGTTGTGGATGTTAACCCTATGTCCCTGATGAAGGAGGAATACGTCGGTCAGCTTGCCACTCTACCCTCCGGTCACCGGCAAAATCACCATTAACGTGCTTAAACACTCAAATTACACTCAAGGGAAGGGTACCCAACCCTTCACCAAATTACACAATCTTTCTATCATAAAAGATATAAATCAATCTGAAACAACAGAAAATGGGAAAGTCAGATCACATCTCGTCCGGAAATAACATATAAACTGTCACTTAATGTTTTTTTTTGTTTTTGGTCTTTTTTGGATTTTTTACTGTTTTTTGTACTTTTTTGTTTTCAAATAAAATTGTTTTTGGCTTTTTCTTGGTTATACACTATTTTTGTTTGGTTTTACGCTTTCTCTTTAATTGTTTTTGGTCCTGGGACCTCGGGACAAGCGGGCTCTAGATTTCCCACCTAACCCTCCGGCCCCCGGAATTTTTGGTGTTAACTAAGTTAAAAAGCTAAATAGTACTAGACGGAGGGTACGCACCTTCCCCCTAGTACAATAACGGTCATGAAGGCCTCTAACTCGGGCATACGCTCGGAGCGGAGGGTTCGTCGCTGAAACGCTTGCTGATCATGATGGTCTTATGCCTTTGACAGGCCCACCCAGGAGCGCCATAAAAACGTCTATGTAACATTCGCCCAAATACTACACAGCGACGGAGCGTAGAAAAAGTACCTATTAACGACTGGCAGGCGTCAGTTACCTTAATCCTACTCGTTTTTCACCGTCTCGACCTTGCCAGTTGATTTTCTGGTCTGATTAGGGCGAAGTAAAAAGTTACTATTTTTAGGCCATCAGTCAAACGACTTTTGATCAGCTTTCGTTTACATGCGAACACAACCACATAGCTGAGTCTCGGATCCTCAGACTACGTGATTGCTATTAAAAACACGGCTCGAACAACCTATTTTAATATGTTTTTGTGTGACAGTTCTATATTAAATCCATTGGAGATGGATTGACCCTTTCCTCTCTCTAGCTACTCATATTCTAAAATATCAAAAAATACCGGTGTTAATTCAAAGTTCTACGACATCCAAGTAGCTACAAAGTCAGTTTTATATAGTCCCTTCACATACAACAGTCTCTGGGGGACCAAGCCTCCGCTTCCGTAATCTTCCCGAGATAACGCTAATATCTCTCCCAATTTGTGGCACGGGAGGGTTCCGTGGAATATTCCTTCCCCACTCCAGCTTCCTTCTCCACTAATATCCACTGCTAAGAGTCTTATCGTGTGTTGTTGCCACGATAAGAGCCTTCGTACTTCTCGTCTCTTGTGCGACCGTTTTCCACAATATTTGTCGTTGTTCTATTTTTTCGTCCCTTTCAGTCAAAATGGCCGTCTTTTTCTATTTCTCAGAAATATTCACTCTTCAATCAAAATTTTAAAAATAAAAATTCCAGAATATTCCTACCCTCCTTCGCAATACTTTTTCGTTACTATGGTAAATGGTTAAAGATTCAAGAGAGGTCTTAATGATCTTTAGTTGGAATTGAATTCGTTGATTTTTTTATTAAGATTTTTATGTTAGCTGAAGAAGAACAATAACAGAAAAATTCCTCGAGAAGCAAGTAAGTATTTGTTTCTATAGAAGTTAATGATTAAATGATTTCTACTAACTAATTTTTTCTTGAAATTTTTTATAGAATTACTGCAGATTTCGGAATTTGAGATTTTGAGGTATATATAAGTTTTTTTGTCGACTAGGTTATCGTGTACATAACTAATTCTGCGTAGTTTTAGAAATATAAGGCTTGGAAATCAATTTTACGGCTCTATTTTTTGCAGTTCATATAGTAAAGAATAGTTTTCACTGCATGAATTCTTTTGTAGATAAATAATCGTTGTAGTCCGCTTTTTCACTTTGCAATGCAGAGGTTTGGTTTGTCGTCCTGGTTGTGACCTGGTTTCAGCTTTATTATCAACAAGATTTGGTTAGACTTATTCAGACGTGGAATCACGCTAATTTTTTTTCAATTTGTGTATCATTTTGTTGTTTTTTCTTTTCTAGCTGTATTATAACTGTTGTTTTTCGTGTAATTAGTTCCTGTGGGACGTTTCTAGTACTCGTATCTGGTAAGGCATTTTTTTTATCTGCCGTCGAGAGTAAATGCAAGTTGCAATATTTCAAAAAACTCAAATATATGTACTCTATGATTGCGATTAGAATTCTGTGTAAAGAGAATTATGATAGCTTTGTGACCGGTAAATAAAATTGTTGGATGTTTTGATCCAAGGACTAAAAATTCGTATCCTGTTAGTGTATATAATATTGCTGTACACTCTCTCATAATGTAGAGAGTCGTAGTTCAGCTTGAGTCGTAGTTCTGCTTGTCTTGAATTTGCAGATATTAAATTCATTTTGTTTATTTTTTTGATGAAATTGTAGAATTGCTGCGCTAATTCCATTGTTGGATGCGTCGCACATTGCATAAAATAGTTAATTTGGGTCTGTGGTAGTATTTGAATCTTTTTCGCTAAA
The DNA here is from genome assembly GCF_963678635.1 of Symsagittifera roscoffensis. Taxonomy (NCBI): domain Eukaryota; kingdom Metazoa; phylum Xenacoelomorpha; order Acoela; family Convolutidae; genus Symsagittifera; species Symsagittifera roscoffensis. The sequence goes on along the minus strand of NC_087062.1, from coordinate 10,935,059 downwards.
GCGCTTTTCAATTTCATCGAAACGTTTGTGATGTTCTATTGTCCATTTAAAGTTATTTTGTTGCCGTAGGATGTTTTGAATGGTCTAAAATATAATTGCCTTTTACATACATTTTTGCTGAAAAAAACTTGCATTACAAGAAAATAATGTATTTTTTTTTCCATTAGTTGGTGATTGTAGCTTTAGAACTGAATCTTTTTGTGATTTTAGAGATGTAATTGTTCGTCTTTCAATGATATGTCCCAAAATTTAATGCTAGTGAGGAAATGATTGATTTGTCTGTGGCTGCTTTCATGTTTTTTAGTATAAAACTTGAAGTGTTTTTTTTTCTAAAGTTTGAACACTTTTTTGTTGTGTCTGATTGTATTAAGGCATCGTCTATGTATGTGGTTAGTTGTTTGCTTAGTAATGTACACTATTTTGTGTTTTTGTGTTGTAATAAGGAGGTCGTATGTAGAGATCTTAATTAAACAATTATAGGGAATTATTATTTGCTCATTTTCCCATTAAACACATTGTCTATGTGTTAGAGTGATTAATGCGAAATCAGGTGTCATTTTTTATTTACTAAAATGTTACCTCTTACGCTTTTTGTGAGGTTTTCTTAATCAGCGCGGTATATTACCGTGGCAGGACGGGTTGGGGAGAATATATCAATCCAATAGAACGGTCTTTTTTTGCACTCAAGCGAATATGACCTTCCTTACAGTACCTTAAAGTGACCTTAAGTAAACTTAATTTTATCTAAATGGGGATCGATATGAGATCGAGTGTTGGAGAAAATTTTATCAATTCATAAGGTTCAGTCATAATTAGAAGAACAGTAGGTTATTAGAGACTCCTTTAATTTTAACTTGTTTCAAGATTTGTTCTAGGCCTGGGTCATTTAAGAGGTAGGGTACATATGATGGTTGAGTAACCGAAATTCTTCACTGTTTAGTCTTGTCTGAACGGTTAATTTGTTGGAAAAATTTCAGTTAATCCTTGGTCGTACAAGATGGTTGGAGAGTGAATCAACGCTTCAGTTCGTTCGACACTAGTTTGGGAGATGGGAGTAAATATATGAAGTGATCCAAGGAAACCTTGATGATCTGAATATGAAGTTAAAATAAAATGCAAGGTCAGAAAAAAATAGGCTTTGGATTGGAGGTTAAAGTTTAGAAATTCAAAGATATTGTTGATGATCTGGTTTTAAATGAATAGATTAAAATTTAATTCAAGCAAGAATAAGTCTTGATAAAAAGTAATTAAGACCTAAATGATTCGAAAATGGTTAAAGATCCAAGAGAGGTCTCAATGATCTTGAGTTGGAATTAAATTCGTTGATTTTCAAATTATGATTTTTATATTAGCTGAAGAAGAACAAAAACAAAAAAATTCCTCGAGAAACAAGTAACTATTTGTTTTTATAGAAGTTAATGATTAAATGCTTTCTACTAACTAATTTTTTCTTGAAATTTTTTTATAGAATTACTGCAGGTTTTGGAGTTTTGAGATTTTGAGGTATATTTAAGTTTTTTTGTCGACTAGGAGTTCATGTACATCACTAATTCTGCGTAGTTTCAGAAATATACGGCCTGGAAATCAATTTTATGGCTCTATGTTTTGCAGTTCTTCTAGTAAAGATTAGAAATTCACTGCATGAATTCTTTTTTAGATGAATAATCATTGTAGTCTGCTTTTTCCCTTTGCAATGCAGAGATTTGGTTTGACGTCCTGGTTGTGAGCTGGTTTTAGCTTTATTATCAACATGATTTGGTTGGACATATTCAGACGTGGAATCATGCTATTTTTTAACAATTTGTGTATCATTTTGTTGATTTTTTCTTATCTAACTGTCTAATCTTTGTTTGGTTTTTAAACATACAAATTTTGTTCAAGTCGGTCAAAGCAGGAATCACAAACTTTCGCCTTGGTAGCCCCCACACGCACGCTTTCAGTCCCATGTGAACGGATCAAATACAGGAACTGAGGGCCTCAAAGTTGAAAGTCAAGTGCTATGATTTTAATGGTTCTCAACAGTTTTGTAGTTGACAGCAAAACACCTACATAAACTTACCATTTATTGTACATCCTCCAAATGGCGACTTTGTTTAAATGCCGAAAGTCTAGCTGGCCGAATTTAGGTCAGAAGAACTTTGGCTCGGCATTGTCTTGTATTTCTCACGTGAATGTTGTTTTGAATGGTGCAAGTTTTGTGAAGCAAACAGTTATCGAACAAATGAAATACAAATTGTCGCTTGTATTCATAGCTAAGTTAGTTTTTGCGGCAAATTTTGTTTTTGGGCTGTCTAAATTTGTAGCTTTTGCCCATAGACATCCATTTTTTGATTAAGTTTTATAATTGAATTTTTTAAAACAGTCAACATCAACACTCTTTTATCAACGTTAAATTTCGTTTACCTTGGTTCACATGATGATGAGGGAGGCTAGCAATAATGATTTTGACTCAAATTTGGAAAAAACGGGCAACTTTGGAAGGCTCAGCTCATAATTTTTCTACTGTCAACGTACATCTCTGCGTATTTTGGATGGCAGGCTCACGTTCCAGTTTTTGTTGGTCAAAAAGTGGACTCTTACTGTCAGATGAATGTATCGGGAGAGGTTCAAGACTTTTGAGCCAGGGACTTCAATTTTCATCCGGAGTTTAGAATTTTATTTTAGGTTTTTGTTTCTTTTCCGCTTCAATTATACCGATCCATAATTGATTTTTTTTCCAAAAGAACTAATAATTTGAAGTGAAACTTTTTTTTTGCTTTTAGCTTAAAGGATTTTATAGTAAGCAAAGCCAAAACAAGAAAATTTAAAATTAATTACTTGAGAAGAAAACCCCGTTTGAACTGACTGTTAGAAGACGGCAATAAATCTGTAAAACACAAAGGTGATGTATTTTTTCTAGGTTTTTCTACACCCTATAAAATAATGATAGATAAAAACTTTATTCGTTATTTTAGGTGTTATTCCGGCTAAATATTGAGAAAATTGAAGTTTTTTTGTCATAAAATCAGAAGCAAGCTATTCTGACAGTCATGATGACACTTTATTTGACAACGTTTGCGTTGACAACTGTCCTAAATACGAATATAAAAACAAAGAAAGTTCAATAGTCAGTAACTTTGACTTAGCTTGTGGTGGTCGGAAAAGTTTGAACTCACTGTCAAATTCAATTTATTGGGTCGGATACTTTATTTCTTGCTTCGTGACTGGGACTTTGAGCGACCGGTTTGGGCGAAAGTGGGTTTCATTCGGGCTTTTGATCGGGCTAACTGCTAGCACAACGTTAAACGCTTTTGCCTCCAGCATCTACTTGTATATAACTTGCAGATTTATAGTCGGTTTTTGCGTTCTGACTTTCGCTCTTGATTTTTTGATTTTGAGCGAAAGTGTCGAGAAATCTCGATTTGCACTTGTTGCAATTACATCTAGTTTATTGATTTTCGCCGGAGAGTTTTCATGTATAACTGTTGGATATATTTTCGAAATTTCGTGGAAATTAAAGCTTATTGTGATGGCTGTACCTGCATTTTTATATGTTCCGCTCCATTTTTTCTTAATGCCCGAAAGTGGGCGATGGCTTCATTCTGTTGGCAGGTTTGAAAAAAGTCAAAAACGTCTCAGAGAAATAGCAAAAATTAACAAAAAGGACCCTTGTTTGATTGACTTTGCATTCGAAAACGAAAATAGTGTCAAAAGTGAAAGTATTTCAAATGTTAGTGTTGACTTATTCGAAAGAAAAAGATCGACCCAAAATTCTGAAAATGTTACGAAGGCGAGTTTACTTGACCTTTTTAAAACATTTCACACTTCAATGTTAACATTAACAGTTTTTTGCTTAGTAATATACACTATTTTGTGTTTTTGTGTTGTAATAAGGAGGTCGTATGTAGAAATCTTAAACAAACAATTATAGGGAATTATTATTTGTTTTTTTCCCATTAAAATCATGTTCTAAGTGTTAGAGTGATTAATGCAAAATCCAGGTGTCGATTTTTATTTACTAAACTGTTACTTCTTACGCTTTTTGTGAGGTTATCTTAATCATCGCGGTATATTGTCGTGGCAAGACGGGTGGGGGAGAATATATCAATCCAATAGAACGGTCTTTTCTATTGCACTCAAGCGAATATGACCTTCCTTACAGTAGCTTAAAGTGACCTTAAGTAAACTTAGTTTTATCTAAATGGGGATTGATATGAGATCGAGTGTTGGAGAAAATTGTATAAATTCAAAAGGTTCAGGTATAATTAGAACAACAGTAGGTTAATAGAGACTATTTTAGTTTTAACTTGTTCCAAGATTTGTTCTAGGCCTGGGTCATTTAAGAGGTAGGGTGCAAGTGATGGATGAGTAACCAAAGTTCTTCACTGTTTAGTCTTGTCTGAACGGTTAGTTTGTTGGAAAAAATTCAGTTTATCCTTGGTCGTACAAGAAGGTTGAAGAGTGAATGAATCAACGCTTGAGTTCGTTCGACACTAGTTTGGGAGGTGGGAGTAAATATGTGAAGTGATCCAAGGGAATATAAAGTTAAAATAAAATACAAGGTCAGAAAAAAATTAGGCTTTGGATTGGAGATTAAAATTTAGATTTTCAAAGATAGTGTTGATGATCTGTTTTTAAATGAATACAATAAAATTTAATTCAAGTAAGAATAAGTCTTGATAAAAAGTAATTAAGACCTAAATGATTCGAAAATGGTTAAAGATCCAAGAGAGGTCTTGATGATCTTGAGTTGGAATTAAATTCGTTGATTTTCAAAATTACTTACCGCTGCCTCTTCGATCTCGTAGGTATCAAAAATGTCTCTCAGACTTCTCAATGACAATCTTAGCGATTCAGCTAAAGTTACACACAGGGCCTGCTCAGTATTGATATAATGCTAACTCAACCCTGTTGTATAGTATAACGGTATCACAAAATTTCCACAAGATATAATCAACACACAAAACACAATCGATAATCAGATAAGAATATCCTACAGGTGACAGCGACCTCTCGTCAGTATCAATTTATCTCCACACAAATTATCAAGTCACTGCTTTGTTAAAATCAAACAATCTTTGGTAAAAAGCAGTGATGATTCAGAAACAGATCAATAAAACTTAGTCTTAAAGAAAAAGACTTCCCTCAATCGGAACGATCCGAAAGAACGAAGCCCAGGACACAGTCTTCTCAAGTGAGAGTGTATTTGCCTAATACACCCACCGATGTCTTCCTTTAGGTGTCCTGCGATTGCCCGAGCTGTCCTATTAAGTAGCTCAAGGCAACCTCTGATCGAAAGTTTCTAAAGTCTATGAAAAAGCTCCCCCACACCCGGAACGCTCCAAGTGCACGAGAGCAGGGAACAACTTTCTTTCTCAGGTGAGTGTGTATTTGCCTAATAAGCTCACCGAGGTCTTCTTTTATTTGTTCCCGGATTGCCCGAACGTTCCTATTAAGCAGCTCAAGGCAACCACACAACCAAAATCACAATAAAAAAAAAATTTTGTTCGGGTATTTCTGATACACCCGATCTAGAATCCAAAGTTGATCACGAATTTCCGGGTCAAAATGGGCTCCTATGATCCTAATAAGCACGCCTTATATCCTAATATGATCTTTATTAAATGAATATTTCCCGTCTCCCAAATTGCCACAGAAGGTTTCCTCAAGTTCCTAACAAGGAGGGTTGCTAAGAAGTTTAAGTCACTCCGGAGGGTTACTTCGGAGGGTTGTTAAGACACTTAGCCTACCTCAGAGGGTTACTTCGGAGGGTACCTTAATCACCCAAGTTACTTCGGAGGGTCCCCCTAAATTTACTAAGGAGGGTCAATAAGATGCTTAATATGCTCCGGAGGGTTACTTCGGAGGGTACCTCCAAAATTTTCAAATTTCTGAACCTCACTTAGAAGGGCCTTCAATTAACTTCAGGAAGCGTCAAAACAAGCTAAATTCTCTATGGGGGGCTGTTTTAACTTCTTTGGATGATCTCGTGGAAATTTTCCACTAAGGAGGGTTGCTAAGGGGTTTAGCTGACTCCGGAGGGTTACCTCGGAGGGTACCCCAAAAATCAAGAAAAAAGGTTATGTTTCCGCGATAAAGTCTCCAAAAGCGGTCCACCTAACTTAAAACTAGGTTGGTTGACACGGTTAACCTTCTCAGTTGGATAAAAAGGTGTTTTGATAAAATTTTCTGCCGCTCGGAGGGTTACCTGTGATTTATACCCTCCGAGCCAACCAATTCTAAACAATTTTTCTTTTCCGAGATTATCAACCCAAAAACGATTGCGGTCCGGCAAAGTGGTTCAAAACGTCGACTTATGGTACCAAAATTATCCCGATCAGTTGGCTAGTCTTTGAGAAATCGCCAAAAACGTGTTTGTCCAAATGGGCTTTTTTCACCACCTATGTAGGTTCTGAGAAACTTTTTCCGCAATTCTTATTGAAAGTGCCTAAAAATAATTGAAACGAGCGTAAAAGCCCTGTACGGCACTGAAATAAGGCAAAAAACCGGACCAAAACTGGTTTGGAGACAAAAATTTGGCCAATAACTATCAAATTTGGACCCTCCGATTCCTTCCTTTTCCAATCCTTAAGTCGTTAGCTCTATCCACGGAGCTAATCGGAGGGTTACTCAAGAACTTTTCTGGCAGCCGAGCACATTATGCTAGCACGCTCCTAATACAAAAAATTTTATTGCTCTAACACTAAAAACTCAAAAACTCGATCCCCAAAACAGATTGACAAAATTCAGAAAATTATCGAATTTTTGACCGAAAAATTTTGGTTTTTTCCAACTTTTACTGAGTCTTTTCTCACGCGGTTTCTTTAGTTAGGGCGATCGAACTACGTAGCTACTCCCTATAAAAAAGCTTTTTGCTGTTCGGAAAAGCTCGGATATCCAAAAATTTGGGGGTCTATAGTTTGTCAAAAATCAGTAATTTTCGACAAAATTTGGGTGTTTCTTGGGTCTAAATAGGAGATAAGTAATATATAGTAAGGACAATAATCTAATAGCAGTCGTTAATGAATATTACTATACCCTCCTTTGCACCAAAATACGCGAATTAAGACCCTTAACTCGGAAATTTGTGATCGACGGAGGGTACAATCGGACCGCGCAAATCGTGCCCCCCACCACTTAAGTTTTAATGAAATAGTACCCGAACGATACTAAAATTGTCTCAACGATACCCAACAGTCGTTGTGGATGTTAACCCTATGTCCCTGATGAGTGAGGAATACGTCGGTCAGCTTGCCACTCTACCCTCCGGTCACCGGCAAAATCACCATTAACGTGCTTAAACACTCAAATTACACTCAAGGGAGGGTACCCAACCCTTCACCAAATTACACAATCTTTCTATCAGAAAAGATATAAATCAATCTGAAACAACAGAAAATGGGAAAGTCAGATCACATCTCGTCCGGAAATAACATATAAACTGTCACTTAATGTTTTTTTTTTGTTTTTGGTCTATTTTGGATTTTTTACTGTTTTTTGTACTTTTTTGTTTTCAAATAAATTTGTTTTTGGCTTTTTCTTGGTTATACACTATTTTTGTTTGGTTTTACGCTTTCTCTTTAACTGTTTTTGGTCCTGGGACCTCGGGACAAGCGGGCTCTAGATTTCCCACCTAACCCTCCGGCCCCCGGAATTTTTGGTGTTAACTAAGTTAAAAAGCTAAATAGTACTAGACGGAGGGTACGCACCTTCCCCCTAGTACAATAACGGTCATGAAGGCCTCTAACTCGGGCATACGCTCGGAGCGGAGGGTTCGTCGCTGAAACGCTTGCTGATCATGATGGTCTTATGCCTTTGACAGGCCCACCCAGGAGCGCCATAAAAACGTCTATGTAACATTCGCCCAAATACTACACAGCGACGGAGCGTAGAAAAAGTACCTATTAACGACTGGCAGGCGTCAGTTACCTTAATCCTACTCATTTTTCACCGTCTCGACCTTGCCAGTTGATTTTCTGGTCTGATTAGGGCGAAGTAAAAAGTTACTATTTTTAGGCCATCAGTCAAACGACTTTTGATCAGCTTTCGTTTACATGCGAACACAACCACATAGCTGAGTCTCGGATCCTCAGACTACGTGATTGCTATTAAAAACACGGCTCGAACAACCTATTTTAATATGTTTTTGTGTGACAGTTCTATATTAAATCCATTGGAGATGGATTGACCCTTTCCTCTCTCTAGCTACTCATATTCTAAAATATCAAATAATACCGGTGTTAATTCAAAGTTCTACGACATCCAAGTAGCTACAAAGTCAGTTTTATATAGTCCCTTCACATACAACAGTCTCTGGGGGACCAAGCCTCCGCTTCCGTAATCTTCCCGAGATAACGCTAATATCTCTCCCAATTTGTGGCACGGGAGGGTTCCGTGGAATATTCCTTCCCCACTCCAGCTTCCTTCTCCACTAATATCCACTGCTAAGAGTCTTATCGTGTGTTGTTGCCACGATAAGAGCCTTCGTACTTCTCGTCTCTTGTGCGACCGTTTTCCACAATATTTGTCGTTGTTCTGTTTTTTCGTCCCTTTCAGTCAAAATGGCCGTCTTTTTCTATTTCTCAGAAATAATCACTCTTCAATCGAAATTTTATAAATAAAAATTCTAGAATATTCCTACCCTCCTTCGCAATACTTTTTCGTTACTATGGTAAATGGTTAAAGATTCAAGAGAGGTCTTGATGATCTTGAGTTGGAATTGAATTCGTTGATTTTTTTATTATGATTTTTATGTTAGCTGAAGAAGAACAATAACAGAAAAATTCCTCGAGAAGCAAGTAAGTATTTGTTTCTATAGAAGTCAATGATTAAATGATTTCTACTAACTAATTTTTTCTTGAAATTTTTTATAGAATTACTGCGGATTTTGGAATTTGAGATTTTGAGGTATATTTAAGTTTTTTTGTCGACTAGGTTATCGTGTACATAACTAATTCTGCGTAGTTTTAGAAATATACGGCTTGGAAATCAATTTTACGGCTCTATTTTTTGCAGTTCATATAATAAAGAATAGTTATTCACTGCATGAATTCTTTTGTAGATAAATAATCGTTGTAGTCCGCTTTTTCACTTTGCAATGCAGAGATTTGGTTTGTCGTCCTGGTTGTGACCTGGTTTCAGCTTTATTATCAACAAGATTTGGTTAGACTTATTCAGACGTGGAATCACGCTATTTTTTTTCAATTTGTGTATCATTTTGTTGTTTTTTCTTATCTAGCTGTATTATAACTGTTGTTTTTCGTGTAATTACTTCCTGTGGGATGTTTCTAGTACTCGTATCTGGTAAGGCAATTTTTTTTACCTGCGGTCGAGAGTAAATGCAAGTTGCAATATTTCAAAAAATTCAAATATATGTACTCTATGATTGCGATTAAAATTCGGTCTAAAGAGAATTATGATAGCTTTGTGACCGGTAAATAAAATTGTTGGATGTTTTGATCCAAGGACTAAAAATTCGTATCCTGTTAGTGTATATAATATTGCTGTACACTCTCTCATAATGTAGAGAGTCGTAGTTCAGCTTGAGTCGTAGTTCTGCTTGTCTTGAATTTGCAGATATTAAATTCATTTTGTTTATTTTTTTGATGAAATTGTAGAATTGCTGCGCTAATTCCATAGTTGGATGCGTCGCACATTGCATAAAATAGTTAATTTGGGTCTGTGGTAGTATTTGAATCTTTTTCGCTAAAGCGCTTTTCAATTTCATCGAAACGTTTGTGATGTTCTATTGTCCATTTAAAGTTATTTTGTTGCCGTAGGATGTTTTGAATGGTCTAAAATATGATTGCCTTTTGCATACATTTTTGCTGAAAAAAACTTGCATTACAAGAAACTAATGTATTTTTTTTCCATTAGTTGGTGATTGTAGCTTTAGAACTGAGTCTTTTTGTGATTTCAGAGATGTAATTGTTCGTCTTTCAATGATATGTCCCAAAATTTAATGCTAGTGAGGAAATGATCGATTTGTCTGGGGCTGCTTTCAGGTTTTTTAGTATAAAACTTGAAGCGTTTTTTTCTAAAGTTTGAACACTTTTTTGTTGTGTCTGATTGTATTAAGGCATCGTCTATGTATGTGGTTAGTTTTTTGCTTAGTAATGTACACTATTTTGTGTTTTTGTGTTGTAATAAGGAGGTCGTATATAGAGATCTTAATTAAACAATTATAGGGAATTATTATTTGCTCATTTTCCCATCAAAAACATTGTCTATGTGTTAGAGTGATTAATGCGAAATCAGGTGTCATTTTTTATTTACTAAAATGTTACCTCTTACGCTTTTTGTGAGGTTATCTTAATCAGCGCGGTATATTACCGTGGCAGGACGGGTTGGGGAGAATATATCAATCCAATAGAACGGTCTTTTTTTTTGCACTCAAGCGAATATGACCTTCCTTACAGTACCTTAAAGTGACCTTAAGTAAACTTAATTTTATCTAAATGGGGATCGATATGACATCGAGTGTTGAAGAAAATTTTATCAATTCATAAGGTTCTGTCATAATTAGAAGAACAGTAGGTTATTAGAGACTCCTTTAATTTTAACTTGTTTCAAGATTTGTTCTAGGCCTGGGTCATTTAAGAGGTAGGGTGCAAGTGATGGTTGAGTAACCGAAGTTCTTCACTGTTTAGTCTTGTCTGAACGGTTAATTTGTTGGAAAAAATTCAGTTAATCCTTGGTCGTACAAGATGGTTGAAGAGTGAATCAACGCTTGAGTTCGTTCGACACTAGTTTGGGAGATGGGAGTAAATATATGAAGTGATCCAAGGAAACCTTGATGATCTGAATATGAAGTTAAAATAAAATGCAAGGTCAGAAAAAAATAGGCTTTGGGTTGGAGGTTAAAGTTTAGAAATTCAAAGATAGTGTTGATGATCTGGTTTTAAATGAATAGATTAAAATTTAATTCAAGCAAGAATAAGTCTTGATAAAAAGTAATTAAGACCTAAATGATTCGAAAATGGTTAAAGATCCAAGAGAGGTCTCGATGATCTTGAGTTGGAACTAAATTCGTTGATTTTCAAATTATGATTTTTATATTAGCTGAAGAAGAACAAAAACAAAAAAATTCCTCGAGAAGCAAGTAACTATTTGTTTTTATAGAAGTTAATGATTAAATGCTTTCTACTAACTAATTTTTTCTTGAAATTTTTTATAGAATTACTGCAAATTTTGGAGTTTTGAGATTTTGAGGTATATTTAAGTTTTTTTGTCGACTAGGAGTTCATGTACATCACTAATTCTGCGTAGTTTCAGAAATATACGGCCTGGAAATCAATTTTATGGCTCTATGTTTTGCAGTTCTTCTAGTAAAGATTAGAAATTCACTGCATGAATTCTTTTTTAGATGAATAATCATTGTAGTCTGCTTTTTCCCTTTGCAATGCAGAGATTTGGTTTGCCGTCCTGGTTGTGACCTGGTTTTAGCTTTATTATCAACATGATTTGGTTGGACATATTCAGACGTGGAATCATGCTTTTTTTTTTCAATTTGTGTATCATTTTGTTGATTTTTTCTTATCTAACTGTCTAATTTATGTTTGGTTTTTCTAAATCTGAAATAGTATAGGTCTGCTCGTTTCCGGTTGGTCGCTTCAGATGAGACTAAGTCCGGGGTGTTTTTCTCATAGGGTAGTTTCGATTAAAATACACCGTCTGTTCGTCACCCTACCGTATTTTTGGCCGGATAGATTTGTGCCACTTCTTAGTCAAATAGCGATCCAGATCATACTCTTATAATTCCTAGTCTCCCGAGATCTGGCATATACTTGTATTCTTGCGAGGTTAGAGGAGAGGAAGAACAACTGCTCTCTCAGTTAAATTTGTTCTTCACCGGCTGAAACTATAAATAGTTTTAGCCTTGCAAATTATTGTTAGTTAGCGCCATGGATCAAGATTACTTAGTTTAAAAAAATTTACAGTGATAGTTAACAAGAAGATCATTGGATAAAATAAGTGTTGTTTTAAACTTGTACCATTAAATTTTAACATCACGAAAATCAAATTAGTAGCATGCTTACAAATTATAAAGTGGGCAAAGTTAGTATAACCTTGAAGAACCTAAAATTTTATTACCTTTTTGTTGGAAATTCTGATTAGAAGTTCGTTCACAGTCAACCATGGTTCACAATTTCTAACAAAATGTAGTAGTCTCAATCATGTAAAACAAAAATTGAGCATATTTTTCCAGGAAGTTGACTAAAGTTGGTCAGAATTGACAGCAGAAATTTTTTGACTCACAAAACTCGACAGAGGACCTCGTTTTTTCCTCAAAATTGAGAGAGAGAGAGAGAGTAGTGTTGGACCCATACATTGATAAATTGTTCGACCACCTCTACCTGCGTCTTCGGTCGAACTCGTTCAAAAAAAAAATTTTCTCAGTGCAACATAGTTGAATATATTTCTGTTCTAAAAGACTCCTTGGTCAAGCTCTGTCGATAAGTTTTTTTTATGGTATTGGATCACGGTCGAAATATTGTTCCTCGGTCGAACATAGTCGAATCTTAAATGATTTGGGTCCAGAAGATCGAAACATACAAATTTTGTTCAAGTCGGTCAAAGCAGGAATCACAAACCTTGGCCTTGGTAGCCCCCACACGCGCGCTTTCAGTCCCATGTGAACGGATCAAATACAGGAACTGAGGGCCTCAAAGTTGGAAGTCAAGTGCTATGATTTTAGTGGTTCTCAACAGTTTTGTAGTTGACAGCAAAACACCTACATACATGCGATCCGTTTGTATGTGGTTGTGTTCGTTTACATGCGAACACAACCACATAGCTGAGTCTCGGATCCTCAGACTACGTGATTGCTATTAAAAACACGGCTCGAACAACCTATTTTAATATGTTTTTGTGTGACAGTTCTATATTAAATCCATTGGAGATGGATTGACCCTTTCCTCTCTCTAGCTACTCATATTCTAAAATATCAAATAATACCGGTGTTAATTCAAAGTTCTACGACATCCAAGTAGCTACAAAGTCAGTTTTATATAGTCCCTTCACATACAACAGTCTCTGGGGGACCAAGCCTCCGCTTCCGTAATCTTCCCGAGATAACGCTAATATCTCTCCCAATTTGTGGCACGGGAGGGTTCCGTGGAATATTCCTTCCCCACTCCAGCTTCCTTCTCCACTAATATCCACTGCTAAGAGTCTTATCGTGTGTTGTTGCCACGATAAGAGCCTTCGTACTTCTCGTCTCTTGTGCGACCGTTTTCCACAAAATTTGTCGTTGTTCTGTTTTTTCGTCCCTTTCAGTCAAAATGGCCGTCTTTTTCTATTTCTCAGAAATAATCACTCTTCAATCGAAATTTTAAAAATAAAAATTCTAGAATATTCCTACCCTCCTTCGCAATACTTTTTCGTTACTATGGTAAATGGTTAAAGATTCAAGAGAGGTCTTGATGATCTTGAGTTGGAATTGAATTCGTTGATTTTTTTATTATGATTTTTATGTTAGCTGAAGAAGAACAATAACAGAAAAATTCCTCGAGAAGCAAGTAAGTATTTGTTTCTATAGAAGTCAATGATTAAATGATTTCTACTAACTAATTTTTTCTTGAAATTTTTTATAGAATTACTGCGGATTTTGGAATTTGAGATTTTGAGGTATATTTAAGTTTTTTTGTCGACTAGGTTATCGTGTACATAACTAATTCTGCGTAGTTTTAGAAATATACGGCTTGGAAATCAATTTTACGGCTCTATTTTTTGCAGTTCATATAATAAAGAATAGTTATTCACTGCATGAATTCTTTTGTAGATAAATAATCGTTGTAGTCCGCTTTTTCACTTTGCAATGCAGAGATTTGGTTTGTCGTCCTGGTTGTGACCTGGTTTCAGCTTTATTATCAACAAGATTTGGTTAGACTTATTCAGACGTGGAATCACGCTATTTTTTTTTCAATTTGTGTATCATTTTGTTGTTTTTTCTTATCTAGCTGTATTATAACTGTTGTTTTTCGTGTAATTACTTCCTGTGGGATGTTTCTAGTACTCGTATCTGGTAAGGCAATTTTTTTTACCTGCGGTCGAGAGTAAATGCAAGTTGCAATATTTCAAAAAATTCAAATATATGTACTCTATGATTGCGATTAAAATTCGGTCTAAAGAGAATTATGATAGCTTTGTGACCGGTAAATAAAATTGTTGGATGTTTTGATCCAAGGACTAAAAATTCGTATCCTGTTAGTGTATATAATATTGCTGTACACTCTCTCATAATGTAGAGAGTCGTAGTTCAGCTTGAGTCGTAGTTCTGCTTGTCTTGAATTTGCAGATATTAAATTCATTTTGTTTATTTTTTTGATGAAATTGTAGAATTGCTGCGCTAATTCCATAGTTGGATGCGTCGCACATTGCATAAAATAGTTAATTTGGGTCTGTGGTAGTATTTGAATCTTTTTCGCTAAAGCGCTTTTCAATTTCATCGAAACGTTTGTGATGTTCTATTGTCCATTTAAAGTTATTTTGTTGCCGTAGGATGTTTTGAATGGTCTAAAATATGATTGCCTTTTGCATACATTTTTGCTGAAAAAAACTTGCATTACAAGAAACTAATGTATTTTTTTTCCATTAGTTGGTGATTGTAGCTTTAGAACTGAGTCTTTTTGTGATTTCAGAGATGTAATTGTTCGTCTTTCAATGATATGTCCCAAAATTTAATGCTAGTGAGGAAATGATCGATTTGTCTGGGGCTGCTTTCAGGTTTTTTAGTATAAAACTTGAAGCGTTTTTTTCTAAAGTTTGAACACTTTTTTGTTGTGTCTGATTGTATTAAGGCATCGTCTATGTATGTGGTTAGTTTTTTGCTTAGTAATGTACACTATTTTGTGTTTTTGTGTTGTAATAAGGAGGTCGTATATAGAGATCTTAATTAAACAATTATAGGGAATTATTATTTGCTCATTTTCCCATCAAAAACATTGTCTATGTGTTAGAGTGATTAATGCGAAATCAGGTGTCATTTTTTATTTACTAAAATGTTACCTCTTACGCTTTTTGTGAGGTTATCTTAATCAGCGCGGTATATTACCGTGGCAGGACGGGTTGGGGAGAATATATCAATCCAATAGAACGGTCTTTTTTTTTGCACTCAAGCGAATATGACCTTCCTTACAGTACCTTAAAGTGACCTTAAGTAAACTTAATTTTATCTAAATGGGGATCGATATGACATCGAGTGTTGAAGAAAATTTTATCAATTCATAAGGTTCTGTCATAATTAGAAGAACAGTAGGTTATTAGAGACTCCTTTAATTTTAACTTGTTTCAAGATTTGTTCTAGGCCTGGGTCATTTAAGAGGTAGGGTGCAAGTGATGGTTGAGTAACCGAAGTTCTTCACTGTTTAGTCTTGTCTGAACGGTTAATTTGTTGGAAAAAATTCAGTTAATCCTTGGTCGTACAAGATGGTTGAAGAGTGAATCAACGCTTGAATTGGTTCGACACTAGTTTGGGAGATGGGAGTAAATATATGAAGTGATCCAAGGAAACCTTGATGATCTGAATATGAAGTTAAAATAAAATGCAAGGTCAGAAAAAAATAGGCTTTGGGTTGGAGGTTAAAGTTTAGAAATTCAAAGATAGTGTTGATGATCTGGTTTTAAATGAATAGATTAAAATTTAATTCAAGCAAGAATAAGTCTTGATAAAAAGTAATTAAGACCTAAATGATTCGAAAATGGTTAAAGATCCAAGAGAGGTCTCGATGATCTTGAGTTGGAACTAAATTCGTTGATTTTCAAATTATGATTTTTATATTAGCTGAAGAAGAACAAAAACAAAAAAATTCCTCGAGAAGCAAGTAACTATTTGTTTTTATAGAAGTTAATGATTAAATGCTTTCTACTAACTAATTTTTTCTTGAAATTTTTTATAGAATTACTGCAAATTTTGGAGTTTTGAGATTTTGAGGTATATTTAAGTTTTTTTGTCGACTAGGAGTTCATGTACATCACTAATTCTGCGTAGTTTCAGAAATATACGGCCTGGAAATCAATTTTATGGCTCTATGTTTTGCAGTTCTTCTAGTAAAGATTAGAAATTCACTGCATGAATTCTTTTTTAGATGAATAATCATTGTAGTCTGCTTTTTCCCTTTGCAATGCAGAGATTTGGTTTGCCGTCCTGGTTGTGACCTGGTTTTAGCTTTATTATCAACATGATTTGGTTGGACATATTCAGACGTGGAATCATGCTTTTTTTTTTCAATTTGTGTATCATTTTGTTGATTTTTTCTTATCTAACTGTCTAATTTATGTTTGGTTTTTCTAAATCTGAAATAGTATAGGTCTGCTCGTTTCCGGTTGGTCGCTTCAGATGAGACTAAGTCCGGGGTGTTTTTCTCATAGGGTAGTTTCGATTAAAATACACCGTCTGTTCGTCACCCTACCGTATTTTTGGCCGGATAGATTTGTGCCACTTCTTAGTCAAATAGCGATCCAGATCATACTCTTATAATTCCTAGTCTCCCGAGATCTGGCATATACTTGTATTCTTGCGAGGTTAGAGGAGAGGAAGAACAACTGCTCTCTCAGTTAAATTTGTTCTTCACCGGCTGAAACTATAAATAGTTTTAGCCTTGCAAATTATTGTTAGTTAGCGCCATGGATCAAGATTACTTAGTTTAAAAAAATTTACAGTGATAGTTAACAAGAAGATCATTGGATAAAATAAGTGTTGTTTTAAACTTGTACCATTAAATTTTAACATCACGAAAATCAAATTAGTAGCATGCTTACAAATTATAAAGTGGGCAAAGTTAGTATAACCTTGAAGAACCTAAAATTTTATTACCTTTTTGTTGGAAATTCTGATTAGAAGTTCGACCACAGTCAACCATGGTTCACAATTTCTAACAAAATGTAGTAGTCTCAATCATGTAAAACAAAAATTGAGCATATTTTTCCAGGAAGTTGACTAAAGTTGGTCAGAATTGACAGCAGAAATTTTTTGACTCACAAAACTCGACAGAGGACCTCGTTTTTTCCTCAAAATTGAGAGAGAGAGAGAGAGTAGTGTTGGACCCATACATTGATAAATTGTTCGACCACCTCTACCTGCGTCTTCGGTCGAACTCGTTCAAAAAAAAAATTTTCTCAGTGCAACATAGTTGAATATATTTCTGTTCTAAAAGACTCCTTGGTCAAGCTCTGTCGATAAGTTTTTTTTATGGTATTGGATCACGGTCGAAATATTGTTCCTCGGTCGAACATAGTCGAATCTTAAATGATTTGGGTCCAGAAGATCGAAACATACAAATTTTGTTCAAGTCGGTCAAAGCAGGAATCACAAACCTTGGCCTTGGTAGCCCCCACACGCGCGCTTTCAGTCCCATGTGAACGGATCAAATACAGGAACTGAGGGCCTCAAAGTTGGAAGTCAAGTGCTATGATTTTAGTGGTTCTCAACAGTTTTGTAGTTGACAGCAAAACACCTACATATACTTACCCTTTATTGTAAATCCTTCAAATGGCGACTTTGCTTAAATGCCGAAACTCTAGCTGACCAAATTTAGGTCAAAAGAATTTTGGCTCTTCATTGTCTTCTATTTCTCACGTGAATGTTGTTTTGAATGGTGCAAAATTTGTGAAAAGCAAACAGTTATCGAACAAATGAAATACAAATTGTCGCTTGTATTCATAGCTAAGTTAATTTTTGCGGCAAATTTTGTATTTGGGCTGTCTAAATTTGTAGCTTTTGCCCGTAGACATCCATTTTTTGATTAAATTTTATAATTGAATTTTTTAAAACAGTCAACATCAACACTCTTTTATCATCGTTAAATTTCGTTTACCTTGGTTCACATGATGATGAGGGAGGCTAGCAATAATAATTTTGACTCAAATTGGGAAAAAACGGGCAACTTTGGAAGGCTCAGCTCATAATTTTTCTACTGTCAACGTACATCTCTGCGTATTTTGGATGGCAGGCTTACGTTCCAGTTTTTGTTGGTCAAAAACTGGACTCTTACTGTCAGATGAATGTATCGGGAGAGGTTTAAGACTTTTGAGCCAGGGACTTCAATTTTCATCCGGAATTTAGAATTTTATTTTGGGTTTTTGTTTCTTTTCCGCTTCAATAATACCGATCCATTATTGATTTTTTTTTCTAAAAGAACTAATAATTTGAAGTGCAACTTTTTTTAAGCTTAAAGCATTTTATAGTAAGCAAAGCCAAAACAAAAAAATTCAAAGTTAATTACTTGAGGAGAAAACCCCGTTTGAACTGACTGTTAGAAGACGGCAAAACATCTGTAAAACACAAAGGTAATGTATTTTTTCTAGGTTTTTCTACACCCCATAAAATAATGATAGCTAAAAACCTTATTCGTTATTTTAGGTATACTCCGGCTAAATATTGAGAAAATTGAAATATTTCTGTTGCTGTAGGATGTATTGAATGGTCTAAAGTATACTTGCCTTTTATATACATTTTTGCTGAAAAAAAACTTGCATTACAAGAAACTAATGTATTTTCTTTCAATTAGTTGGTGATTGTAGCTTTAGAACTGAGTCTTTTTGTGATTTCAGAGATGTAATTGTTCGTCTTTCAATGATATGTCCCAAAATTTAATGCTAGTGAGGAAATGATCGATTTGTCTGGGGCTGCTTTCTTGTTTTTTAGTATAAAACTTGAAGGTTTTTTTTCTAAAGTTTGAACACTTTTTTGTTGTATCTGATAGTATTAAGGCATCGACTATGTATGTGGTTAGTTTTTTGCTTAGTAATATACACTATTTTGTGTTTTTGTGTTGTAATAAGGAGGTCGTATGTAGAAATCTTAAACAAACAATTATAGGGAATTATTATTTGTTTTTTTTCCCATTAAAGTCATGTTCTAAGTGTTAGAGTGATTAATGCAAAATCCAGGTGTCGATTTTTATTTACTAAACTGTTACTTCTTACGCTTTTTGTGAGGTTATCTTAATCATCGCGGTATATTGTCGTGGCAAGACGGGTGGGGGAGAATATATCAATCCAATAGAACGGTCTTTTCTATTGCACTCAAGCGAATATGACCTTCCTTACAGTAGCTTAAAGTGACCTTAAGTAAACTTAGTTTTATCTAAATGGGGATTGATATGAGATCGAGTGTTGGAGAAAATTGTATAAATTCATAAGGTTCAGGTATAATTAGAACAACAGTAGGTTAATAGAGACTATTTTAGTTTTAACTTGTTCCAAGATTTGTTCTAGGCCTGGGTCATTTAAGATGTAGGGTGCAAGTGATGGATGAGTAACCGAAGTTCTTCACTGTTTAGTCTTGTCTGAACGGTTAGTTTGTTGGAAAAAATTCAGTTTATCCTTGGTCGTACAAGAAGGTTGAAGAGTGAATGAATCAACGCTTGAGTTCGTTCGACACTAGTTTGGGAGGTGGGAGTAAATATGTGAAGTGATCCAAGGGAAGCCTTGATGATCTGAATATAAAGTTAAAATAAAATACAAGGTCAGAAAAAAATTAGGCTTTGGATTGGAGATTAAAATTTAGATTTTCAAAGATAGTGTTGATGATCTGTTTTTAAATGAATACAATAAAATTTAATTCAAGTAAGAATAAGTCTTGATAAAAAGTAATTAAGACCTAAATGATTCGAAAATGGTTAAAGATCCAAGAGAGGTCTTGATGATCTTGAGTTGGAATTAAATTCGTTGATTTTCAAATTATGATTTTTATGTTAGCTGAAGAAGAACAATAACAGAAAAATTCTTCAAGAAGCAAGTAAGTATTTGTTTTTATAGAAGTTATTGATTAAATGCTTTCTACTAACTAATTTTTTCTTGATATTTTTTATAGAATTACTGCAAATTTTGGAGTTTTGAGATTTTGAGGTATATTTAAGTTTTTTTGCCGACTAGGTGTTTATGTACATCACTAATTTTGCGTAGTTTTAGAAATATACGGCTTGGAAATCAAGTTTATGGCTCTATTTTTTGCAGTTCATTTAGTAAAGAATAGAAATTCACTGCATGAATTCTTTCATAGATGAATAATCGTTGTAGTCTGCTTTTTCACTTTGCGATGCAGAGATTTGGATTTTCGCCCTGGTTGTGACCTGGTTTCAGCTTTATTATCAACAAAATTTGCTTGGACATATTCAGACGTGGAATCACGCTATTTTTTTTTTCAATTTGTGTATCATTTTGTTGATTTTTTCTTATCTAACTGTCTAATCTATGTTTGGTTTGTCTAAATCTAAAATAGTATAGGTCTGTTCGTTTCAAGTTGCTCGCTTCAGATGAGTTGAAGTCCGGGGTGATTTTCTCATAGAGTAATTTCGAAAAAAATACACCGTCTGTTCGTCACCCTACCGTATTTTTGGCCGGATAGATTTGTGCAACTTCTTAGTCAAATACCGATCCAGATCATACTCTTATAATTCCTAGTCTCAACAGATCCAGCATATACTTGTATTCTTGCGAGGTTAGAGGAGAGGAAGAGCAACTGCTTTCTCAGTTAAATTTATTCTTCTCCGGCTGAAACTATAAATAGTTTTAGCCTTACAAATTATTGTAAGTTATCGCCATGGATCAAGATTGGTTAGTTTAAAATATTTTACAGTGATAGTCATCAAGAATATAATTGGATAAAATAAATGTTGTTATAAACTTGTTCCATTAAATTTTAACATCACGAAAGTCAAATTAGTACCATACTTACAAACTATAAATTGGGCAAAGTTAGTATAACCTTGAAAAACCTAAAATTTTATTACCTTTTTGTTGGAAATTCTGATTAGAAGTTCGACCACAGTCAACAATGGTTCATAATTTTTAACAAAATGTAGTAGTCTCAATCATGTATAACAAAATTTGAGCATTTTTTACCAGAAGTTGACTAAAGTTGGCCAGAATTGACAGCAGAAATTCTTCGACTCGTTTGTTACTCAAAATCGAGAGAGAGAGAGAGAGAGAGAAAGAGAGAGTAGTGTTGGACCCATACATTGATACATTGTTCGACCACCTCTACCTGCGTCTTCGGTCGAACTCGTTCAAAAAAATTTTTTCTCTATAGAACATAGTTGATTATCTTTCTGGTCTAAATTACTCCTAGGTTAAGCTCTGTCGAAAAGTTTTTTTATGGTATTGGATCACGGTCGAAATATTGTTCCTCGGTCGAACATAGTCGAATCTTAAATGATTTGGCTTCACATGATGACGAGGGAAGCTATTAATAATGACTTTGACTCAAATTTGGAAAAAGCGGGCAACTTTGGAAGGGCTCAGCTCATAATTTTTCTACTGTCAACGTACATCTCTGCACACGCACGCTTTCAGTCCCATGTGGAACCTAGCCCCCACACGCACGCTTTCAGTCCCATGTGAACGGATCAAATACAGGAACTGAGGGCCTCAAAGTTGAAAGTCAAGTGCTATGATTTTAATGGTTCTCAACAGTTTTGTAGTTGACAGCAAAACACCTACATAAACTTACCATTTATTGTACATCCTCCAAATGGCGACTTTGTTTAAATGCCGAAAGTCTAGCTGGCCGAATTTAGGTCAGAAGAATTTTGGCTCGGCATTGTCTTGTATTTCTCACGTGAATGTTGTTTTGAATGGTGTAAGTTTTTGTGAAAAGCAAACAGTTCTCGAACAAATAACATACGAATTGTCGCTTGTATTCATAGCTAAGTTAGTTGTTGCGGCAAATTTTGTATTTGGGCTGGCTAAAACTGTCGCTTGTGCCCGTCGACATCCATTTTCTGATTAAGTTTCATAATTGAATTTTTAGAAACAGTCAACATCAACACTCTTTTATCATCGTTGAATTTCATTTACCTTGGTTCACATGATGATGAGGGAAGCATATAATAATGACTTTGACTCAAACTTGGAAAAGGCGGGCAACTTTGGAAGGGCGCAGCTCACAATTTTTCTACTGTCAACGTACATCTCTGCGTATTCTGGATGGCAGGCTTACGTTCCAGTTTTTGCCGGTCAAAAAGTGGACTTTTACTGTCAGATGAATGTATCGGGAGAGGTTCAAAACTCTGATTTTGGTGAACCGCTTTTTGAGCAAGGGACTTCAATTTTCATCAGGAATTTAAGTGTTCATTTTGGGTTTTTGTTTCTTTTTCGCTTCAATTATACCGATCCATAATTGATTTTTTTTAAAAAGAACTAATAAGTTGAGGTGAAACTTTTTTTTTGCTTTTAGCTTAAAGCATTTTATAGTAAGCAATGCCAAAACAAGAAAAGTTAAAATTAATTACTTGAGAAGAAAACCCCGTTTGAACTGACTGTTAGAAGACAGCAATAAATCTGTAAAACACAAAGGTGATGTATTTTTTGTCGGTTTTTCTACACTCCTTTAGGTATTATTCCGGCTAAATATTGAGAAAATTGAAGTTATTGAAATTAAAATTAAAAGCAGAAGCTAGCAATTCGGACAAGCATGATGACACTTCATTTGACAACGTTTGCGTTGACAACTGTCCTAAATACGAATATAAAAACAAAGAAAGTTCAATAGTCAGTAAGTTTGATTTAGCTTGCGGCGGTCGGAAAAGTTTGAACTCGCTGTCAAATTCAATTTATTGGGTCGGATACTTTATTTCTTGCTTCGTGACTGGGGCTTTGAGCGACCGATTTGGGCGAAAGTGGGTTTCATTCGGGCTTTTGATCGGGCTGACTGCTAGCACAACGTTAAACGCTTTTGCCTCCTGCATCTACTTGTATATAACTTGCAGATTTATAGTCGGTTTTTGCGTTCTGACTTTCGCTCTTGATTTTTTGATTTTGAGCGAAAGTGTCGAGAAATCTCGATTTGCACTTGTTGCAATTACATCTAGTTTGTTTATTTTCACCGGAGAGTTTTCATGTATAACTGTTGGATATATTTTCGAAAATTCGTGGAAATTACAGCTTATTGTGATGGCTGTACCTGCATTTTTATATATTCCGCTCCATTTTTTCTTAATGCCCGAAAGTGGGCGATGGCTTCATTCTGTTGGCAGGTTTGAAGAAAGTCAAAAACGTCTCAGAGAAATAGCAAAAATTAACAAAAAGGACCCTTGTTTGATTGACTTTGCATTCGAAAACGAAAATAGTGTCAAAAGTGAAAGTATTTCAAATGTTAGTGTTGACATATTCGAAAGAAAAAGATCGACCCAAAATTCTGAAAATGTTAAGAAGGCGAGTTTACTTGACCTTTTTAGAACATTTCACACTTCAATGTTGACATTAACATGTGCTCTAACTTGGTTTTCATGTAGTCTAGTATTTTACGGTTTAACGTACATCATCGGAAGTATCGGTGGTAATTTGTACATCAACGCTTATTTAATTTCCTCTACAGAAATACCGGCTTGGACCGTTTTGTTTGCCATGGATAAATTTGGGCGCCAAAAAACAGCTTATATGTCCTTATTCATATGTGCCATATCTTGTGCAGTCATACCATTTACTAAGCCAATTCTAGATGGTAAGTTACAGATTGGGTTCGCTATGATTGGGCGTTGCCTAGTAACGGCCTCGTTCAATTCGCTATATGCGTATACACCCGAACAATTTCCGACAGTGGTGAGGTCTACTGGGTTTACGTTCTGTTCGTCCTTTGCGAGAGTAGCTTCGATTTCGGCACCGTTTATAATCCAGCTTGAAGTAGGACCTTATAACAGCTTGCCCTTTTTAATATTTGCGGCTTCTGGGTTTATTTCGAGCGTGTTCGTTTTCTTTTTTGCAATCGAAACCAAAGGAAAACCTTTCATTACGACTATCGAAGAATTCCAATTTGCGGCCAAAACAAAAAAGATTGTTCTGCTCTCGTGAAAAGGCGACGGTTGATAAAAACCGATCTCATATAAAGATATTTATTTAGAAAAAAATTCTCAGTGTCGAGAAAAACGCCTGACTGTTTTGTCTCCACTCTTATTTAGAATAAGTTGTGTGCTAACTGACATTAATCTCTGATCAACCCAATATTAACAACTATTGCTTTAAAAAATTTCAGCCGTTATTAACCATTTTCTGTAGCTGAGCTGCAACGCTTCCGAGGTCCTACCGGACAGCAAAATTATTTTAAGAAAGTTGAAAAAAAAACATTCGCAAAATTACTGAATAATTTTTTAAAGTTATTGTGTCAAATATTGAACCCAATCATGTTGTTATTAAAACTATTATTAATATTTTATTATTATTATTAACTTTCAACTATTTTGTATATTACATAGTCATATTTACATTGAAGTCGTTTTTTTTAGTTTTATTGTTTCTATAAATTCTATGAAGTTAAATTAGTTTTGTTATTTTATAAAATCCATGATGACAAATTAGTTTTATTGTTTTATACATTCCACGAAACCAAATTAGGGCGACCCGAAATATCATGATGCTGAGAAATAATGTTGAAAAAGGATATCCAGCTATTCAAACTGGGTCGTTTTGTGCCTGTGGTGCATTGAGAGGTTCTGAACGCAAAACACTAGAGCTAAAGCATATTTTTTACATTCAAAAAACTTTAAGTCACTACGAAGGTGCTGAAAAAATTCAAAAAAAAATTTAAGATTAAAATTAAGTTTTGGGGCATAAAGTAAATTGCATCCTAACAGTCTAGGCCTGCTAGCATTCCTGCTTTTGCTCGAAATTAGAACATAACCAAAAAATTTTTGCCACATGGATTTAAAAAAAAAACATATTTGAATGTTGCTCAAACGACGTGACGACTGAAAGGGTTTCAAAAGCAATATATTCATTATTTGGGCTACCTGATTTCGTCAGCGAAACTTTCAAAAATTCTTCTCCAATTGCAGGGGACGGAATGAAAAACCATCGTAGTCCTCATTTGCTTATCATTTTTTTGTCTATTGATTATGCACAAACTATGACTTGGACTGCATTTTATTTCAGGGGGTTTTTTGATACTGATAATGATTTCTAGCTAATTTAATTTATTTTTTTTATGAAAGCTTTCGCAGTCGTGATTCGTAATCGAAAATCGTGTTTCGAAATATTTGCCATGTTGAGAAAAATTTTTCCCGAAAAGTTTTTCTTTTAAAATGATTTCCTTAGCATTTTTTTCAACCTCTTCCTGCATTAAGCAAAAATTGGGGAGAGAAATAGCTTACGCCAAAATCTCAGTCGTCTCATTCAACCCCAGGGGGCCAAAAAGCAGCTAAACTCAGCTCAGGTCTCACGGTGGTGGACTTGACCGCTGACTCGTCAAGCGAAGGCTCAGTAGTGGACCACCCTAACCCTGCGACACAAACATCTTCATTACCAATTTCTGACCAACATAATCCAGCTGTTTTTCTGCCTCCGACAATGTCCGAGAAGGTGTTCGCGGTGATTCCATTGCCAAAGAAATTGCTCATGAAGAGTAATGGCCAACTCTTCAGATTACAACAGCGCGCGGACCACAATTTTTTAAATCGTATCCGACTGTGGCTCATTCTGGCAAAGTGGCTGGCAGCGGTTATGCCTCTGTGGTCACTTAAAATTCCACTCAAACCTCTAACCAACCTGAGAAACTAGGGCCTCAGCTCACAGCCAGAATCTCCTCACGTTTTTTGGCGATCATTGGCGCCAGTTAAATCAGTGGAAGCTGAGGGGTTAGAGCAATCATCTTCGGCCACTCGACCCACTGTTAATCAAGTCTCTCCTCGCAAGAAGGTTGAACTCATGCGACAACGTCCATGTCAGATTACGCAAGAACGGGTGACCCAAAAAACAAAAAAAGAAATAGATCGAATGCTGTCAAAAAAACTCTGTTGTTTCTATTTTTTGCTAATTTTCCATTTCCGAAGCAAATTTTCTAAAAACTATTTATTCTGTTCATGTTCAGGCGGCCCTGTTTTTTCTGTCTAGTGACCATAAATCAGTATAATAAATATGAAATTTTTCTTCCGCTCGGATTGTCTTGAGGCGACTTCGGTAAAAACTCACCATTTTTTCTTAACTTTGTATTAAAGACACTAACTTACAAGGCATCCTCCGAAATTATGATCCCATCACCCAGATGTATATCTTCTGTCCCCTAACCAAACTCTTAAACGTAGACGAACCCCGCCCACTAATCGTCCCACACAAATTCCTCCAGCCCGTTGAAGTCCCAATCCTAGAATTCATATATAACACTCGCTATAATCATAAACTCTATAACCTAATTCAAAACACACCATATGATCTCTCGCCTAGCACTGAAGAGCACAACATCATTAAAGCACTCGAATTGCTTTGGCCACTTCTTCAAACTAAAACCATCATTCGATTACTAGCTAAACTACTAACCCCATCAGACATCATCCACGACGTTTTTCCATACGGATTCTTCGCCGACGATTATGTAATATGAATTAAAAAGTTTACTAGCAAGTACGAACAAAACTAACCTTCTTTTAAAATGTTTTCTTTTTTCTTCATAGGCACGATTATCAATCACCTACAAAACAAAAAGCGAAATAAAAAACATGAAACTTTTTCTGGATTCATAAATTTCCATTAACCAATTTCAATTATTGAAGCAGTAAAAATTTTTCCCGTACAAAGCAAAAAATTAAAATAAAAATTATTTTCCCCAATGCAGTAAATTTCCATGCAAATGAACATAAATTGATAATTTCAACCCCCAAATCAAGCAGTAATATTCATAATTTTCAAATAAATTAAATTGATAAAAATTGCCCATAAATTGCAAAAAGCAGTTCTAACCTTTTTAAAGACGCTTCCTTATATTCACTCGCCCACAAATTCTATCCACAGTCGCACAGCTCGCGCACGAAGATTTGCTTAAAATAATGAAATTAAGTTTTAACTTTCACTGGTAACAACAACTCAACAAGTCTTAACTCGTTTCAAACTTTCCTTTAACCCGGTTGGAAAGGAATTATAAAATAATCCAAACTAACCAACGCAAGCTTACTAAACACCACAAACCACAACCTAACAGCATGGGTAGGAAAAGAAAACCCACGGTACCCAAACTGGATTAACACCAGCTTAGAACTGGATAAATTGTTCTTTTAAAGACTACTTTGACGTCTGAACACAAAAAAACAACAGTAAAAAGCCGAAAGACAAACCCAAAACAAACAATTTGATTTTTGAGAAGAAAACATAACAAAGACAACAAAAGAAAAAAACCAGTAATAAAAAAGGCACGAAAAGTTGAACTAAAACAGGACCCTCTAAAAAAGAGAGCATGGAAATATACCCTCACCCTAACCCACCAGAAGAGGACGTCCTGAGCATGCTCTATAGCCGACCTCACTCACCGTGCTACATCCACGCTTTGTGACAACACCCTCTGTTTGTGACGGGAGTTACTCAAGTGTGAGTAGCTTTTAAAAATAACCGAACTAAAAAATAACGCTTTTGCGATAAACACTAAAACAAGATCATGACTAAAAAACAAGGTTAACAAAGATTTATATATGCAAATAAAAAAATGCAATATATAGATAATATACAGCCCGAAGACGAGCAGCAAGGAACTTGACAACCCAATCACACTCCAACTACGGAATGGCAAAACCCACCTGACAATACTGCCTACAGTCACTACAATCAACGGACTTAAAGTACGACTTGGCATCACAGCAAAGGAAACCCATTGCAACAGAACAATGGCCATCTCGATGTTCAAGTATACGTACAGATCCACCAAGTAACCAGGCACTGCATCCAAAGTCAAACTACATGACACTCCCGAATGTGATTGGACCATTGCTACTCTCTAAAATCAACCAGATCAACACTCATCACAACCGATCAGAAATCGTAATACGATCTCCCGAAACTAACGTGAAAACATCTCTTCTTCCAAACCAGAAAAAAGAATATACTCGCAACCTCTAAAGAAAAAACACCATCATCCATCCTTCAATACAATAGAAGATTAAAAAACTAAAACTCTCTAAACCCCGGATGGGTGGAACCAGATCTAAACTAGTATTTATCATTGGTTATTATTATGATATTTTATCTCTATAAAATACTGAATACTAACCAATCATACTCCATCAAACTTACAACCCACGTTGTAAGTGTTGAAACTATTTGTAGTTTCAACACCAGAGCAATTTGAATTAAACTTAGAATACAGTTGTTCTCATTCTGGAACTAACTCGCGCAAACCGCTGTACACTAGATCTATTGAGACTAGGAGATATGAGTAAAATTAAGATTGGTATTAGACTAAGAAGTTGCACGAATCATTCCGGCCGAAAAAAGGATAGCGTGACGAGCAGACGGTGTACCTTATCTGAAATTACTCTATGAGTATAGTAAACAATACATAACTCACCGGGTCGAGGTTTGCGATTTCTCGAAAGCGTTTAAAAGTCAGTCAGCCAAAAACGGATATCTCAAAATAGTACAAAGAGGGGAACCTTTGGGTCGGCATGGGGTCGAATCCCTGAGGGGGGAGGGGGGAAGCATACGATTAAGGCATGAGTAAGTGACTGATTGATGGTCAATTTGCTTTGATCTTTTTCATAAAAATTGTTTGAGTTTGATTAATTAGGCGAAGAGAAGCTTTAAAAATTTTTTAAATAGTGCATCATTTTTTTTGCGTCAAACGCGGCTATAGAGCATTAAAAAATATACGATACACTATATAATTTTTTCACCATTTATGATAGCATTTTATAACTATCTGTTTTAATTTTTACTGAATGAAACTTTGAAGAATTTGTAAGGAATGAGTTATGCGTGAGCAAGTAAAAGTTACAGCTATGAGTCCGTACTGAATGATAACTGCATTAAAAAAATTAATCACAATTGTAGCTAGCGAAGCTTGTTGTGTTGCTTTCATGTCAGATCGTACTGTCGTCTCTTTCCTGCCACTCTTTTGGACTGGAAAAATCATCTATGGATTGGGACATGATGATGCCATCCAGATATGTGCCAATCATAATCAAGACAAGTTGTACGTGGTGCAGGTGCTGTCCATTGATACTACCAGGAATGGGTTGAATTCATTTGTTATCTTCTGGGTAAAAGCGGTAGATTGTGAGGGCTAAGATTGAGTTTACGAAAATAATAAAGCAGAAAGGCAAGCGTTTTGCTGTTTTGCGCTTAATCTTCAATTCCTTTTATTCATTGGTATGACTAGCTGGCATCCGGTGAACTGATCACATGATTCACACGTAATAATACATCAGTCCAATTGAGAGCGAGAGTAGCAGATGGACACGTGAGTCGATACTCTTCAACGCCGCTGCTCTCGACACTAGCAAAACACACAAGATTCAAAACTCAACACAAGATTCAATTATTCACCAGCTACAACATGTAAACCGAAAGTAACCAACTTTCAAATTAGCTGAAGGGGCTACCAAGGAGCCAATCAACTTATGCGCAGTGGTAACCCTAAACAATCTCGAAAAAAGATGAGCAAGCATAAAGGGGTGAGAAATTTTGTAAAACTGCATATTCTGAATATCTATATTGTCTATGATAAAAGTAAATAAAAATTTTTCAAACCATTTGTGAAACAAATAAATATCAGCTCAGCAAAACATTTCAATTCGACGCACGCACTATCTGAGGACTTTTAAGAAGTTAATTTCTCGAAGATATTCCTCTCAAGAAGTAGGTGTCGCTTTTTTGAAAATTGGATTTTTGTTATTTATATTCATATACCATTCCGTTTTTGTCACATTTTCTATTTTAATGAGCTTGTGCGGACAACTTATTACCACTCGTTTTTTCAATTGACCTGATTGTCAGATTTGGCAGGACAGTTTTCAAGAACAAGATAAACATTCACAAAAAACTATTGAAAACTCAAAAAAAAAGGATTTTTCCTGAAGCCCATGCCGGTTTTTCTACAAAAACATAGTGTTATCGTTTTTGCACAGAAGATCATTGCTCCATGCTTTCTATTTCAATTATTAACTTCAAAGTGGCGGGGCAGCTTTTGAAAAAAAAATGGTTCCAAAAAAAACGAAATGTCAATTTTTTCGCTAAGTCTTACAAACTTTACTTTAAAATTTACGGCGTAGCAGCTTCTTCAGTGGAGAATCGAAAAAATGTTCTTAAGCTGAAAACTCTTGCTTTTTCTACAGCAAGCAGGGCATAACGGGAAGTGGGTCAAACATCCTCCTTGAGACTTTGGAAGGCCGTAGAAACTAGAGTAAGGTAGAAAAAGAGGAGTGTTCAGTTTCTCCATTGGAACCATTTTGTTGAAATTTGTTAGAGCAATTTTTGAGAAAAACTTAATTTTTCAACAAAAAAAATATTTTCCAAGGGTCTCAAACAAAAAGAATAAAAAATAGAAAATTCGTTACATTTCATCGAGTTTGTTTTTATCAAACATGCATTTTTCCTGAAATAATTTATTACTGACCCGGGTTGACCAAAAATGCTTATCATACAATTCTCATAAATGGGAAATTTCTTTTCATACAACTTCATACAATTCCATACGTATAGAAAAATGTATGAAAACTCTATGACCAGCATTTTCCCATAAATGGAAATTGTATGAAAGGTATTTTCTCCATAAACCAAATAGTTGTTTTTTGTTCGTAAGTATATTTTCTGACAAATTTTCGGTTGTGTTTGCAACCGAACACAAGTGACAAAGACTTTGGTTACTCAAAGCACCAAAGATTGGACGGTCTTGCATTTACAATGCATAAAAATTGACCTGAATTGTCTTCGAGTTGTCTTTTACAAATGATATAACAAAAGTGACAAACTTTTCATTTTTGGCAAAATTTTTCATGATGATTATTTTAAATTTGTGAATTTTCAAATTATCAGGCCTTGATCAA
Source organism: Symsagittifera roscoffensis (assembly GCF_963678635.1). Lineage (NCBI taxonomy): Eukaryota > Metazoa > Xenacoelomorpha > Acoela > Convolutidae > Symsagittifera > Symsagittifera roscoffensis. The sequence goes on along the minus strand of NC_087062.1, from coordinate 10,904,340 downwards.
GGCATACAAAAACACGCCATACAAAAGAAATGGACATTTTCAGCGTTTTTGAAAAAAAATAGTGAAAAAAAGCCAATATTATCGTATCCAGGACTACGTTATGCACACAAAAAATTAAATTTTGCACGCAAAAAAAATTTTTCGGAAAATGTTTGTTTGCGTACAAAATTCGATTTGCGCCTGAAAAAAAATTTAAAAAACTTTTGGGGCAAATTGCCTAAATTTTTTGTGTCGTATATGGAAATTGTATGGCTAGCATTTTTTCCAAAAAAAATTTGTAATCTTTTTTGTTGTCACCAGTTTGTTCAACTGTTCTCAAAAAGTCGCAGACCATTTCTTAATTTTGTTTCTATTGTTTTTCAAAAATGTATGAAAATTGTATGACAAGCATTTTCTCTCCATACACTTGATGTATGGAATTGTATGATAATGATTTTTGTTGTATGGAATTGTATGATAAGCATTTTCGGTGTATGGAGGTCAACCCGGGTAACTAACTTATTGAACTGTTTTATTAGACAGATAGCGTTTTGCTAGAGGCTATGTTAGGTTTAATTTAAGATTCGAGTAGAATTATTGAGGACGTAGGATGATTGATTTTTGCAAAAAAAAAATTGATATTTTGTTCGCTCGTTTTCAGCTTGACTAAACTGGTTTAGCATGCTTGATAAAAAAACTATCAACCAAAAGAAAATTTGCGAGCCGCCGACAAAAACTTACAAACTTTCAAAGAGGGTTTTTAATTCAAAGAAACTGCTTTCGCTCTACCCAAGAACTTAGTTTATGTTGGTGCAAAAGGCGCTCATAGAAAGCTGAAGGGTTGTCCGATCAAAATGGATGTTCTAAAATAGTAAAGGGAAATTTTAGGATAGTTAAGGAAGGATTTGAATCACTAAGAGAAAAAACGATTGTCCAAAATTTCCGGTGATGTTTCCGTTCATTGCTCAAACGCACTGTTTTGTCAGTGTAGTAAGATTTTTGTATTTATGATTGGTTGTTTTGCATATTTGTATATTTGTAATTTGCATATTTGTAATTTATTTGTCGAAAATTTAAGAAGACCGCATAATAAAACTTCGAGACCGCATAAAGGGCAGTTGCAATCAGGGGCGGATCTAGGATTTTTTCGAGGGGGGGGGCGGATTTTCAAAAATTTTTCGAAAATTTTGACATTTTTTTTGGTCGACCAAACAGATTTTCCGCGCTCTTCTAAAGCACTAAAAGGCCCGTGTTTTGCAAATTTTTGAAAAAACAGGTCAAAAAAGCCGTTTTTAGGCACTTTTTGGAAAATGTTGACAAAAAACGCGTTTTTTTGGCGCGCGCTCCCCCTCAAAATTAGTATATATTGGCGCCAAAGGCGGCTTCAGAAAAATTTTAGGGTCGGTCGGCCAAAAATGGGTTTCTTAAAAAGTACCAAAGGGGGGACCCTTTGGGTTGGCAGGGTTCGAATCCCTTAGGGGGAAGGTAGCGTCCGCCCCCCCCCCCCGCCCCCCTAAATCCGCCCCTTGTTGCAATGTTAGGACTTTACACTCATACGAGGGGTCTTCTTGGTCCGACATTTAAAGAAATTAACAAAATATGTATGCATGTTATAGAAAGTTATTCAGACTATTTTCGGTGATCGAAACATAATATTTATAAAACCTCAAGCTCCAATGAAACTATTGACCATCTGTGTTCAAAAGTAATAGAATCACCCTCGAATTGGATCATCCTCATTTTTTGGTGAATATTTGCAGGTTTGAAAATTGCCAGATTAGACATAATCTCGGCCTAATTTCTGCAAGCTTAACGTTTAAAGTTTTTTAAACTAATCGAGCTTAACAAAGGGGCGGTCGGGATAATCAAACACTTGGCCTGATACGAGCAGTAATGTTGGTTTTATTTGTTTGCTGAGACAATATCTGTTTTTTTTTTGCTTTATTGTTGTTTTTGTTTCGCATATTTTTTTCATATTTCTGTTAGAGTTGTCATAGCGCGAATTAAGATCTAGTTTTGTAGTACTTGCTTGATTGTTTATTTGGTTAGGGCAAGCGCTCGCATTGAAGTTTTTTGAAAGGCAAAGTCATTAATAGTTCATAAAACTTGTTTGCTTGTTTTGAAGAATTTTTTTACGTTAACCAAAGTCATGAGGTTCTGAGTCACCCTAAAACCCTATTAAGATCATATTTGCAACAAAGTTCAGCGCCAAAACTTTCTCTTAACAAAAACAATCGTATGCATCAGTTAAGCCAGTTAATTTACAAGGATTAAATCAAATGCAAGCGGGTTCGTTTTAGTTGTGTTTCCAAGCAAGTAGAACTTCTCATTAGGTTTTTGAATTGCGAGGTACTGAGTTTTTGTTTTTGTGTAGTTCGAAAAAGGAAATTTTTCTGTGTTTCTCATGCTAGATATTATAATCAGTGGGTACAAAAATCACATTCATTTTGAAATTCCAAAAAAAGCGGTTAGTGACAGAGAGACGAAATTCCTCTAGACACTGAACTTCTAATTAATAGGCAAAAGATCAAATGAACACTTATTGGTGTAAAAATGATTAAACATCATTTACGTGGTCGATTACTTTGTCTAAATTTGCCACAATAATGGATTATAATGGATTATAATGACAACATTTTAGACAACTGTTTTCCATTATAATCGATTATTATCCATGGAATTCCGGTGCGGGTAGTCGGTAAAACAAAAGATGAAAACATCTAAGGGTGATCAAAAACTGTCTAATCAATTTCTATTTTTAGTGCTTTGCTAAAGATTTATTAAGCAAGCTTCGGTTTTGTTTGTTTTACTGTCTCACAATTATCTATTAAACTCAGCGCCTAAAAAGATCTGTTTTTCAGTCACTTATCAGGAAAATTTTCTATTGGTTTATCAAATGGTGAGGTAGTTTTTTCCATTGCAATTTAGGGATAATACTGACCGTAAATATCTGCGCATCATTTTTTGATTCGCACAAATAGCTCATAATTTTGTTTTTGCATGTGCTTTCATCAAATTCTGGCTAAATGCAAATAAAAATTCACAATCATCATTGTTTCCCATCATCAAGCAGCATGAAAAATTTTCCACATATTAAACCAAATTTCTATTTTTTTTCTACATTGGGTTAATTTTTCTTTGCCTCAGTTCAAATACTGATTGAAAGCTTAATTTTTAAAATGCAAGTTTTCTGAAACAATCAAAAAATTGAATAAAAAGTTTCGGATGACAAAGTTTTTGATGACAATTTTTGACGACAAAGTTTAAGGATGAAGCGTAGAAACTAATTTTCCGGCTATCTTCCAATCCCTTTTCGAAGCATCCCAAAAATCGAAAGATGTCGTGTCTCAAACGAAAAGCCAAAATCTTATATGAATTATGTTGAAAAAATTGAAGACAAAAATTGAAACAAATTTATTACAATTGTTATAAAACTAAGTTTTTATCAATAGGAAAATTTGCTCTACAAAAATAAAATCATGAAATAACATTTAAAACATTTAAAATCATGAAATAACATCTAATTTTTGTGCGGTACTCGTCATATATGTTCCTAGACGAATAGTCAATAGTCAAGTCGAAATTGCAAGTCGAAATTGCAACAAAAAAGAAAACAAAATTGTTAGAAATTTATAAACTTTTTTTGAAAAAAAAACTGGCATATGAAAACAAAACGCTATGCCATCAATTTGAACCGACTTTAAATTAATTTACTCAATTCTAAAACACACCAACAAGTTAAAACTTAAACTAAGTCTTGGCACTTGCAGATAAAAAACCAATCAGAAATCTTCAATTCGAAAAATAGATTGATACAAAATTTTTTAAGTTTTATTTTTTTTCTTTATCAAAATTTTGAGTGTTTAAAAAGGAGGAAACTTTAAAAAGATTTTACCCTCTTTCGAAACATGTGCAAAACTTAAGCAAAAAACAATTTAAAAAATCCGGTGAAAAAGCTGACAGTATTATTACAAAATCATTAAGCCAACAATATTTAGGCAACGCAGACGTGAGCTTTAAAATTATGCTATTTTTGAAACGACTCAAAATAAGGTCACTGAGCCGATAAAATTTAAGCCTAAATCGTTTGGGCAGAACAAAGTTTTTAGCGAAAAAAAATCTACGAAGTCAAGGTTAGTAAAATTACAAACAGAAGAAGTAATTCAAAACACTTACCAACCACCATATGAATTGGGTATACCAAAAAAATTCTACCATGTGGCATCTAAGCCGAAAAAACATAAGCAGACAAATGATAAGCCAGTATTTTCTTTAAAAAATTGAATATTTCCCGTTTGAAAAAAAAAAACAGGTCTTGCCAGATTTGAACTCAGTTCCTTTCCCCTCCCAGCCGTTTTCATTACTTCCAGATCAATTGTACCGCAGATAAAAAGAAAAGAAATTTGAGCTTATTATGAACTGAACCTAAATTTACCATTCTAATTTTCACCATTCTGTGAACAAAGTTATTTACAGAGAACAAAGTCTTGTACCCGATTGCAACACCCTTGCTTATCGCAAGGGGTAAAAAATACATTAGTGATTGACGTTTTAGTAAAGCAGTTTCACCGACTATCTTGACTGGTATCAAATTAAATAAAATGCTGTGCTCTTCAACTTTCTCACTAACAAGTGATTTCAATGAAAAATTTCTCTCGATAGCGCTGCAGTTTACTTGATAACGAGACAGGAACACAGACTTTTTTGTATTTTGACGAATTGGACTTGCCTATCAAATTGAAGCTCTTGCTGAGTGGTTTGTTTGAGTTTGGGAGAGACAGACTGCACGTGTAGCATCCCTCCTTATCAGTGTCGAAGTTCTTGATGGTTAGGGAGAATACTGTCACTGATTCTTCATCCATTCCCCCCTCGCATCTCTTGATGGTGGGGACCCAGTCAGTGTAATCATCCGGCACAAGTTCCTCATCGCGCGACTCCGCATTCCCCTGCAATCCACACTGAGCCCCCCTTACTCCCCCTTGTCCCCCCTCCTGAGCACCCTTCCCTGTCTGTGTGTCCAACAAGGTTCTCTTCCACGAGAAAAAGGCTGTCTGGTAGTCCACTGGGGGTTGAGCCTCGAATGCACAACTGATTGTGGTGGAGGCATTTAACTTCACTGCTACAGAGTTCCTGTTGTCTGTCGTTTTTGATTCTAGGAAACGAGCCGGCCTCTTCACCTTCAGTGTCTTCAGTGGGGAGGGAAACTGTCTAACCTGGGAGTAGTCGAACACACAACGGAACTTGGCTCCATTCAGAGCCTCATTCACAGTAAATGTGAATTCTGTCGCATTTTCTTCAGGCTGAGGAAGAGTTTTCGGTACTTGCCTGGAACAAAACGACTCGTTATATAACAAGTTTCAAAAGTTCATTTGTAATATTCGCTTTCTTGTAAAATGTTGTTCAAATCAAGCAAAGTAGTGCTATGGGTGGATGGGGTTTTCTCACCATTTCACAGTCGGCAGAACTTTTTCACCCAACCGGGTCTGTTCTGAGGGAAGAGTGCACTTGAGGGTGACTTGGGATCCCACCTCTGCTACTTCAGTGGGCACACCGATTAGATTTGGTTGGAAATTAGCGGGAAGCACCAGCACTCCAAACGCTTTCTCCGCGGGAGACTTGTAAGGACTTCCATGGAACAGTTTGCAGCAGTAGAAACCACTGGAAACTTTGGAAACCTTGTCCACTACCAGAGCACTACTGGACCCATAGCCCACCCTGTATAATTTATCGTTCTGTCGGCTGCCTGCGTAGAAGATGGCTTCAAATGAGACTCCCTCTAAACTGAACCTCCACTCGAAATTGTCTTCGAAAGAGTTCGAAGTGTCGCAATGAAGAGTGACTGAACCTTCCTTTTCGCCATTCATCAACACCAGCTTCGCTTCTACTTTGTCCTCTGCTACTAGTTCTTGACACGTCTTCACATCTGAAACTCAATACATCTAAATCTTTTGAAGCCCTGAAGATGATTAACTAAAGAGTTGATCCATTTAGAAAACAACACTGCTTATATCAGACATAACCACTGGATGATCAGACTGCCCTTGAAGTTCTCTAAACTGATTTTTGGTTCAGAAAAAGTTTAAAATGGAAAAACATTGACTACTTTTATTTATTTCAGTAACACTTGCTTGGATTCTTGATATAATGCTAATTAAATTTACCGGACAAAGCGAGCAAAGCCGGAGATTATTACTACGTTTTTTTTTTAAATTGGGCTAAAATAGGTTTATTTTTTAATGCAAATATAGATGGGGTTTTCGCAGAAATTTTTCTAGGCGCGGAGGGTTCGGTTTTAAAAAAAAAATTTCGACCTTTTTTTTTATCACTCGAGCTCTTCGAAAATACTATAAGGAGCCTATTCAAGACAATTTGATGAACATATCTTGAAAGTCACTTTGTTGAAGTCAAATTTATTACTCATTAGTTCGGAACAAATCATGCTATTATTAAAAGATTTTACCGCATTTTTCTTTAATTCATGTGAGACAATTCATGTCATGAATATCCTCGGGGGAGGGAGATCTTATTTGGAACCGAAGGGGAAGGAGTTGAACCAAGTTTTTTGTTGTTGTTGTTGTTGTAATACAATTAAAGTGGTCTTAAATCTTCTTTTTTGGGGTTACGAGGGCAAGTTTCACCGCTGGTCTCGTTAAAGTACCTAGGGCTGTTTTCAGTTTACACGAGCGCGCGATTCCATCCGAGCCGGTAAAAACTTCTAACACTCGACCCAGTGGCCAGATGCCTCGTGGTGTAAAGTCCTCAAGTATCCACACGAGGTCATCCTTTTCGAGTGGTTCCTCGGGTTGCGTCCATTTAGTCCTTCTGATGAGAGTCGGAGCGTACTCTTTAAGTAGACGCTTCCAGAAGCTGTCAAGTCTATCTTTTGCTCGCTTCCAGGACTTGTTGGACAGTTTACTGGTAGATGCTTCGTAGAAGGCTGCTGCTGGAGCGTAGACGAATGGACGACCCATTAAGAAGTGGTTGGGTGTCAGTGGAAGGTCGTCGTCAAGGTCGCTACTGACATGAGTTAGCGGACGTGAGTTGAGGATTGCCTCGGTCTCCGCTTGGATAGTAGCAAATAGATCTCTTGATAGTCGATCAGAACCGAGATTTAGTAAGAATGCTCGTTTTATCAAGGAGACGAGTCGCTCCCACACGCCGCCAAAATGGGGGGCAGCCGGAGGATTTAGGCGCCATTCAACATTGTGGATTTGTAGCGTTTCAGTTAGGGTGGTTTCGTTGAAGTTGGTTGGTTCTGAGCGAAGTAAGTAGCGTTGTCAGAGATTAAAAGCTTAGGTGTGCCTTTCCTAGCAATAAAACGTCTAATTGCCGTTATACAGTTGTTCGTAGAAAGGTTGTCTGTCGATTCCAGGTGAACCGCGCGAGTAGAGAGGCATGTGAAGAGGCAAATATAGCTTTTTTCAGTTGTATCCTTTGTTGCTATGTAGAATGGCCCGATATAGTCAATTCCTGTGCTTTTGAACGGAAATGGGTCGTCAGACGGATCGTCGAAACGAGTTGGCGGCAAGTCGGCCATGAGTGGATGTAGCCCTTTGCCTTGGAATCTTCTGCAGAGAAAGCAGTTATGTCTCTACTGTCTGAGTGTTTTTCGGAGCCCAATGATGACAAAACTTTGTTGCAGGTAGTTGCGAATGTACTCAGTGCCGTGGTGCATGCAGCGGCGATGAGCGCTCTCGATCATCATACGCACAATTGGGTCCTTTGCGTTAAGAAGTATTGGATACTTTGTTGCGTCCGGTAAAGGTGAGTTTCGTAGTCGTCCTCGCCCGCGAATAACACCATTGTCGAGAAAAGGTGACAGCTGTTGCAGTTTGTCTTTGTTTTCAACTTGCTGCTTGGTTCGTAGTTGATTGTAGGTGTCACCAAAGGTTTCTTGCTGGGACTGTTGATAAAGGAGGAGCTTAGCTTTTTCTAGGTCTTCCATAGTGGTAGAACGTTTGCCGTTTCCCTTATGTGCCAGTCGGTCATGTCTGGGGGTTTGACCTTGAGAAATACGCAATTTTGGAGTGAAATTTTAATTTTGCAAAATTCGAATTGAGCATGTCATGCTCAATTTTCTCGAACCAACTGAAAATGAAAAAGTAAAAAATCAGAACACCCGAATTAACAATTGCGGGAAACTACTCAAGAAAAAGGCAGGAAATTGCTGTTCGCAATTTCTCGATACGAAATATCAAGAGAGTAGAGCTGTCTTATCCCGAAAACAGGAGAAAACAACATTGACTTGAGGAAGGATCACTATTCGAATGGAATAGTGTGGACCTTCAACGGAATAGAGGACTACTCGAGTGTCCTAATGGTCCAAACGAAAACTTCAATTCTTGAGACAGAACTTACTTTCGTTATTGAAACTAATTGGCCTTAAAACTTATTTAGTTATATTAGTTAATTCTCAAGCTGCTCAGTTATAACTTACTCCTCATACTCAAGTGCGTCGATATGTAAGTTCCAATTTAAATTTCTCGAGTGCATTTTATGATAATTATGTTGAGATAAGGCGAGTTTTAGGTTGATCCATCTGAAATGGATCAAAGTTCCACTGTCCAATAAGAAGTAACTAAGCGGATTGTTCCGACCCGGTTTTTAACGGCGTTCATGTATTTTGGGTATCCCGAGACCTAAGTATGGGGACGTTTTTATTTCTAGAGTGGGGGGGTATTTTGGTAGTGGCCTTTAAGCTGTAATGGGTTCCAGTCTCATGTCGCAAGCGAACCGAATTGGCTCCGACCGTTCTTGAGGCGGAAAAACACAAGAGATAGTGTCCCTGACTCTTGAGCCAATGGTTATAGGGCCTATTTTTCTTAAGCCTCATATGTGACTAAAGTAGGCGACTGTTACATAGTGTTTTTATGGCGCTCCTGGGTGTTTTTACGACATCATGACTACGGAGTCGAACCCACTTGACACAGCTCCGGGCTACATGCCCATTCTAGAGTACCGGTGGTACGGTTCAGCGGGAACGTGTAAACCTTCCGGTTGTACCGTGATAGCTTTTTAAGAAAACTCAAGAAAACTTCCTGGTACGCTCTCCGAACGAGGCTTAGCTAACCGAGTAAAGGGGGGCAACGAGGGGGACAAAAACACGAGCAAAAAAGGAAAACAAATAGGAACAAAAACTATAAAACGAAAAAAGACAGTGACTTTGATACCAAATTAGTTGGATCGAACCTTTGTATTAATTAAATAGTATACACATACTGTTTTACAAGACCGATCGTTTCGATCAATCTAGCAATTTAAACCAGTGACCTTGGTAGGGTGCCCGAGTGGGGGGCGTTGTTAAGGGTTTTTAGATAGATTGCGACCCAACCGGACCACTAGGAGACTTGACTGGAAAGGGTGACCAGTCGAGTGGGAAAGAGGTTCACAAGGATCGAAACGGACCACCAGGAGGCTTGATTGGAAGAGGTGACCAGTCGAGTGGGAAAGTGGGTCTGCTGTCAAGGGCAGAACAGAGACAACCAGCACAGGGCCACTACAAGAGGACGCACAGGGGTGTTCTCAAGTCGGACAACGGGTATCGTTAGAATCCACATTACATTATAGGAAATAAGTGTAAAATTGGATAAGCGGAGTCCCATCGTTTTGAAACAGTTTTTACTCAAGCAGACCTGGAAACAGGTCTACGGTTTTCTCAAGAGAGGTTCAGCACCCGGCGCTTAAGGGATTTTTTGGCTTAAGAGGGGGGCTAAACAGGGGGGAGGTTAGCAGGGGGGCTGGTTAGGTTAGAGGTTGGCGGTTGTAAATTGTAAAAAGGGGGGAATTAGAGTAACTAGTTAATCGACATCGTTGATTTAGTTACATTAGCCATCAACACGCGTGGTAACAATAGGTGGACATCCAAAACTTATCTCGAGTTAAGATTGGTACGCTGGTTGGATCGGTAGGGGGGAACGGATATAGACAGTTTTCGTGACACCTCATAAGACAACTAGTGGGGGGAGGAAAACGCGTGGCAATTAGGTACCAGACATTTTTTTTGAAAGAAGGTTGACATTTGTCTCCTTTGAATTTTAGGTGGGTCGATTACTCTGTTTTGTTATTTTTTCGGTACAGAATTTTATTTTTTCTATAGACATTGTTGCGTTTTGGGGAAGATTTGCGATTGGTTTTTAATACAAACAGGTGATCACAAGATACCTGCACACAAGTTGTGGCTCCCAATCGCTGGGAACATTCAAAAAGAGGTAACTAATAAAGGGGGGGCCAGATTTGGCAACCAAGAGAGGGTTTTTGGGAAAATTTTCACTAGAGCTTGAGTGGTGGTACAAGGTACAGACAACCAAGGAGTCCCTACAACGAAGAAGAAAGAAATCCTATATCCAGACATTCAGTAACGAGTCTTGGGACAGTACCGAACTAGTCTAGGGACATTGCAGTCTGGGGACAGTCTTGGAGCAACACAGTCTTGGGACAGTGCAACTTTGGGGCAGTCTTGGACCAGAGCAGTCTTGGTACGAAGCGGTCTTGGGACATTGGTCTTGGGACATTGGTCTTGGGACGTTAGTCTTGGGACATTAGTCTTGGGCCATTGGTCTTGGGACATTGGTCTTGGGACATTGGTCTTGGGACGTTAGTCTTGGGACATTAGTCTTGGGCCATTGGTCTTGGGACGTTAGTCTTGGGACATTGGTCTTGGGCTATTGGTCTTGGGACGTTAGTCTTGGGACGTTGGTCTTGGGCCATTAGTCTTGGGACGTTGGTCTTGGGCCATTGGTCTTGGGACATTAGTCTTGGGCCATTGGTCTTGGGACGTTAGTCTTGGGACGTTGGTCTTGGGCCATTAGTCTTGGGACGTTGGTCTTGGGCCATTGGTCTTGGGACATTAGTCTTGGGCCATTGGTCTTGGGACGTTAGTCTTGGGACGTTGGTCTTGGGCCATTGGTCTTGGGACGTTAGTCTTGGGACATTGGTCTTGGGACGTTAGTCTTGGGACATTAGTCTTGGGCCATTGGTCTTGGGACGTTAGTCTTGGGACATTGGTCTTGGGACGTTAGTCTTGGGACGTTGGTCTTGGGACGTTAGCCTTGGGCCATTGGTCTTGGGACGCTGGTCTAAAGGTACCAACGAGAAGTACTGGGACAACGCTGAACGGTCTTGGGACGGTAAAGAGAAAGTCTTGGAACAGCATTAGGAAGGGGGTACTACAAAAGTAATAGGTTAGGTTGAAGCACCAAGTATAACAACACGTTCCCTATCCTAACCTAACACGAAAAGAGCTTACAAGAGTTCAAGAAAAATTGTTTTTAGCGAATTATTAATTTCTTTTTCCTTGGAGTTTTTAAACCTTAGAATAGAATTTTTGTAGATAATAATATTGTAAATAATAACAATTGTAAATAATGAGGCGGAGCAGGGTACCGGTAGCTGAAAAAAGATCGACCGAAGCAAGGTATAATTCGTCGCTACGCAAAGCAACACCAATGGGTCCGAAGATAACAAAGAAGAACTTTTCAGTTAACATGGTCAGCACAAGGAGTACAGCGGAGAACAGGACGAAAGAGGGCACGGAAGGGGAGAGAGTAGGACCCACCATCGAGATTGATCTAGAGACACCCGATCAAAGTGTGGATGAAACAGGGAAGATGGCGACAGAGTCAACTCCAATGCCCAATACAGAGGAATCGAACCAGAAACCCATAGAGTTCTCACCGATAGATGACGCGGAAGATGCAATAGGCAACATCGAAGAAACGGTAAAAGAAGACTCTCAAGTAAAGAGGACATCTTTTACGGAAAAATTGGGAATAATGTTCGGAATAAAAACGAGAGAAAACGTGACTGAAGAGCCAAAAGCAGAAAGAGCACGAACATTTGGTACAGTGAGCACGAAAGCAACAGAAACCGGCCAGAATGAGGAACAAGCTAAAGCAGAGGCTATGGCCGAAGAGAAACCCACGGCTGACCCTGAAGAGACTACCATTGAGCTGGGCGATTTGTTGGCGAAATTAAATCAGATCGACAAAAGACTTAAGAACAGTGAAGAAGACAGAGAGGTGATAAAAAAGGAGATAAGATACAACAAGCACGAGTATCTAGACAGTTATTTTAACCTAGCTAAAGCAACAGAGGAGAGACTCAAGGAAATGTCAGACAAGGTAGAGGCCACCAATGAAGAACGAGAAAAGAACATCAAAACAGACATGCAACAGTTGAAGAACCGATATGATGATGTTAACAGCCAATTAGGGAGCCTGGAAAGGAGAATGGACACAATGAGCAAGAGTCAAGCAGAGAGTTCGTGTGCAATACAGGCGAAGTTGGATGCAATCTTGAGAGGTTCTACACCACAAGAGAGACCGGCAGCGGATCGCACGCAAGGCACCAGAGTTGATTTTGTAGAACCACAAAGAAACAAACGGCAATCGACACCGTTGCCCATACCCAGGGATGCGATAAGCATAGCACCAACAGCTGCGAAAACAATAATGAAGAGTGGAACGTCGAACACGACGACTGGTCCGGGAGATTCAACAGCCAACAGCAACTCAGGACCGGATGCTATGACATGGGCCAGCACTTGGGAGATGATGAACAGGACTCTAGAGGCCTTCGCCACGAGGAACACTGACTCGAGCGACAGGAGAGAGGGAAAATCAAGAAAAACATTCAAGAAGCCAAAAGAATTCAAAGATGACTCCGATGGATGCATTGACACTTGGGTGGAAGTGATGAGACTACATCTAGAGCAAGATAACTTGAGTGACGAAAGACAAGCGTGTACAGCCATACTCAGCAATTTAGAAGGCACGGCATTAAAGTGTGTGGTTGCGAAGAAAGAAGAAGAACGCGACACCGCGGACAAAATCTTTGAAATACTGTTGAACAGATTCGGCTCAGGCATGAAGGGTCATCAAGCGATGATGCGATTTGAAAAAAGGAGACAGAGGGACGACGAGTCAATAGATCGGTTCCTAGATGACCTCGAGAGCTTGAGAAGGAGGAGTGACCCAGAGGAGTCGACAAACAGACGGAACTTTAGCATTGCCTCGAAGTTCATTGATGGGGTGAAAAGTGATGACTTAAGGACAATGTTAGCAACATACTACACGTTGTCGAAGGACAGCGCACCCACCCCAGAAGAAATGAGACAGAAATCAAGAGAATACATGCTGATGAAACCTAAGAAATACTCATATTCTGAAAACAGGAACACGCAAGGGGGAAGCCAACCCCAGAGGTCATCATGGTACAAACCTAGAGATGATATGGATAAGCGCAGATCATGCGCGAACTGCGGGTCAGCGGATCATCATGTGGCTGACTGCACAACGTACAAACAAGGCATGAAGAGCCTAGGTTATGCACCGGATGAGAAGGACATGAGTCAGATGGAGGAACACGAGTACTATAATGGCTTAATCATCAAGATAGGCGCCAGATGTTTTTTCTGTAACCAGGAGGGGCACTTCAGAATGGATTGTCCCTTGTTCTGGGAAGCGGTCAAGGACCAGAATCACCCCAAACATAAGTTGGCATTAGCGGCGGTGCAGAATCAGCGGAACAGGCAAAACGAGTTCGAATCTAGGAACTTAGGGGCACCAAACACCGAATTGCCGACGAAGACAGTGAAAGCTGTAACACATGTTAGCGGTGCGTTAGAGTCCGCGGCCGGGAGCTCTCTAGAGATAAATTATGAGAGAGCGGCGACGGAAGCAATTGCCAAAGTGAAACAAGATCTGGCTGCGAAAGAAATAGAGCAACGACTAAAGTTGGAGATCGAGAGACAGAATTTTAACGAAGCACTAACCGGAACGAACGCAGTACCAGAGGCTAGCACGGGCTCAACAAAGAACGGGAATTGTAACACCGTGAAAATGGTGACAGGTAAACCCTTTGGAATATCGAAAATCGGAGCAAGAATAATGTCGATAATCACAGTGGGCGGCCACGAGGTGACTAGAAACTTGAGCGAGCCGAGCGACCAGACGTTAATGCACATTGACGTGTATGCAGACTACTTGAGTGGAATAAGTCCACGAACTACTTCTAGAGCGCTCAGGGCACTACTCACGAGAGGGGGCAGCAAGTCGGTACGTGTTGATAACAGATACACTGAAGCTTACGGTCCACACGAGGTTATGCTAAACATAGATGGAATCAACATCTATACCAAGACGATGATAACATGCGACGAAGACCTGATTGGACAAATCTATGTAGGGAAGGAGGAATTGAAAGTAAGATCGATTGGACACTGTGCTATGCTTGAAGAAGATGCAATGCACATCGGAACGGAAGCAGACGTGACAGGGCACGTGTTGGACATAAGTGGAAAGAAGACTCAGTTACGTGGGTTACTTGACACGGGAGCGGTCTTGAGTGTCATACCAATTGAGACTTGGGAGCGAATGGGCTTCAACAAAGATGATTTGATAGACTCGAGAATACGGCTGTCAGCTGCGAACAAAGGGGCCCTTCGGGTGCTAGGCAGGACGCCGATAATAGCCCTCAATTTGGGAGAACGTAACCTGTGGATGAGCTTCATCGTGGTAGAAAACCTGGATGAATCTGACCAATTCATTTTGGGCAGAGACTTCATCAGGAATTTCGACGTAACGATTGATCTAAATAATGCAATGTTCAGGATACGGAACCCGGATAGGAGGTACGCAATCAAACCGGTAAATTTGATAATGGCAAATGAAAACAAAGCACCGGTATTCTTGAGTAGGAGAGTGAGGCTAAAAGCTAATGAAGCAGCAATCGTGAGCTTGAGGATGAAAAACTACAATGAACTAAGTGACAATAAGCAAGTATGTATAGTTCCAAACCCTAATAGTCAAAGTGCTGCTGTTTTAGGAAGATCATTTTCGATAACGAAGAGTGGTCTCTGCGTCAGTGTCTTGTTGAATACCCTTGACATACCGATCACGATACAGAGAGGGAGGAAACTGGGATATGCTTTGCCGGTTAAAACTCGATATGAAACGATTGAGAACTTAAAACAAAATGAAGTTGTTGATTGTCCCAATCACAGGGATAAAATTTGTATCTTGAGACGATTGCAAAAAATTAAATATTCTTCAGGCCTAATTAAATCACTTAAGTCAGAAACGGACGATGGGCTGTCGAGCTGTTCAAACTTTCCAGAGCGACCCACACCAGATGAGATGCAGACAGATAAACCGGTTCTGCCGGAGATTGAACATTTGAGGGGCAAACTGAAAGATGAACAGCTCGAAGCCATCAAAGACGTACTAGAGCGGAACGAAGAAGTTTTCTCGAGGCATAAGGCGGATATCGGGTGTTGTAATTTTGTGGAGCATGAAATAGAACTTGAGGAAAACGCGGTACCGCACAGGGAGGGGGCGAGGCGTATGACCCCACACAAATCGGACGCGTGTAGAAAAGAAATCGAGACGTTACTAGAGTATGACATGATAGAACCATCCAAGTCACCGTGGGCGTGTGGAGTAGTGATGGCCAAAAAGAAAGGCGACCAGTTGAGGTTCTGTTGTGACTTTCGATACCTGAACTCCGTCACGGTGAAGGATGCCTATCCCATACCTAGAATTGATGAAAGCCTCTCGAAGTTAGGTGATGCAAAATTTTTTACGACTCTTGATTTAGGCTCGGCTTTTTGGCAGGTACCATTAAGGAAACAAGACAGGGACAAGACAGGGTTCGCCTGCGAGTTAGGTCTGTTTCAATGGAAACGGATGCCGTTTGGACTCTGCAATGCCACAGCCACGTTTCAACGGCTGATGGCACACGCGCTGATAGGCGTGACGAAGAAGTACGGCAACCTGGTAATGTGCTATGTGGACGACGTGGTAATAGCAACGCCAACACTAGAAGACCACATTGAGAGACTTGATGAGGTGTTCGCGTGCATGAAAAGATCGGGGCTGAAGTGCAAACCATCAAAGTGTGAAATACTCAAGGACTCAATAAAATATTTGGGCAGGATGGTAGACAAGCACGGCATCAGACCTGACCCAGACGCCGTGGAAGCAGTCCTAACCTGGAAATCACCGAAGACAGAGCACCAGTTGATGAGCTTCCTGGGCTTCGCTAACTATTACAGGGAGTTCATCAAAGGCTACGCGGACAAGGTATACCCGATGCAACAATTAATGAGACACAAGGGCAAGAAGTTCACGTGGAACAACGCAGCAGAAGAGTCATTCCAGAGAATAAAGAAAGAGCTATGTGAGGCACCAGTACTGGGTATGCCGACTGAGAAGGGGATGTACGTGCTGGACACAGATGCGTCGGTAGTCGCGATTTCTGGGGTTCTCCATCAAGAACAAGAATGGAATGGGAAGACAGTCTTGAGACCAATAGCATACGGGAGCAAAGTCCTAAGTGACACAGAAATGAAGTACGGAGCACCGAAAGCAGAGATGTTCGCAGTGGTCACCTTTGTCGAGAAATACAGAGCGTACCTAGGCAGTGAACCTTTCAAACTGCGAGTAGATAACCGAGCATTAAGCTGGCTGAAAACGTACTCAATGGACCAGAGCTACATTGGGAGATGGATAGTTCGCTTGGACGGATACAACATGATAATTGAACATAGAACGCGAGACAAACATCAAAATGCCGACAGCTTGAGCAAGAAGACGGAGTTCTACGAGAGACAAGAACAAAGAGAGGCGGACAGACCTGAGATCAAAGATGGTTTCTCCTTTATGGACAAAGAAACATACGACAGTCTTCCACTCACGAGATGGCTGGACAAATCAGGTAAACCGATTGAAGATCATCCCGAATTGCCAAAAGAGTCTCTTGAAGAGACCATCTTGAAGAAAAACAGAGGGATTCCGGTAGGAATAATGCTCAAGTCCAAAATCGTGAGGGAAACACTCAAGGCAAAAGGTCACGATCTCACCCAGGTAGAGGAGGGAACGGTCCAAATAGATGAAGACTTAATGAGGTTGCTTGAGAAACTATCGGATGACAAACCCGTGATCCAAGGGAAAAGTCAGGAGGCACCGGAACTAACCATACTTCGGAGAGAAAAAACAGTGAACAATACTGACGTCTCAAAAGGGATCACCACTGATAGCAAGGAAGTTGTGCGATCACTAGTTGAGAAAATCCCCGAAAAAATTCTGGAGCAAACAAAAGTCAGGGATAAGAAAGTGACATTCAGAGAAGAAATTGAACACCTGGGATTAGATCAAGAGTCCGGGGAGTGGTCCAGATTCATGAAAGAAGACGAAACCGGAGAAGGAAAATTGTCCGGGGAGCGTAAAGAATGGGATGAAGACTCGGACGAGAGCAGTGAGGATCAAGACAGTCTATGCATGATACTGGCGGAAGAGAAGATGAGACAGCACGACAGGGAATTACAGACAGATCCATCTTCAGGAACGTACAATCTGGAAATGCAAGAGGTACGAGGTGGAACAGAGCTCGAGAAAATAGCAGTTTCAAGAAAGCCTCTTAGGGAACTATCGTGCAACTCAAACGTCAGAACGAATCTGGTACCAGAGGACGACATGAAGATCATGAAAAGGATAATATGTGTGAAACTGAGCGATGACATCCACAATCCTGGTGAGATGAATGGACAGATCATGGCGTTAAAGGAGCACGTTAAGGCGAGATATAGACTGTCTGACCTAATAAGGGCCCAGAAGAATGACAAAATGACAAGTAACCTCTCCAAATGGATCCATTCTGGAGTCAAGGAGAAGGGGGAACTTGAGGAAGACAGCTACAAGATCTTGAGCCAGTTCTACAAAGAAAAGAGAGACTTACTTTACCACACAGCGGAAGGGGTGGTAGCGTGCAAGAGAAGAGATGAGGAAAAGATATTACACAAACACAACCTCATCATACTACCACAACTGTACCAAACGGAAGTGCTCTTCAGATCACACGACCAAATGGGCCATCAGGGGATAGATAAAGTACAACAAAGGATACTTCACAGGTTTGACTGGCCGGGAATGAGAAAAGCTTGCGAGAGATGGGTGAATGCCTGCCTAGCATGCCTTCAAGTAAAAGACCCAAGGAAGATGAAGTTTCCCCTCAAGTCTGTCGAGAGTTCGGAATTCAATGAAGTGGTGCAGATAGACCATCAGAAAATCTGCATGACGGAATCGGGTTATAACCAAATACTAGTTATAATAGATCACTTCACCAAGTTGGCGGAAGCAGTTCCGTGCCAGACAGCCTCAGCAGAGGAAACATGTGATCACCTGATAACGCATTGGATATCGCGGTATGGTTGCCCAATGACTTTCCAGTCAGACAACGGCAAGGCTTTTGTGGGGGACTTAACAAAAGAATTGATGAAGAGGTCACACATTGCTCAAGCACACTCGACGACCTATCATCCACAGACCAATGGGTTGGTAGAAAGACAGAACAGGACACTAGTCAACATGCTCAGGGTGTACTGCTCAAGGTACATGACGGACTGGGACAAATACCTGCCACAGGTAGTAGGAGCCTACAATAGTACCCAGCACTCTACAACGGGTATCAGCCCTTTCATGATGTTGACGGGCAGGGAAAGGGCAATGCCTCTGACATTCTTCTATCCGGAGTACGAGGGGAAGAGGACGTCGCCTCAAGCATACGTGAAGGAAGCGATCAAAAGACAACAAGAGCTGAACGAGCTATGTCGGAGAAACACGGCACAAGCGCAAACGAGGCAACGCAAGAAATATGACGAAAAGATACTGAGAGCAAAGCCATACGAAGTGGGCCAATACGTGTGGGTCTTTCAAAACGTCATACCGCCCAAGGGAACAAAGAAACTACTCAAGAAATGGAGAGGACCGTTCATGATTACGGAAGTACATCAACAAGGAAGGTTCTATCGCTTGAGTACAGGGCGAGCAGCACATTACGAAAATCTGAAACCTCACGTTCCGTCCCCGGAGGATTGGTGCCTGCCGAAAGACATGGAGGGTCTTGACTACCTGGTGGTGGAACCAGCGTGCGAAGTGAATGAGAAAGGCACCAGAGAGAAAAATGATGGTAATGAGAACTTGAGCTTGGACGACAACGAAAAGATAGAAGTGGAGTCGGATGCAGGTTCATTTGTAGAAGAAGACTGGAACGACCCAGAGCAAAACGAGGTACCGAAGTGGATGGAACCGGATCGACCAACACCACCGGAAACCAGGACGGGCAATCGTAAACGCACAGGCATGAGGTACAATAGGTACGGGGATGACTTCTTGATCGATAAGATACAGCCAGAAAAGTTAAGCGAGGAACTACTAGGCGTAGGCGAACTGGAAGCTGGAGAGGAATGGCAGGTCATTGACGATGGTGGACATTATCCGCAGGATGATTACTCGACGCCAGAAGTGGAGACGGATCTCGAGCAGGGTGAAATAGAAAGGAGGGAGAATACGAACTTGAGGATTCTAGAGTGGATGCGTGATGTCAAAGACGAGGGTCACGAAGGACAAAGCATGCAGCAAGTCGATGTATCAGCAGCAAAGTACATGAAGACAGCGGAGCCTCTTTTCGGATGGACAGCAACAGACAGGCCACTGGACATCCCTAAAGACAATTCAGACCCGACGACATCGACGGGGACGTCGATAAATATTTTTGTCCGGGGAGTGGGGGTAGGACTTACCCACACCGAAAATTTGATGATAAAGAAGCTCAAGGAAGTGAGGGAAACAAGCGGATTGGAACTGGAGGAAGAAGAACCAGAGCCTACCATAGGAAGGAATTTCAAAACGAAATTCGAAATACCCAATGAATACTCAGAGAACATCATGATAACGGATAGCGACTTCATCCTGTCAAACAGGACCAGCGCGATCTGCATCACGGCGGACATGAGTTTCAAATCAAGATTGGAGGCTGACTTCAAAAGAGAGTACCAGAACGTAGAGTTTCTGTTCAGACAGAGGCCAGGACTGGGAGGCATAGCAGCGCTTCCACCGTCAGTGGCACAAGTCCCGGGCAAATACCTCTGCTTCCTAGTAACGAGAGTCAACGACAGAAACACAATTGATCCCGAACACGTGATATTGGCACTGACAAGACTACGTGACTTCATGATTGAAAGAGGAATAGTGGAGGTCTCGATGCCGGTGTACGACCCAAACAGGGGCAAACTGAGCTCGAGGGAATTGTATGCTATCCTACATGTGGTCTTTGCAGAAACCGAGATAATGGTGCATCTTCACAAGAAGTACTACTTGAGCATCGCCTGAGTCGGGTACATGGAGGTATCGAGTCGGGTGTGAGGGAGGAGTCTTGAGTTAGGTACTGGGGTGCGGCGCAGGTAAGGGGATCTTAAGATGTGATTGGCATGACAATTATCATTTTAAATGAATGATGGTGCTAAAACATAAAATGTGTCTGCATGTTTTTTAGAAAATTTAAATTGAATCATTTTAGTAGGGCGAAAAGGGGAGGGTTTTTAATCATAAAAGTAATGGGGCTTTCTGGTTAGGAACATAGCTTGTCGGTCTAAATATCGGGTGTTATTTTCAGATTGATTTGTTGATCTCAAATTGACTACTCATCTTAATCAAAAGAAGAGAACGACATCTCAAGAAAACTCAAGTTGCTCAGGTAAAACTCAAGTTGCTCAGGTAAAACTCAAGTTGCTCAGGTAAAACTCAAGTTGCTCAGGTAAAACTCAAGTACTAATACTCAAAGAGTCAATCGAAGTCACAGAAATGGCCGATCGATACTGGAAGTCCATGCCATCGGCTCTGAAAAAGCCCACACTTGACGAACTGTACAGACGGCTGAGAGATCTGGATTACACTCAAGTGAACGAGAGAATGGCAGTGATGCTGAACGCCATCCTACAATTGGAGGATGAGGGCGAGTGTCGAGAGTCTGCGACGGAGGCGGTCTTGATGGTAGGCTACACCACTGAAGGGGTGTCCGATCAAGCACAGACCAGATGGCTGTCCTGGAACGTGGATGGAGCGATAAGGGGGTTCGATTTGGCGAGGAACCCTGGTCTAAACAACAACACAGAGTATGGCGCGGGGGAATTCCCACTGCCGGCCAGACCATCAGTCAGGCCCGCGAGCCAGAGTACGAGTAAAGTACCGTCGATGTCACGGGCACAGCAGACGGGGGAGGCTTATCCGGACGTCAGTGCCATGAAAAAAGAACTCGAGAGAACCCAGCGGGAGAAGAATACGGCTAACCTCGACCGGGATCAAGCGGTGCTCGAGAGGGATCAAGCGCGGAGAGAATTGGACATAATGAAGGCGGAACGGCTGCAGGCAGAAAGGGTGCGGGAGAATGCCGCTAATTGTGAGCAGCTGAAGCAGGCTCTCGAGAGAGACCAAGCAAAACTTGAGAGGATCCAGCAACAACAGCGCGAGCTCGATATGCAAAAAGGGGCTAGGCCCAAAGAGCGGGTAGTGACTGTCTCAAGGCCAGAGTCACGCATGGAGGTGGACGAAGCTCCTAGGTCAAAGGGACGATTCAACCTCGATCGTGCGGCGCAAGAACATATGAATGAGGGGCTGGAGGTATGGATACCACCCGAATCAACGTCCTCCCTGCGTGGAATGGAGACTCAAGTAATACGACCATTGATGGACGTCGCGCTGCCTGGATACACACCGAGTTCGACCCCAGGTAGTAGTGGCGGCTCGTCACGGCTGAAAGAGTTGCAGGAGAGGTTACAGCTGAGGAATCTCGAGAGTCCGGTAAGAGTGGATTTACCCTCGACTTGGGGGGAACAGCCTGTCAGGAGTGTGATGATCTCGAGCTACAAGAAGAATACGGATGGGAGATATCGCAAGCACAATCGTATAGACTGGAATCCGGCGCAGAGAGAGAGAAGAGATTGCTTCCACGATGCGACTTGGGTGGAGTACTTCACGTATCCTCGAGTGCCTGAAGGCTCGGTTCACTTGATTATTGGAGACAGCTTGCTGCGGGTGCTGACCCGGATCCAATCCCATTGGCAAACGGGAATCTTGAGCTTCGCCGGAGCCGCAACGCCGCAGATGTTAGCGACTCTTGAGATGCTAGGGATGGTGAGCGTGTACACAGTCACCCTGATGGTCGGGACGAATGATGTGTCAAGGGGGGAAGCGAGGAAGGTGACAAGGCTGCATGAAAAGATGAGCTGCATTCTCGAGGAGATACGGATCCAAATGGACCCGTCCATTCTCACGGTGTGTACTGTTCCCTACAACATGGGAGCGGATCAACATGCGGTAGAGATGAATACGAAGGTGCGCAGCCTGAACGAAACAATCAGGAAGATTCATCAGAGGAGTGTCCTTCCCCTTAGGCTACTGGACGTGGCTGAGCAAATGGAATTAACCTCTTTCCCTGACAATGCATCTGCGGATGGCATTCACTTTGACAGGCCCAGAGGGGTGGAATGGTTGAACGACGTCTTTCAAAAGCATATATGCGCGCTAGAGACGGATTTGCTGGAAACAGCACAGGTCACGTTCGGGCCACCCCCAAACCCACCCTTCTTCAACCCGAGATCTTTGTCGAGTCGCTTGGGCGAGAGGGCCGATTCTAGAGATAGTGAGAGGAATAGCCGGGCCAAGTTGCCGAGCACCACGCCCATGGAAGCTGATGAAGTGACATCAGCAACTCCCCAGGGGTCGGTAATGTCCTCAGTGGTGGTTGCGGAGAAAAAGAGGTCAGAGAAGCCACTGGAGACCAGCAGACAGAAGTATGAGGAGAAGGTCAAGGAACTGGATCTGGAAGACCTAGAGTGTAGACAGGAGCTAGCGAGGGCTTTGGGTCTTGAGCAGGTCTCACATGAAGACTTGGGGAGGCACAAGTGCGTGGACTGGTTGAAGGCTCATGAAACGCGTTTCTCGAGAGCGAAGTTGACAGAGACAGCAGACCTGAGTGGAATTCCCACTAGGTCGATGATGGGACCAATTAATTACAGACCTCTCAAGTCCTTGGGGAGCCCGGGACTGGTGGTGGAGCCTCCCAAGCACCGGACCAGCATTGCCAGAATTAGAGTGGCCACTCCAGCACAGTTGAGAGTGGTCGACAAACTGATGAACCCAAGAGAGATGGAGTTACCAGACGCCGAATACGAAGGCGCAAAATTGGCCAATGACCCCCGATATGGGAAACCCTGTGGGCAGGCGCAACTGGCCAAAACCTTAGCGGTCTACGACAGAGCAGACCCAGCTGCAGCAAGGGTGGTGATCGTGGCAGGATCAGATTTCGAAGGTACGTCTCCCAAGTTGTTTTGGCCAGAAACCCTGATATACACCTTGCCGGGTGCGGAACTGAACCAGATGTTGACCCTGGTAGTGGCAATAAAGTCAGAAATGCCCTGCGAACCTGAGTTACTGCTGTTTGCGGGGATGAACGATCATCTGCACGCAACGGGATTTCTTGAGCAGCTCAAGGGTGGTGAACCTACGCCAAAGAGGATCTGGGAGGCCATCCAGACCTTATTCGCGGCGATTAATGAAGTACAGGAGAATGTTGCCTCAAGATTCGGCGCCAAGACAAAAGTGGCGTTCACAACATCCCCCGGGTACTCGAGCATGCCGCTGGCTCTGCAATTCGTGTACGCGATCTTGATCTTGATCGCAGAGGGGAATGGGTGGCGTGTCCTGATGGCAGCTCCCAACCGAGAATTGGAACCGACGAACTTGAGGCTGTGCAAGTCAGAACTCGCGGCAGCGTGGGCGGACGTCTCCCATGCATTGAGAGGCTTTCACGAGTTGGCTGATATCCTCATCGTATTGGACGAGGTCCTCCTACTGGAAATATCTAACTTTGCCAGGCAACTTAAGCTCAGCCCGATCCTTAGGGATGATCACCCAGTGATAATTCACCTGACGGCTAGTCTGTGGTTTCGGGACATGGAGTTGACCATTACGAGCTCGACCAGCAGATCTAGAGGGCCAAACAACGAAAGGCAGAATGTGGCCACATCGGAAAAACAACTGGAGTCGATGGGGAATCGGTTGGCGCAAGAGGGAGGCAGATGGCCCTTCTTAAGCCCAAGGTTGGAAAATGCCACGAGGAAAACAAGAGAGGATGCGCCGCCTCTGGTGAAGCAGATCTGGGAGTTTCTCGAGGAGCAACTGGGAAAAGCTGAGGAAAAGGGGATGACGGTTGGCAGGTTCGTCACGGCAGCCAATGAGGTCACGATTGGAGGATTTTGGAGAGAGCACGCGTGGGGTGAGCTGAAGACGAGGAGGGATCATGAGATTCTCGAGTTCTTGAGTCCTTGTTGGGGAAGAGAGTTCCTGACTGAGGTATACAGTGCGAAGGAGACGATCTTTGATGCGTTTATACAGGAGATGTTGAATATGCCGATCAGCCTGTTGCTGGCGCTGTACCTGGTCTACCCAAGATACTTGTTTAATATGGGCCCCGCGTACATGTTCAGTCGTGGTGTGGACACCCTCAGAATAGATGGATACTTGACGTTAGTACTCCTGACCCACGGTGAACTGGCGTCATTTCACCGATTGATGAGGTATGGGGAGCCCCTGGCGATGGGAAGAACACACTCGAGTATTGAGACCTACTCGTACAAGTGTGCAGCCGGGCTAAGGACGCTGCTCGTGCAGTATCTACTGATGCAGAACAGGCACCTGACTGGCGAAGAAAAGAGCCCGAAGACCAGAGAGGAGTGGAGGAAAGTGAATGGAGGCATGCCCCTATTAACGGATCTATGCCTAGCCATGAGATCGGATCCCATGGGGATTATCCGGGGGCTGGGGGAGGTCGTGACTTGTATATATGGACCGGCTGTCACGTTCGCATTTCCAGATCCCTTGGTGACAGCTTATCGATACTCCGTGACCCACGTGAGCCTCATAAGCGTACTGGATGGAACGACACTGAACTGGTGCCAGCAAGAGGTGCTAAGGGCACAAATGAGCAACACGGTGCTCTTCGGAAAGGTAAAGGATCCAGAGTTGATCGTGTACAGTTTCCGAGGACAAATGCAATGCCGGATGGGAGGCAAGCGCGAGGGCCCCATCGAAACTTACCCCAAGTTTTGGAACTTGAATCCCTTGGCAGCCAATGGACAAGAAATCTTGAGAATCCCTGCATGGACAAAAAGTTTCGAGTTGGTGAAAAAGGAGCTGGAAGCGATATTGGAGAGAGAAGCCCTACCGACGAGCATTCCCGAGTTCCCCATAGTGAGGAGAATGACCCTAGGGATGAACAGTTCCCTGGTTGTCCCATCCTCCTACGCGAGAACCACGACTGAAGAACGGCAGAAGGAGTTTACTGACGGCTGGGATCCGCTCTTCATCGGCTATACTGCAGCAATTTATTTCCATACTAGCGATGTGAAGATAAACTCATGGACGACTCAAGCCAAGAAGATCAGAGGGTCGATGCCCCCTAAATTCGACGTGCAAGATACCTTGAGAGTACTTAAGCGGGCAGGCCTAGAGAACCAGCGGCCGGTATGGGACGACGGCAGGATGATAGTGGAAGAAGGGCATGTAGCACTGAAAGCAGACGCGATGCTATTTGCCACAAGGAAGTACCGGGCACCTTACGGACTTGAGCTGATGGAGCGTAATAGAGAAGGAAAGAAGTTAGATGCAGCAGGTCCATTGTACGTGGCACTGACAAAAAGTGAGGCGACGAGTTCAGCGACACCATCATCCCTTCCAGTAGACATCCCTGGGGATAAAAAGAGTGGCACCGTGGCAGATCGATTCAAGAGGATCTTTGAGAGAAGGGAAGCAGAGTCAGGAGACGAAAGCATGGATGAAACCCTCAGTGAGGCAGGAGAGGATATGGAAGTGGGAAACACACCGGAGCAAAGGCCAACGGAAGTGGAATTCACAGCGCAGGAATTGTTGAAAGACCTGAGTGAAGAAAACTGGGCAGATACTCCCACGCCACCTTTGACCTCGTCCCCTCGCAAGTACCCGGAAATGTCGTTGACAAGCGAGAATCCCAACATGGGAATGATCTTCTTGAGTACGGAGAGGAGGGAGAAGAATACCTTCGAGGGAAACAGAGACGCCTTCCTGGGCACTCTGGATGGAGATGCTTGGCAAAAGTTCTTGGGCGAATTCAATCGAGAAGTGGATGAAGACACCACGTTGGATAATTTCAAAGAAGAACTGTGGGACACGGTGGTGAAGTTTGGTGAGCCTGTCCTGGTGGGGACGGGTTTAGAAGAGAAAGCTAGAGTGGAACTACTGAACAAAATGGTCGAGTTGAGAAAGTCAAGAAAGACCAGAGAAGACAAATGTAAAGACAGCTCTACTCCGAAACAGAAAACTGACAATAAAATAATTAAGTGTACAAGGGGGGATAAGGTAGGAACTAGTAATATGATTAAAAGTACTAATATCCTTAAGGCTCGAGCAGGGGGGAGGCAAGAGTTGGCTGGAGAAAAGGAAATTGAATCAGTGATGATACCAATGACGCCCCCAAGCAAAGACGTGAAGTCTCGCAAGAGGAAGAGAGACGTGGAGGGAATGGGCAGTCCTTCAGCTGACGCGGTCTCGGAAAAAGACTTGAGAGAGACGGCTCCCATGGTTCTGGCGCGATGGAAAACGGCAGCCTACAAGAGTAGCTACGAACCGAGGAAACTGCTCGACATAGAAAAAGAAATGGAGAATCCCACTAGTTCAGTGACGGAGGAGGATTTCAAACCTCAAAGAATAAAAATGAAGCGAGGTTCGACGAGCGGGCAGACCTGGGAAGTAGATGTTGGCAAAGAGTGGGTCTCAAGTGAACATCACGCTGTCGGGAAGCAAGTGACCAGTGATCCACTTGAGAAGAGTAAAACCAGAAACACCTCCCGACCATGGTGGATAGCTCTCGAGACATTGAAGGAGATGGAAGGCTGTTTGAAGAAGTTGAACAGTGGAGTGGCTCGCAAACGATACAGCTGGGCCACCCAGCAGAAGGCTGAGGTCAACAAGATAGAGTTGGCAAACCAGCTGAAGAGATCCTGGCAGAACTTATTGAAGGATCATTTTGAAGAGGCGATGAGGACATCCTCATCGGCACCACCACTGATGGCGAATCCCTTTATCAGGACTGCAGGACAACTGATGTTCGCGTGGAGCCTGTTGGGGATAGAGCTGGAAACGCTGACTTCATACGACAAGTTGAAGCTGGGAGGAAAAAATCTAGAGATATACCGAATGTTGATGCAGCACGTTGCCAAGGACAACTCAGGCTTGAGTCTGGCAAGGAGGAAGGATGCAACCTGTTTCTTGAGGTGGACGATGTCGATGATGACTGACAGTACCATCCTAGCATGTCATCAGAAAGCAGTCGCAAGCAAGACGTTGGAAAGGAGAGTCTCCACAGTCATCTTGAATGTGTATCAGAGCACTGGGATAGAGAGGGAGGATGGTTCTAGGCAATCTCTGGAGAACCATAGGAAGTTGGATGAGATACGGAGGTTCTACAACAAGAAGTTCGAAGAGGAGCACGACGTTCACCGCAACCTGGCCTCGTCAGGGGAGTACTTGAAACTCAACAGAAAGGGAGAGTACCAATATGTTTCTGGAGTAATGGGAATGGCGTACAACCCCTTCTTGGACCTGGAAGCTGGAGGAGCCAACAGAAATTATGAAGTGGCGGAGCTGTTGAAGTTCTGGACAGAGAAGATAGTGGAGATAGACGTTGTGGAGAGAGAGAGACCTAGCCTGGGTCTGGTTCTTGAGGGGATGCCGGGAGTGATAAGTGTGCCACGCTCAAGTAAAAGAGTGGAGCTAAAAATGGGTGATGGGAGTGGCGTGTTGATCACGAACCTGGGAGTGGTATGGAAATTACTCAGACCTTCCTGGTGTCCACATCCCCATGCAAGTATGATTGAGGAGGTCACTGAGCGAGTGAGATTGGCACCGACAGAGGATGAGGACTTGGCGATCTTGAGCATAGTACACTAACTGATCTTGCCTCAGGTGAAAGAATCAAGTGAGGTGACAAGTGGAACAGAGCCGGTGAGGAGGATGGAGCCGGGCAGTTGTCTTGATTCGACATGCAGTAACGGCGAACATATTTGTGATGGACGATTATGCGTCAGGATACAATCTTTCCAGAAAGAGGACCTCACTACCTGGTTTGAAGATATCACTGAAAGGGAGAAGAGTGAGGTACAGATAGTGGCTGAATGTTACGCGAGGACCACCGTGAACCTAGCGACAGCCTTGGGATTCTTCTCAAGAATGTGCAGTCTCCAGTCACTGGAGAGGCTAGAGTCAGAACATCACCTGGTGACCGCGTTAAGCGTGGAGTCATGGCCCGGAGTGCTACAAGTGAACCAGAAGCACATCAAGAGTTGGAAGATCGGACTCGAGGCAGAGATGGGATTTCCCATGAGCGAAGCCTATGGATTGCCTCTAAATGCAAAATCCTTAGTGGGATCAGTGTTGGCTAACCTATGTGGGAGCCACTATCCACTACACATGGCGATGGTGGAGGTGTCCAGCCAGAGGGTGATGATAGACAAAGCCTTCTCAGTGCCCAAGTGTGTGAGACTAGCTCGGATGTCACACCACTCACACAAGCTATTGAGGAAGATCCGAGGAGCAGTACCAAAGGAGCAAAGAGATGACTTGAGTGAAATCTGGGGTGAAGAACTTCTAGGCTTGGAGAGCGAAAATGCAAGTGATCATGGGAAGCAGAACGTGGTGGGGAAACCCGCAGTAGGTGCTTCAAGCTCGGAAGAAGTCGACGTGGTGCATGAGAAAATGATGGAACTTGAGCCTCTCCTAGAAGCTTCGGGAGAACGCAACCTTAGAAGCATCGACCTCACGCATGGGGATTGTCCATGCCACTGTCTGGCGCAGACAGTGTGGTACCCGGACCACGCCAATCTCTGTCTGATCTGGGACGTAGAAGAAATTAAGTCGCTAGGACTACCGGAGTATCGACAAAAGGTGACCATCTTAGTGGTAAGCACGATGCTGGCTCTGAGATGGATTGAGGAGAATATAGCGAAGTACAGAGAATCGAGAGCGCCAACAGCTGAATCGATTTATGCGATAGATTACAGCAGGAGACTGGAGTTGTTCGAGACTGCATGCAAGGTATTCGCCATACCAGTGCAAGTCAGACACATATGGAGCCGCCTGAGATTCTTTCCTTGGTTTCGTGCGACGTTAACATCCTGGTTGTATGCAGTGACAAAGGACCACATGAGGAAACATCAGAAGGAATATCGACAATTCCAAGCTGAAATAGGGCCAGATGCCTTTAAGAGACCTCTGCTAACCCATCGAAACGCAATCACGGCGGGGTGGAAAAGAGTAGGCAGAATATCCAGAGACAATTCTAGAGCGAGGGAAACGATACTGGAGGAGGACCTGGCGAGGAATGTGAGCTTGAGTCTTCATAACTCCTTCTGCTTGAACCGGGAGTCGAAGGTGAAAGGCCTACCAAGTCAATTGAAAAGGTTGCAAGAGCAGAGAGAGTGGATGCGAGCCTATGAACAGCTGAAGGCCTGGGAGGAAATTGTGATTAGCTCCGATGACGAAGAGGCACTATTGGAACAAATTACAGTGCCAAGAACGCCGGTATCAGGTACCTCGAAGGCGAAGAACATGAGGTGAGCCAGTGGCTCGAAAGGAAATTCTAGAGTCTTGAGTCTTGAGAGGGAGGGGGCTTGAGCGTGAACTTGGATAAAATCTGGGTTCACGGAAAAGAAATTTTAGACGAATAAGATATTGTTATTAATATGATAGATCTAGTATATAAATCAAATTGATGCATGACAATTCTCTGACTGAAATAGGACAAAAGAAATTTTAAAAATTACCAGCTTAAAAAGCGGGGATTCATGGGTGCAGGTGTATGCAGATTTTGATTGCTGTTTAGCGGTAGTGTGAAAATTTTATATGGTCGTGAATTTTGCAAGGTAGATAAACTTAAGTCCGATGCAAACTTCTGTAAATGACCACTGGCACTGTATCTTGAGCAACACTCGGTTCTCTGGGACTTATTGGCAGATGACAACACACGATGAGGACATCGATCTCGAGTCCGGGGAGTATGTGCCAGTCGGTCATGTCTGGGGGTTTGACCTTGAGAAATACGCAATTTTGGAGTGAAATTTTAATTTTGCAAAATTCGAATTGAGCATGTCATGCTCAATTTTCTCGAACCAACTGAAAATGAAAAAGTAAAAAATCAGAACACCCGAATTAACAATTGCGGGAAACTACTCAAGAAAAAGGCAGGAAATTGCTGTTCGCAATTTCTCGATACGAAATATCAAGAGAGTAGAGCTGTCTTATCCCGAAAACAGGAGAAAACAACATTGACTTGAGGAAGGATCACTATTCGAATGGAATAGTGTGGACCTTCAACGGAATAGAGGACTACTCGAGTGTCCTAATGGTCCAAACGAAAACTTCAATTCTTGAGACAGAACTTACTTTCGTTATTGAAACTAATTGGCCTTAAAACTTATTTAGTTATATTAGTTAATTCTCAAGCTGCTCAGTTATAACTTACTCCTCATACTCAAGTGCGTCGATATGTAAGTTCCAATTTAAATTTCTCGAGTGCATTTTATGATAATTATGTTGAGATAAGGCGAGTTTTAGGTTGATCCATCTGAAATGGATCAAAGTTCCACTGTCCAATAAAAAGTAACTAAGCGGATTGTTCCGACCCGGTTTTTAACGGCGTTCATGTATTTTGGGTATCCCGAGACCTAAGTATGGGGACGTTTTTATTTCTAGAGTGGGGGAGTATTTTGGTAGTGGCCTTTAAGCTGTAATGGGTTCCAGTCTCATGTCGCAAGCGAACCGAATTGGCTCCGACCGTTCTTGAGGCGGAAAAACACAAGAGATAGTGTCCCTGACTCTTGAGCCAATGGTTATAGGGCCTATTTTTCTTAAGCCTCATATGTGACTAAAGTAGGCGACTGTTACATTAAGTGTATCGACAAAAACTATAACCCGAGCTGTGACCCGAACTAATCGAAACCAATCTGAAATCCTGGAAAAATCGAATAAGGGTGTAGTTGAGGGGCTAACCGTTGTAGCATTACTTTGTTCCATTGTTTCGTTGGTCCCCCAAATAGGCTCATTGTTGAGTAGAAATTGTGGTGCATCCAACCAGAGCTTTGCTACGTCTTTAAGTTCAACTCCTCGTGTAGCACTGTCTGCTGGGTTGAGTCTACCAGGTATGTGTTTCCATTGTTCGGCTTTGCATGAAGTAAGTATTTCACCAACTCTGTTTGCGCAGTAAGTTTTCAGTTTACCAGGTGAAGCGATCCAGGACAAAACAGTAGTGCTATCCGTCCAAAAGTGAGTGGAGTGGGGCTTTAATCGCATTTCATCAGTAGCGAACTTGCATAGCCGAGCACCCAAAAGGGCGGCTTGTAATTCCAGTTTAGGAATGCTCTCTTGATTCAGTGGTGCTACCTTTGTTCTGCCAATCAAGAAAGTAGCGTGTATGCCAGAGCTACAAGCAGTTCGGAAATAGATGCACGTAGCCATTGCGTCTTGCGACGCGTCGCAGAAAACATGAAGCTGTATATCACTAGGTGACAGCTGTGGACCAAGTAAGCGCGGCAGTCTAACAGGGGGTACTTGTTTGCATTGGTCAACCCATTTGTCAATTATCGGAACAAAGTCACTGGGCACAGTTTCGTCCCAGGAGATACCAGACTTCCACAAGTTTTGCAGAAGAATTTTGAGTTTTATGACAAACGGCGCTAGGATGCCTAAGGGGTCGAAAACCCTTGCTACTGTAGAGAGAACTGTTCGGAGTGTAGATGATGTAGTATTATTTAGCTTGGTTGTTGGTTGCACGAACATCGTATCGTCAGTTGTGTCCCATTTGACACCCAGAACACGATGCACTGTAGCATTAGTAGAAACTTCGCCTCCATCAATGGAATAGATCGCGTCCTTAGTGTTAGATACGAACTTAGTTAGGTTGAATCCCCCCTGTCTTAGGGAGGATTTTAGTTGCGTAGTAGAGTCTCTAGCCTCGTGTGTCGTGTTGAACGAGTGAACGAAGTCGTCCATCTAAAAGCTTTTGTGAAGCAGTTGAGCAATACTGGGTTTGGTTATGCAGTAATCGGCAGCTGTTTGATGAAGCGCAAAGATGGCAATGGATGGTGAGCATTTTGCACCAAAGATAAGTCGCGTGTATTGGTATTGTTTGATACCATTTTTAGTAGGCCAAAGGAAGCGAAGCGCATTTTGATCTTCATCTTTAATACCTATTTGCATAAACATACATTCAATATCCGCTGATACAGCCACATGTTTTTCCCGGAATCATAGTAGAAGTCCAAACATGTTGTACAGGAGGTCAGGTCCAGTTTCGAGGCAAGAGTTCAGCGAGACGCCTTTGTACGTTGAGGCGGCGTTGGCCACTCTGCGTACCTTTCCGGGCTTGTTTGGATTAGTAACAGGGTGATGTGGGAGGTACCAAAGTAATTCAGGTTGTGGGTATTGGAAAGTAACGGGCTTGACGTAGTTATTTTCCAGGTCAGTAGTAAGCGATTTCTCGTAGAGTTGCATGGTTTCAGGGTCTTTTCTGAGCCGTTTTTGTAGCGATAGCAGTTGAGCTTTAGCTACCGGATAATTGTTTGGCAATTTTATTTCGTTTTTCCAGAGCAGATTTATTTTGTAGCGATCTCCATCGTGCTCAATACTTTTTTCCATAAATCTTAGTTGTCGTTTGCTTTTATCAGAGTATGTAGCTTTGTTATCTTCCTGGATGCCTGATCCTTCTACTTTCCAGAAATTTTCCACTAATTCAGTGAGATTAGCGTCTTCTTGATCATTTAAGTCGATGAAGTTAGTTGAGTGTGAACTTGGTCCGGAACTATTAGATTTCTGGTTGAGTGGGCCAGTGATCGTCCAACCTAGTAGGTTTTTTACAGCGTAGGGCGTGCCTGTAGGACCTTTTCTGATATCGCGCTCCGCTATATTCCAGAAAGCATCTACGCCAAGCAAAATTTGAACTGTGTTGTCGCCTAGTTCAGGCAAGTTGACATGTCGAAGGTGATTGTAGAGTGAGCACGTTTTGTTAAGGTTGTTTGCGTCGATAGCGTCAAAACTCAGAGCTTCAACTGAATAGACTGATTGTAGGGTGAAAGTAGGTTTTGTAGCGTTATGTGGTCCGATACTAAGCCGGACCAGCGAGGAAGACACTTTTTCCTTACTGAAAGCACCTCGTACGCTAAGCTGTAGTTGTTGGCTTGGTTTGCACTGAAGCTGTTTTGCTGAGGATATATGAGCAGCTGCTGCAGTTGTCGAGTATGGCGTAGCAATCTAGTTTGATGCCATTGTTAAACAGTGTTACCGGCATAAATTGTAACTGATTTCTGATAATGTTTATATTTTGGATTGGATCCTCAGCTTGTTCCGAGGGCTTGGTTACTGTAGTGCCAAGCTGCATGTTATTTGATTTTTGGTTGTGCGTTTGAAATGGTTTTTTCTGGATGTGTAGAGTTGAATGGTGTTTC
The DNA here is from genome assembly GCF_963678635.1 of Symsagittifera roscoffensis. Classification (NCBI taxonomy): domain Eukaryota; kingdom Metazoa; phylum Xenacoelomorpha; order Acoela; family Convolutidae; genus Symsagittifera; species Symsagittifera roscoffensis. The sequence continues at coordinate 10,871,000 of NC_087062.1, read as the reverse complement.
CCTCCGCAGTTGTTGATGAAACATCGCTTAGACGATGTGCATTCACTAAATCTGTGTTGGCCTAAGCAGTTGAAGCACAGCTTATGTTGCTTCACCAGCTCTGCCCGTTGATCTACGGGAAGTTTCAAAAAGTCCGGACATTTTCCAACGTAGTGAACTTGGTTATCTATTGGACATGTTAAAGTTGTTGGTCTTGCTGATATGCCTGAAGATTTGTCGTAGTTTTGCCTGGACATAGAAGTAAATTGGTTGGGTCGGCTGTCGGTTTGTTGTTGCTTCATAGGTTGGCGATTTCGTCCCGCTTGGTTTGGAGTCGACGGGTCTATGTCCAGGTTCTCGCATGCTCGCGAGTAGTTATTGAGGTAGTGCGTCAAGTCTTTGAGTGTAGCATAATCGAGATCGTGCAGCACGCAGTGTTCTTCCCACTTCATTAGTAGAGTTACTGGGAGTTTTGATCGAGCAAGTCGAGTCAGGTTACTAGAATTTAGATCAGCGGTGTAGCCGTTGAGTTCGAAGTTGTGGATTAGTTTCCGTAGGAAAGCAGCGTATCTTATGAAACCCTGTGGTTCGCTTAGTATCAATTTGTCAAACTTTTCAAGTTCCCTGATGAACGCTGACACCACATCTTTTGGGTTACCGTATCTACGCACTGATTCAAGTATTGCCTGTTCATACTGAGAAGAATTGGTTCCGTAGCTCTCTATTAAAGATTTAGCATTATCAGTGCATAATGACTGCAAGTAAGTTATTTTTTCAAATGGGCTTAGGCGTGGGTTGTTGCCAATCGCAGTCTGGAAGAGTTCGAACCAGTTGTTCCACTCCAGTGGGTTGCCGTCAAACTTTTGTAGTTTTATATCTGGCAATTTGAATCCTTTCAAACTGTAGTTGATGGCAGTGGTCGGATGACTGGTAGTGTGGTTGGTGATTTGTCTTTGTTCATTATCGAAAAGGCTGTTGCGTTGTTGTTCGTGTGATTGTAGGATAGTCCTATGATGGTCGTTGAAGTGGTTGGTAACGAACTGTTCAGATGTAGTAGCAGGACTATTTGCAATTGAAGTTGTTAGCAGACCATATCGATTATTGCCAGTTGACATCTGGGCTTCAAGTCTTGAGTTGTCGTTCCAAATGTGATTTTCATTGGAAACTGGTGGAGGCGAGAAGTTGTATCGTCGTGGAGCTCGAAAGTTGAAAGTACACGGGTTTGCAGACGGTGAGACTGATCTGAAATCAGTTGTAGAAGTAGTGATGACACCGTTGACTGTCTGATCCATAGCTCTGTTGGTTCCCGGTAGAGGTGGGAAACTGTAGCGTTGGGGAGCGTCTAAGTCGAATGAACTCAAGCCGTAGGTGGATGTGTAAGTTGAGAAGTCGGCAGCCGTAGTACTGATGAAGTTGTTGGCCAAGTTTTCAGTAGTATTTGAGCTTCTTACTGGTACACTGGCTGTTTCAGATGTGCCTTGCACTCTAAGTGGGCTGTTAGACCTTGTGGAAACTGAACCATCGTTTGTTAAGACCTTTTCGTATTTTCTAACATTGATCAGTAGGTCGCACTTTCGTTTTCGTAGCGTTGAAGCAGTGTTGAGGCAGTCTTGTGCTTCCTGAGTAAAAAACGCGGCTAAGTCGTCTGCGAGCGTATCAAGCAGATCAAAACAAGTGGTTATCTCCTCAAAACTGAGTTTAACGTACTCGATTTCGCTTGAGTTGGCTATTTGCCTCGTTACTTCTTCCTCAAGCTCCTCGAAAGTACTGTAGCGGCGTCTCCATTGATTGAGTAGCTGTTGTAAGGTCGGCTTTGTTGGAGCCACTCAAGAAAGTAGTACAAAGAGTAGAAAATATGTATTAAAAGTTTACGAGCTCGGATGGCAGCGATCGCAAAGTAGTTCCGGTAATGAAGCTTTTATTCTGAGCTTTCTCAAAGTTTTTACTATAAGTTACGTTTAATTTTTTGTTAAAGTCAACCAGCCAGAGGGTTAACCCGGTGGTTAATTAAACAAAGTGAGCTACAGCTCACGCAGTTATGAGCTTTTTAATTATGGTTAAGGACTAAGCGGTGAAACTTTTTTTTTTTTAAAGTTCAAATGAGTAAAAAATTTTGAGACCTTCAAAATTTTTGTAGAAAGTTTTGTAGATGTGGCTAGTAAAACCTTTTGTAGTTATGGGTTTAAAGAAAACGTTTCGGAAAAATGGGCTTTTGAAAATTCGCAGCAGCTAGTTTTGGGCTAGAAGATTTTGGCTATCGGGTTTTGGCTATCAGTATTTTTTTTTGTGTGTTTAGGTACTACCTTAATACCCCGAGAATTAAAATCAAATTGACCAATTCAGCACTAAGATTTCACATTGGAGGTTGTAGATTTCGTTAAAAAAAAACTGTACGAAAGCTTAGCACAGTATGGGTTTTGGCTGACAAGTACAAGCACAATGATTTATGATTGAGGGGGAGATTTACTGAAAAATTTACTCAGGTCTGTTTTTTTTTTCAGTTTTTCGTCTAGAAGTTTTGTAGATTCACTATAGTTTTCAAGCATAAGCACAAAATGGATGTGAAAAAAAATGTTTTTGAAATGGATCTAGCCTGACTTGGCACTTGAGGTAGACCGGCACTTGGTAGACCGGCACTTGGTAGACCGGCACTTGGGCTCTGACTATGGCACTTTTGGTAGACCGGCACTTGGGCTCTGACTATGGTACTTGGTAGACCGGCACTTGGGCTCTGACTATGGCACTTGGTAGACAGACACTTGGGCTCTGACTATGGCACTTTTGGTAGATTGGCACTTGGGCTCTGACTATGGCACTTGAGGTAGAACCGCTGGTTGTGTCCTGGGCTGCGCCTTGAAGTTGAGGGGGGCTGAGTTGTCCCTGTTGACTTACTGTAGACTTCGATATCTTTTTCAATTTTGGTCGCCAAATATTCAAGACAATTTGATGAACATATCTTGAAAGCCACTTTAATGAAGTCAAATTTATTACTCATTAGTTCGGAACAAATTATGCTATTATTAAAAAATTTTACCGCAGTTTTCTTTAATTCATGTGAGACAATTCAGGTCATGAATAGAGCCTATTTTGTCAAAAACTATCTGCGCGCTCCCCCCTTAAATTTAGTTATGTTGGCGAAGACGGTGCCCTTAGAAAAAAATTTTGAGGCCGGTCAGCCAAAAATGGATATTGTAAAATTATACAAAAGGGGACCCCCCTCGGCACGCTAATGAGGAAAATATTGAGAAGTTCTCACACAAACTGATTACAGCATCATTAGAAGAAATTCTCGAGTTTTTACTCTGCCAGCGGATCGCTTCAATCAGTACTGTCGATAGTAGATACGAATATGCACAATGTTTCAGTTTTTCCCAGAAAAAATGTTGTCACTTTTATTTGCCGTTTCCTTGCGGTACGCGATATGAAAAAAATCGTTTGTGGTTTGAATATGCCATTTTGAATATAAGACTTCTCCAAACATTTTGATGATTTTATGCAGCCCAGTTTAAGCTGTTAAGTTTCCCTTTATAGCTCTAAGATTCTATGAAACATCGTTTCGAACAGGGGCGGATTTAGGGGGGACACTTTCTCCCCCTCAGGGATTCGACCCCCTGCCGACCCAAAAGGTCCCCCCTTTGGTACTTTGAAAAAAATCCATTTTTGGCTGACCGACCCTAAAATTTTTCTAAAGGCGCCTTGGGCGCCAATATATGCTATTTTTGAGTGAGGAGCGCGCGCCGAAAAAACGCAATTTTTTAGTTAAAATTTTCCAAAAAGTGCCAAAAAAACGCTTTTTTGGACTGTTTTTTCAAAATTTTGCCTGCAGCAAATATTGCTTAGGGAAAGCTCGAAAAATCATTTTGAGTCGACCTAAAAAACAGTCGGCAAAATTTTTAAAAAAAATATGTGCTTGAAAAAAAAAACTAGTTTTGAAAGATTCCTTCAGCGCTCTTCTGGTAAAAAAAAAAGAGTTAAAAAAAATTTAAAATGATTGTGCAAACAAAATTGAAATTTTGCGGACTTTTCAGTACTTTTTTGAAATATGCCTAATTCACTAACTCACTAGGCTTTTATATATTTTTTCAGGTCACCGCGCACAAAAAAATAGAACAAAACAAAGTTTTTTAAAGTTTTTTTTTTTAATTTAGAGTTTTTTATAAACATTATGAACTAGTAACCGACTATACTAGTTCAAAAGGCAAACTTCAATTTAGTTTCAAATTAAAGATAATTCACATGGTATATTTTAGGGGGGGGGGAGGGGGGGGGGAATAGTTTGTTTAGTTAGTTCATATTAGCCGAACATTTGTTGCACATGAGCAGAACGTTTGTCCAATAGGTAACTTTTTCATTCTAATGAGTTTGAAATTTTATATCCACTTTTGAATCTTAAAATATATCACATTGAAATTCGATTTTTTGAAATTTGGTTATTTGAGAGCACAGTTTAACTGTTTGTGAGCAAGAGATTTGATATGAAATAAAAAAAATTAAAACAGCGAAAAACTCCATTGGTACATTTACAAATTTCAATGCTCTTTTACAGAAAACTTGCCCTAGAAATGTGTGTTTTATTTTGTTCATTGGAACATAATGAAAACAAGGCTCAAACATTGTGCAGAGCCAACGTCAGCGTAATACCGGAAAAAAAATAAATTTGCAACATCAAATTGTTTTGAAAATTCACCAAAAACCATTCCAAACTACAACCAGTCTGAACTTTTTTTTAGTTTGTTTGACTATTGGCCAGAATTTTTGTGAAAATTATTTTCGCCAGGCAACCGGATTTCTGTGGACCACCAAAAAGTACATGATTTTAACCTTTGTGCATAAACCTCAAAAAACCAAAAGGCAATTTTAAAACTATGTATAATATTTGCAACCAAGTTTTAAAATCTCGTAGTTTTTTTCTCGAAATGGATTAAGTTTAAACAGTGCTCAAACGATCTGAAGAACCAACATCATTTTAGTCGCAAAAACATACAATTTTTTTGCAACAACAAATCATTTGAAATCCACCAAAACCAGTCCAAGTTACAATCAGTCTAAATTTTGTTCGATTGTTGGCCGTAAAATCGGTGAAGTCATTTTCACCATGCAATCGCATTTCCATTTGACAACAAAAAAAAAACACATTTTTAACCTTTGTGCATAAACTTCATTAAATCACGAAGCAAAATTAAAAATTTATATGCTATTTGCAACGAATTCTAAAGTTCTCGCGTTTTTTCTCGAAATGGATTAGGTTACAACAAAAAATAGCAAAGACTAAAAACCTCAAAAATTAATTTCAAAAGAAGGTTCTTTTATGTTCCGACATTTTGAAAAATGGGAAGCAAGTTTGTATTCAAGTATGTTTAAGTTTTTTTTTCTTTTTTCCTTTTTTCCAAGCAAAATCAGTTACCACACATAATTAACAAAATGGGTTGCTCGATATATCATATCACAGCCCTTTTAATCTTGCTTCGAAAAACATTTGAACA
>NC_087062.1:10659640-10865338 GCF_963678635.1 Symsagittifera roscoffensis | reverse complement strand
TCCTCTACGCGAAAATCTTGTACGCAATCAGAAATTGTTATTCAAAAATTCGAAAGAAATAAACAATATAATCAGTGCATTTTGGACATTTGGAATGGCACTGGTTGCTGGAGATTTTTTGCGCAATCGGTTCATCGCACAGAACAATAGCCCCCAGTTTGAATTGAATTGAACGAATAGAGGTACCTTGAGCAGAAGATAGGCGAGAAAGAAAGGTGGTTCATCCCAAGAAAGATAGGAGGAGACGGGAAAAGTGTCTGGAAAGAGGAGTAATAGTCATCAAAGATCTGAAGGCATTGAGTGATTTTCTACCGCCCGTTATTGTTAAAAAACTTTCTGTGACACAATTGATTTTACGAGGTGGTTAGCAGTGCTGATTCAAATTACTCGAAAAAAATCAAATCCTGAGTTTGTAAAAGAAAAGTTGTCTCAAATTTTTCAAATAGATGTGGTGGAGTGATAAAAGAGCCAAATTGATAAAATAAATAAAAAAAAATTATAAACTTAAGACGGAAAAAAATTTTTTTTTGCCAAATTTAAATTATTCGGAATGTTACTACTTTTTTTCCAGACCCTTATATTATAGTGTGTTTCAGTTTTGTTTCTTTTTCCACAAAAAAATCAGGTATACTAACAATCATTGGAATCGGTCGAGTGATATATCATATTAAACACTTTTAATTGTGATACGAGACCTAAATAAACTTACAAAAAATTGTCCCCTGAAAAAAATGGTATAAATTTTAGTCTAATAATGAGCGAGTAACGCAATCAAGCAAATTTTTTTGTTGTATAAAAACTGGTTCTCTAGGCTAGAAAACATGTGCTTTATAAAAAAGAAACTAGTTTTGAAAGTTTCATTAAGCGCTCTTCTGGTAAAAAAAAAAATAAAAAAAATATTTAAAAATGATTGTGCCACCGATATCCAGCAAAAGTCAAACGTAAGGTTCCAAAAACTCTGTCAAAAAAAAAATCACGAATTTGTAGTAAAAGGAAACATGAAATTGAATCACAAACAGTTTTAGTGAGGAATCCCTCCACGCGAAAATCTTGTACGCATTCACAAATCATTATTCAAAATATCGAAAGAAATAAACAATAAAATCAGTGCATTTTTGACATTTTGAACGGCACTGGTTGCTTGAGATTTTTTTGCACGTTCGGTTCTTCGCGCAAAACAATAGCCCCCAGTTTGAGTTTATTTGAATAAATAGACTTACCTTGAGTAGAAAAAAGGTGAGGAAGAAAGGTGGTGCATCCCAAGAAAGAAAGTAAGAGACGGGAAAGGTGTCTGGAAGGAAGAGTAGTAGTCATCAGAGATCTATATGTATGGAGGCTTTGAGTGCTCGTCTACCGCCCGTTATTGTTAAAAAACTTTTCTGTGATAAAATTGATTTTACGAGGTGGTTAGCAGTGCTGATTCAAATTACTCGAAAAAAAATCAAAACCTGAGTTTGTAAATGGATAGTTGTCTCACATTGAAAAATGAAATTTTCAAGTAGGTGTGATGGAGCGGTAGAAGACCCGAATTGATGAAACATGTAAAACAAAAAAAACTCAGGAAAGTAAAAGAAGTAAGTCCACACATATTTAAACTGGATTTGGATTTTATTACTCGATTATAATTGATTTTATAAGTTCCAACGTCTTCAAAAGACATTTAGTTAACTTGCTTTTTGGTTGTGACATTTTTTTGAACAGTTTTAGTTTTACTGGTCCTTTTCTTCCAAATATTTGCAGAGAAGTGGTTATTTTTGTCAGCGCCCATGTCTTTTCGTGAATCAATAATTTACGAACCAGTTTGGTTTGAGATTCAAACTTTCATCTGCTCACTGTGAATCCAGTTTTGTAAACAAAATAAATTCATCCGCTGTTTTTTGATGCTACTTTTTTCATATAATTATCAACCCAGTACTTCGAGACTTTTCTAGTTCGGATAAGAAGTTATTTCTGAGTTTTTGTTTGATTTGGTGATTTCTTTAGTTCTTTCTAAAACGATTCCGATTCAAGTATTTAAAATGATCGAAGTTTAAAATAGGTGGTTCAGTTTCACTGATTCGAGATTTTGCATTTGACATAATCCCATAATGATCAGTTACATATGTTTTGACGGCTGTTACAGATTTTTTTAAAAATCGGGAATCAAGTAGTTCTATACATGCTTTAATTGGTCCTAGTTTCTCCGGTTGCTTGTTTTCCGCTTTTTAGGAACAGATTGTTCGCAGGCAGCATGCTTATCAGTTTTGAGAGTCCTTATTATTCCCTAAAACTTTAAAATTAAAAGTCTTAACGAATTGAATGTTTTGTAGATTGTGTTAATATAGTTTCATCCAAAATTTTTGTAGTGTCAGAAGCGTCTAAATTTTCACGGCACTGGGGGGATTTTACACAAACTTTTTGGCCTGAAAAGTTGGCCAAAAAAGGGTTTTTTAGTTGTTCGGGAGAGCTTGTAAAATCAAATTGGCGAACCTACAAAAAAGGTCGACTAAACTTTTGAACACTTTTTGAAAACTTGCATCCCCTCGAATAAATCTTACAACCATTTCTGGTTGAAAGTATGATAGTATCGTATATAGAAAAAAGATAACCTCATGGACAGATTGTTCCGAACAAAAAATTTTTGCAAGTTTTAAACATAGCCAACAAATATTTGAAAAGTTGTCAATGAGACAAATGGCTCTTTTTCTTTTTCCCCCACCTGCAAAATTTTACAAATGTTTAGTTTGTTTACATTATTAGATTGTTTTGAAAGACGGCATACGGACTAATAAGGCCATGGCAAACATATTTGATCTTCATAATTAAACTTGTAAAACCACTCGCTGCACCGTAAACGTAAAATAGATGCTCGTGTGAGGTGGGGGGGGGGGGGGGGGAGGAAAAAGAGCCAGACAAATGAGCAGTAAAATGACATATTGTTTTAATTTATCATCTCATGATTTTCAAAGACAAATATATAGTTTTAAAAAGTTGTTGAGTTTCTAGAACTTTTTTTTGAGCTACGTTTTGACACAAAGAAGCATACATGCACAATTTGCGAAACCAAAAATTATCTTCTATTTTAGATATTAAAAGTAAATCACATTTTTCAAGTCATTTCTTGTTGAATAGATTAAGTATTTATTTTTTGTGTTAATAAAATGAAATATAAATTGTTTGTCAATTGTTTGAAATTTTCATTTCATACGGTTTCTGTTGAATTGCGAGTTTAAATCTGAACGCCAAAAAAAATTTCGTTTTTGTTATTTTAAAATCAGGATATAAAAGCTTCGAGCTCCTTACTTTTTCTCGAAATTTCATTTCCATGTGTATGTTTTTGATATTTAAGATTGTTGGGCAACTTTGAGGGTAGTGACAAAAATTTTTAGCGGTTCCAATATATGACCAAAATTACTACTCAAAGTCTGTGCATCTACATACTCAAAAATTTTTGAAGGCAACATTACATACACAAAATGTATATAAAACGGCAAGCTAACAATATTTAATTTCTTGAGTATGAGTTATTTTATTTTGCGCATCTTGTATGTATTGCATATTATTTAGATTTTTTCGATTTTTGTGGACATTTTTTTGAGATTTTTGAGACTTTTTAGGTTATGGGTTCTTTAGTTTTTCAGGAGTTATAAAGTATGAGAAGAGAGGCGTTAAGTCTTCCTTTGTTTCTCTGTGGTAACTTATATTCTTTTCAGAAAAACAAGACTCGAAACAGTTCATAATAATACCATTTGTTCTAGATCGAAAAGAACGAGAGGATCTTCGCCATTATAACCTCTCTCCATAATCAAAAATTCCTATTGTAGCGGTACTATTTATTTTTTTACCAGACTGGGGAAGAAGTCGGAGATGATCGGAAAGAGCCAAAGAAGAATTGCACTTAGGTGAAATTATGATTTCAAAGACACTGTTTGGTGTAGCAATGCAGGGTAAAATCTAAATTTTGAACCCTAAATTTGCTAGTTTTGTTAGTAAAATCAGTTAATGTGTGAAGAACGGATGCAGCTTCTTATGTCTCTGAGTCTCTCATCTTTTTGGCCCCACCAATAGACAAGCAGATGTCTCTTTGTCCTTAAAGATGGGGACATTATCTGCAATGACTATGGTTATTCTGCTGATGAATTAGCAACTGCAGCAGCAGCAGTAGCAGATGTTATCATGTCTCTGTCTTATGTTCTGCGATTTGTTTGAGCTGTCATCAGTTTTGTTCTTTTATGAAGTGGTGAGCAGTTCTGCGGTTGCCCTGTGTGCGTGTTGTCTCTCTGTCGAACCTTGATCTTGTTTGACATAATAACAAATCAGCGTCACTATCACTCACTCGGTACACTTAATATTCATAATTTCATATTTTGGTTCCAATCTAATCTACCGGCAATTTGTATGAAAGAAAGACACACAAAACTATCGACTGACAAGTAGTTGGGAGGACACTATGATGTTTGAAAGTCTGTTTTTAAGGGCCTCAAACACAAAAAAAAACAAAGAATTTTGTGCGGGTAGCAAGATATGTAGCTGCTTGAATGTTTACCTTTTCTGATTGAGTTCTGCGGTAGCAATTGCAATTTTTCAATTTTTTACCATATAAATTACTGGATTGGTACACTCAATATGTTCTTAAATTCTTTTTGATTTTAGAGTTTTTGCAGGGTTTTCGAATTTGTCTATAAATATTTTTAACATAAATCAATTGTTTTCATGGGCAGTCAGATCGGCGTTCAGTTCAGAGTTAATGAGTTTCGCCAAAGTCTTTCTGTTTTGGCGAGTTTTTTTAACTTCATTGTTTATTCGCTTGGCTCGGTTTTTGTTTTTATCCTTCAAGTGTTAAAAACGTGTTAATTGCCTGTGATAATGTGTTGATATTTCGTAAACATTCTTTTCGATATCATGGTCCTCAACCAGTTCTCGGCAGCTCATGATCCTGAAGAGCCTGTTCTTGGACACTTGGCGCATCCTTTTTGTTAATTTTACTTGTACCAAACAACACAATGCAGCCTGTGAAAATTCTAAAATCTCTCTTCAGTACAAACAATTTGATGGATTATTTTGTGAAGACATTTAAACCGAGTAGAATTGTAAGCATGACTTGTGCTCAAAATCCTTAGCAAGGATTAAACAATTAAATGTACTTTTTCGAGTAGCATTTTAAGATTAGAAATTAAGCCAAATTTAGAACAAATGACTATGATGATGAAATTATAATAATGGCTCAATGAAATTAACACTAACTTGTTTCAAAAACAAACAGCTTTAATGTTAAAAAAAAACGGTATTCGCCACTTGCCGGTATCCCGAATCAGCGAAGTACAAAAAGGAGTGGCTCCATTTAAAAGAACTGTTCTTAAAAACTACCTATGGTCCGATATAAAAGTCAGATAGAAAACTTGTTAAAAGTAGTTTATAAGTTTTGCCAGAAAATTATGTTTTTCTGGAGGCGTGAAAAATTGAGTGAGAAAGCAAAATAAGTCAACTTGTTCATGAAGAATTATGGAACAGCTAGCTAGAAACGTGCTCAAATATGGCGGTTTTTTGCAGAACCGCGCAAAGTGAAACAAAAATGATTGCTAAGGTAAACTTTGGTTTTTTAACTGAATAAAGCTTAAGTCATTTTTTATCGACTGGTGTAAAATTACTTTTCAGTGTTTTAACCGAAACTAACCGCATTGAAGTTCCATGAATAATAATCGAATATAAATGAGTTTCGTTGTCACTGCCCACAAAAGTGAAAAAAAGTAGTTCCCCTCCAAGTTTTCTGCAGCCTGTTTATTTTTGTGGTAGCAAGCAGGAAAGGAAGTGTCATAAAAGCCAAGACATAATTGTACTCAGATAAGATTTGCTCTTGTACTCAGATCTACTTTTATCTAATCTTAAATCTATTTTTTCTAACTCTAAGTTTGTTAAGGTCTTGTTCGAGACTGTTGGTCGCACCAGATGAGTTAAGTACTATTGACTGTACTCATAGAGTATTTTCAGATAAGGTATACCGTCTGTTCGTCACGCTATCTTATTTTCGGCCGGATAGATTCGTTCAACTTCTTAGTCTAATACCGATCTTAATCTTACTCTTATATCTCCTAGTCTCAATAGATCTAGTGTATACCGATTTATGCGAGTTAGTTGCCAGAAGGAGAGTAACTGTATTCTAAGTTATTTTCAATTTGATCTGGTGCTGAAACTACACGTAGTTTCAGTTTTTAAAAATAAGTGTAAATGTTAGAGATGGAATAAGATTGGTTAAATATAAATATTTTATAGTGATATTCCATCATAAATATAATTGGTCTACAAATGCTAGATTAGAACTGGTTCCACTTATGTCTCTGGCTTTCTTATCTTTTTGGCTCTACCAATAGGCAAGCAGATGTCTGCTCCTCCTTAAAGATGGGGACATTATCTGCAATGACTACGGTTGTTCTGCTGATGCAATAGCAACTGCATCAGCAGCAATAGTAGCAGATGTTATCATGTCTCTGTCTTATGTTCTCCGATTTATTTGGGCTGTCATCAGTTTTGTTCTTTTATGAAGTGGTGAGCAGTTCTGCGGTTTCCCTGTGTGCGTGCTGTCTTTCTGTCGAACCTTGATTTTGTTTGAAATAATAACAAATCAGCGTCACTACTACTCGCTCGGTACACTTAATAATCATAATTTCGTATTTTGTTTCAAATCTAATCTAGCGGCAATTTGAACGAAAGAAAAACATATCTGATAAGTAATATGTTCGACTGATAAGTTCAGTTTTGTTCAGTCGAATATAAATGAGTTTGGTTGTCACTGCCCACAAAAGTGGAAAAAAAAGTAGTTCCCCTCCAAGTTTTCTGCAGCCGGTTTAATGTTTTGAAAATGGATTATATATAGGTTCTGAAAATTGAAAATGGATTATAATGTTATTATTTTTTGAGGCAACAAAATCCATTTTTACTCCATTATAATCGATTTTTTTCACTTTTGTTAACTTTTGTTTCTATAGGCCGAAACTATCAGTAAAAATACGTAATTTTTATATTGAAATGATGCGCTTTGTTTGTTGTTTTTTTTGTGCATTGTTTTTTATTATCTTGTCCTATATTAAATTTTGTGTATACATTATTCCTGTTGCGTTACATATTTTGCAATATTTACAAATTGAAGAAAGTTGTCAGAACTTAAAATTCTTCAAGTATTTTTTTCTTTATTGTATTTCAAGCAAAAACTAAAAAGCGATGACAACCATTTTGTAGTTCCCCTTCAATTTTTCTGCGGCCGATTTATTTTTGTGGTAGCAAGAAGGAAAGGAGGTGTCATAAAAGCCAAGACAAAATTGTAATCAGATTTGCAATTTCATCTGCAGTAAGTTTTTCGACGGTTTACGAGTTAATGTATAGGCTTTGAAAAATCGATCAAGCAGTTTAATATGTGGTAAAACCGTGCTGTTCTGCCAGAAATGAAAAGTTAAAAACGTAAATTAAAAACTGTAAAAGGGCAGGTTATAAAAAATAACTTGCACTTATACAAGTAAAGGTTTTATAAAATAAAACGAAAAGGTCTGGAAAAAAATTTGACAATATTGCTTTGTTTCTCCAGAAGATTTTTTGCAATTTCAAAATACTTACTTTAAAATTACTTTAGATGATAGAAGTGGCACCCTAATACCCCAAAAAAACTAGTAGGTCCTTGTTGCATTCAAATGTTGAAGTTCTGATAGACTGTAGCGCAGTTAGTTTGCTCACGGTTTTCAATATTTAAATCAATTTTTATTAGATATTTTCTATTTTTAGTATTTCAAATGAAACTAGGCTAAAACTATCAGTAAAAAATTAGTAACATCAGACGGACGGGACTTAAGCAAAATTGGGAAGCAACAATTGATAAGTTTAAAAATTTTGTACAAAATTGGATTTGGACTTTTTATGCAAATTAATAAATTTTTTTAACTTTATAGTTTATTGTGGATGTTTAGCACTGTTCAAAAGTAAAATCTTGTTGAGGTCTTCTTAGTTTATATTTTTTGCATTTCAAAAAACCGCTAATGTACCATGCCAGGTCATTTTAGTTAATAATTTTTGCACTTCAAAAAGCCGCCAATGCAACATGCGGAATTTATGCTTGACTACCCTATAAACATAAAAAGCTATTTTTGGGGGATAAGTTTTTTGATTTTACGAATTTATACAAAAGTCATAAATTGAAGTTGCCGAGCGCTAGAAAAATTTGACGTTCAGCATGAAATCTAGTCTAGCCGGCTGATGTCCTAGGCCAAGGTTGCATTTTTAATGTAAATTGGAATTTGTTTGTCATTTCGGTCTGCTCAGAACAAGTAAAATACTAAGTTTGAAGTCTCAAGTATTTTCTACTCATTATTGGCAATAACAGAGTAATAATTTCACAAATTCAGTAAAACTAAACAGTTTTTGTTTGAATCAAGTTGTTAATATAGAAGCTCTTTATCGATATGTTTTAAAGTGTATGAAGTCAGTTCCTAAATCTTCAAAGTCATATGATTTTGTCAGAATGTTGGAAAGTAAAAACTCCCAGAAAAAATCAAAACCATGAATATTACGATTTGCGAACTTTTTCATTCTGTTGAAATGCACGCTTACATTTCCACTACACTATCTTCTGTCCCTGAGCGAGTTTTACAATGAAACGTGTCAGTAATAGGTGTTGGAGCTCAGGTTGAGGGGTCCGTGGGCGACTCCATGTATTAAGATAGGTTATAAATTTCAGGTCCTTCTCACTATGTTTTAACTGAATTTTTAGCGCGCATTGTCTAATTGGTAAATATGATGTTTTTATAATGCGTACAGTATAAATTGCGGCAATCATTTTATGTTTTGTTTTGGTTCTTCGTAAGTCAATGATGAACAGTTAAGCAAAAAAAAACTCTCTTCAATTGTTCTCAAAAAATTTCGAAATACGAAAGTTTTTAATCTAATTTGACTAATAACTTGTTTTATATGATAGTCTAACTACTTAACGCAATGCTTTATCTAGCTGAAACTTACTTGAACTTAGAGAAAAAATCAGTTTCCGCAAAAATTACTAATACAAGAATGAATGCATCGTAGAACAATTTTACTGCATAAATTACAATTACAAACTAAAACATGCACTTTGACAGCAATTAAAATTAAAAGTCAAAACATGCTAGTCACGAATATTATTCAAGTTTCTCTGGTAGCATCTAAAAAGAAGTAATGCTGAACAATTTTCGTAAAATCCACACAAATTATCGTAGTTTTTGCGGAACCTTTCTGTGACACTTCTTTGTTAAAAAAGAGTAAGTTGATCTCTTTTTAGCCAGAGAGTCAGCAAAGTAGTAACTTTTGTGCAAAAGAGCAACCATGATCCAGTATTTCTCTTCATTATTGCTTGAAGATGATTTGATAATCGCAAAAGTCTATTTTGTTAGTTCATCTGAGAAACTTCATCAGAGAGATACAATTTCATATACTTGAACCTGAGCTCAGAAGTTTTTTCAAAAACTTGCATAAGTGAAAATTTATCATTTTTCGCACTTGTTAGCTGACTTACAAAGTAAAAACAAATAAATTAACCTTGTTTTGTACAAATTAGGACAAAACAAATTTGATGACTAACAAGTTAGATACTGAACTACCGAAATCTAATAGTCATGCCCTTATACTGGACAAAGAGTATTGAATACTAATTCACAGTCTAGGGCTGTCATTTATACAGCTTTCATTTTTGACTTATGCTGATATTTAGGTCTGAAGACAAATGAAAAAGATAGTACAAGTAAAAAAAACGATGAAAAATGAAAAATTACAAAAAGTACAATAATGTGAAAAACAAAAAATCCAAAAAACTTAAAACTGTTTGTAACAATCTGGAAAAACTAAATGTTTTAAGCAATTATTCCGATTTTGTCGATATGAAAGTTCAATAGTTTTGCTTTCAAGAGGATCACTTCGATTACATACTTCAAAAGAAATTGGAAAACCATTTCTAGACTACTTCTAGACCATTAGAAATACTTCAAGTCTAAACTTCTAGTTTAGCTGATTCCACGACTTTTTTTACATCTTATCAAATACGTACTAATGTTTGAAAAAAAACCTGGTTTTGGACGTACTCTAAAAGGATCTCATGACAATTAGAAAGTTCATTTATTAATGAATTGACTATCAAAAAATTTTTAAATCTTTTTTGGACACTTCTCATGCATGTGTTTTTAGTCGTAAGCTTGCTTAAACGTAAGTCTCAAATTAATAGCGGGTCAGCGGGCGTAAGCGAAGCGTTACTATACGTTAACAAAGAACTTGTTTACCAACAAGGGGTTGGAAATCAAGTAGGTCGATTGAACTAAAACAATACAAGAGGATGAAATCTAAGAATGAAAAAATACAACTGACATTGTACAACTCGGCTATCGCCATACTGGAATTTTAAATTTTGATTTGCCAATTAGTTTGCAAAACTTTGCAAATTGAATAAAATCTAAAGGGTTTGGACTAACCTTGTGGCCTTACGACAGTTTACAAATCGGAAACCGTCGTAATCATTTTTTTTACACAGAGGCGAAGGTGAACTTCGCATACACAAGCAAAATTATGACCGATAACGTTACTGGGAAAAACTGAATGAGTAAGACTTTGAGTCTAGAAATATTCTTAAGTGACGCCCGCCAATTATGAGTCTACACAATTGCTAAGTGACGCAAGCCAATTATGATGCCTTAGCAGTACCAGTCAATTTGAAGAAAAAAGAAATTTATCACCTAACATGCCTGTTTATAGAGCAAATGCATTTGAACGAGCATACGAAAAAGTTCAATACAATATCCGACCCTGCCCAAGTTCGAATCCTCTTATTTTGTTGCTGGTCTTTTTCCCTATCTCTACGCAACAGATCCATGATACCTTGAAGCTAAAGTGCCATTAGTAATATAATAGTCTATGTTAGTATCCTTAGCATTGGCTGTACTTAATAGCTGGATCAAAATGAACACTTTCAAAATGAACACATTTTGTTGCAACAATTGCATCGCACAAAATTTAAGACTTAGGTTGGAAAAAAAGAAGTGTTCATACTATAACACAAGCTATGCTTATGTGCTTGTGTAATCACGTTAAACAGCACATCACTATCGAAAAGCACGGAATCAAGAATGAGGCAGTTCACAATACTTTCTCGCGCTATATTTTTGCCTAGAAGATTTTTATTTGGGAGAGACTATAGAAGATCTGTTGTAGAAAACCCAAAATCTACGATATCTCGACATCTGAACACTCCCGCAATTTGTACAATTTACAAAAATTTACAATCTTTCAAATTTTTGCGTCTGCATTAGGCAAAACATTTAATTTTTTAAAATGCATTCTACATAATGAGACATTCGAAACAGTTTGAGGTTGTTTTTTGTGGTAAACACTGGTAGAGTAATCAATATGAAAAATTCTTGGAAATCGATCCTTTTTTCAGAAATGGAGGACGCCAGAAAAATTTCGTCGTTTCCTTGAATTTTTGTTTGACGTGATGATACTTCGATATGAAAAAAAAAAATAGAAACTTTAATTTTCAGCATCTTAATTTGACAAACAGATCACTTTTCTTGCGCAATTTATTCAATTAAGTAGAGTTCTAAAAAAACTTAATGTGTAGCCAAATGTAAGCTCGAGTTGCACATTCATTATTCTTTTGTTCCCATTCTAGTTTATAGTTATTCACGGTGAGTTGGTATACCGATATATTTGAATGAGAGGCTGAAATTTATTTTGAATTTTGACATTATGGGGCAGCTTGAACTATTTTTTGGACACTTGTAAAAATTATTTGATATTTTTCAAAGCTGATCTAAGTGAGTCTTGATAGTGGAAGCATTTTTAATTTAGTATTTCAACGGTCTGAACGTGTTTTAATCATCGTCATTGTCATGGTTAACTGAAACATTTTTCCTAAGTACAATTTGAATTGATTTTAAAATGTAATCAATTTTGTTGTTTTTTAATTTTTTTCTGGAAAAAAATAATCTTGCTTTCCCGTTAATTACTCCTTTCTTATTGCAAGTAAGTCATTCTATTTTTCAACGGTTGAAAAAGCTTTGAAGAAATGCAATATTTTTTAGTAACGAGTATCCCCTTCGGGTGCCTAGTAGCGAATATCCCCCTCCCCCCCCCCCCCTTATGAAGTAATAAATGAACAGTTAAGCATATGAGAAATTTATACATAGTAACGAATCTCCGCCCCCCTTGCAAAAGGAGGGATATAGTTAAAGAGATCCTTTTACTTGAATGCCAGTAGCAGATTTAGGGGGGGGGGGGGTCTTAGAGTTATTTTCATTGGATATCATTACTGTTCACCTATGAACACACCCATCAAATACAAAAACTGGACGTTTTTTAGACCTGATCCTAACTTGTGGTAAATACACTCATTTTTATTTCTTCCAACTTTCTTCTAATGGGCAAACAAAGAACATTTTCATGTTTCTTGTTATGAAGCTAGTTAAAATCATCCATTTCAAAGCTTATTAAGCTTAAATTTCTGAAAAGAAATAAATTTCATTTTTACAAGTACCTCAAGCATACACTTGAGTCAAATCAGTTTCTTATTTTTGGAACAAAATCACAGCTATACCTCCAAGAAAGAACAAATGCTGATTAAGAGAACAAAAACCTGGATGCTGCTGCAAATCTTTTGGCAATTTTCACCTGTTTAAACTTAAATGACTTTTGTTAAGGAGGATTAATCTTTGAAGCCGTACTATTATAAGTTTGAAGTTCAACCCCAGCTTACTGCTTGAAAAGTACCTTTTTTTATTAAAGCGGAAATAAATAGAAATTTGGAAATAAAGCAAATCTTTTCAGTTCCTGATTTTAAAAGGAGAGTGGGAAATTAGTCTCAACTTCATTTAAACGAAAGTACTCCAAGCCGAATGTGATTTATCCGCTAATAAGTTAAACTTTTAGAAATGAACCGTCGTGCATACCTTTCAAACTAAAACTCGTCTTCTGATATTTTTTGTTCAGTTTAAGGAATAAGTTGGGATCTCTTTAACTATCCCCCCATTATGGTACCAAGCAACGAAATGCCACCACTATATATTCACTGCTGAAGCATAGGTAAATTTTGTACCTAGTAACAAATCCCCCTCACTTGAAAAGAGGGTACAGTTAAAGAAATCCATTACTTGTTTAGGTCATAAGTGGGATTTATATTGCCTTAATTTTTCGGCTATATGAGATTCGAATACAAAGCTGGGTCTATTAAAAAATAGAGCATGTTAATACAATTGGCGATTTCCACCTGTAATAAGAACCGTGCTTTTAAATTCATCAAGTGATCTGCAGCAAGAGAAAAAGAAGTCACCTGCACTTAAATGGAGACTGTGTTTTATTGCAGCGATGGCAGATGTCCCGCTACTCAAATTAATATTTCAGTATCAACCCCCGTTTAGTCTTCATTTCGTTCCGGTCCAAATTGTACTTTCATTTCAGTTTACAATATCTGCTCAGTTTCCTAAATTCAATCACTTCTGTGCAGTTGGAAAAACTCATTCTCATATATTAACAAGCATCGGATGCAGGAAAAATTTTGTCCAGCTCATTTATTATTTTTTAAAAATTTTTATTCTATTTACAAAAAGGAAATCTTGTTAACAGTTTTTGACAACTTTTTTTGAGTCTTTTTTAACTTTATCAGTAACTAATTGCTAGAATTTTGATTAATTTAAATCTGTACTTTACTTTAATCGATATTGGGAAAACTTTGCCGAATATTGCTCAAGGCAATTCCGTTTGGCTTCTGAGTACTGAGATTGGTCAAGTTTCCACAAGATCGCTAGTGTGAAGAGAAAGAGTCGTGATGTGATTAGTCAGCATCAGTAGCTATCACCTTCTTTTCTGTTTGCTTTTGCGAATTCAACTCGACTCAATTTATTGATTTTCTTTGCCGTTTTGGGTACAAAATTACTTTTTTTCGTCATAGTTCGATAATCGAGATAGTTTTGACAATCGGATAAGCTTGTTTGTGAGTAAGCAAACTTGGAAACTAATTTATTTCTTGTTTGAAATCGTCCGCGCAGTCTTACAGACCTTCAAGCACTTACTTCACAGAGCGTCAGAGGAAATGTGCATGGATGTCACGACACATCGCTCTCAACTCAAAAAAAAAGGTTTGTGATTTCAGATATTTTTTGTTCACTTTTTCGATAAAAAAAAGAGAAGTTGATAGCAAAACAGATAAATTGTCTGAAAGTAGCAAAGTATCGCAATTTTACGGACGTATAAAAATACGAAGGTCAACTGGGGTCGTTCTATGCCACTTAAACTTATCGGGGCAGCACAACAGTGCCGAAAATAATTTTATTGTTCAACAGTCCCGAAAATCATCAATTTTCGGCACTGTTGAACACTTTTTCATTTTCGTCACTGTTGTACTTCGGCACTGTTGAACGCCCCTAACTTATCGCTTCACAAAATATTGTAAAGTTTAGCTATGTCATTTTGTCAAATTGCTCGTACTTGGTTCAAATAGCTTGGTATTCAAAACTCAGTCATTGTTTAAAATTGATTGTAGTTTCTGTCATTGTTTTAAATTGCTGGTAGTTTCTGTCATTGTTTAAAATTGCTGGTAGTTGTATTCAAAAATATCTATTTGTTTAACAGAAAGATACTTATGTTTCAGAAATTCAAGCGCAGAAATTCAGTACTAGAAGAGAATCGAACTTCATGTTGGATGTCTACGATCAACCCGATCATCTTCCCGCCAATGGAACTCAAAACTGATCTGAAGACAGTGAAAAAGCCTTAATTAAATGAAACAATGTAGATAGTACCAGATATCTTCCTAATATTTCGAAGGCAAAATGGAGATAAAAATTGAACTAATGAAAAGACAATTGTTAACAAGCTCCAAAGAATAATGAATAGGAAAACAGCAAATTACTGCAAAAAAAAATTTGGAAAGAAAACAAATTTAGGAAATATGGTTCAAACTATTCAACCTTATCAAATTACGGCATTATTTATTGAATAATACTTCACTCCCAATTGCCACGAAAGAAAAGGAAAATAATATTAAAAAATCATATATTTTACGTACCTGGTGCTATAGCTAAAAAAAGACTTGATTTATCATTCGCTAACTTCCCAATTCAAATCAAAGCAAAAATTCAAATCAGAAAAATTACCGAAATAATATGAAAAACAAGTATTACATCCGTTTTACTTGGGATTACAAATACCTAAATCAGATAAATCAAGTCAACAAAAAAAGTTAGTTTATGTAAATTTGTAATTAAGAATGCGAATGTAAAAATGTTAATACCGCACATCCTGAAAACTTTCCTGCACAGTCTTGCAATTACGCAATTGTTGCGTAATCATAGCTGTTGAATGGATCGGTCAGGGTAATTATTATGTAATTAGTGCAATAAATGTGCCTTATAGTCTTCCTTGTTTAAATGTACAATCCCTCAAAAAACATGCAAAAAGGTCCCTCGAAACCTTCAAAAATTGCGTGCTGAGAAAAAAGCCACATTTCTAATACTGTGTGAAAACAGAGTATATCAAAACATATGTATATTACACATATCTTTGAGTGAAGTCTATTTATTTACCACCTATTGCAATAATCGTGTTATAAATTTACTAGTGTTATGGAAAGCTATTATCGTGATTTTATTGTTTGTGTTTTTACCTCATTTATTTTTCATATATGAAAAACTAGTTATTCAGTGAGTGCATGAACATAATATAAAGATGAATAAATATTACGATATACTTAGCATAATTATTTTTATATGCGGAAAAATTAAGAAAAATTTACTTTTATTTGAATCAATTTCGAAGATAAAATTTAAAAATCGCATTCTGAAATCGAACAATGATTTTGAGCGAACCTCTTCAGCATCTAAAGTGGACATTGAAATAGTCCTCAAGCAGTTTGATCGGACACATTAAACTACCACGTGAACAAAACATTCAAGCGAGGAATCACTTGAGATCACGTGGTTCGTCTACTTGTCTTTCACTCGCTTCGCTCGTAACTTCCTTCAGAATAATAAAAGACCGGCATATTCCGACACTGCGTAGCACCTCTTGAGAGAGAGTGAAAAAGTGAAGTGAATTGAGTTAAAATGGAATTTAGCACCCAGTGTTGACCAAATTTACGATATACAAAATTCTATTTAAAAACCATACGGCATACAAAAATTTCATTATTGCGGCCTTTCAAAAACTCAGAAGATAACTTGTGCTAGCTATAATTTTCCAAGACAATTATCGATAATTGAAATAACAGACTGAAAAATTTTGCATTATAACGCATTGAAAATATCGATGACTTGAAATTCAAGAAAAAATCACCTGCAGTAGAGCAAGTCGGTTTCTTGAAAATTAGGTTCAGAGGCAAGGTTGCCTTTCACAAACACCAAAACGCCATCAAGTATCTTTAAAGAGGCAAAAAAATAAAAATCAATTAAAATATCAATGCGTTTTGAAGTTTAAACCCTCTAAGGGAATTGAACCACTTTTTCGAGCATTCAAGTCACGATCCCCACTCAAGAGTGCTACTGGCACTTTCAGATGAGAAACACTACTCAGCCATAAAGCGGAGGACACAAGCTGTTAATCTGCCAATGCTGTGCAGCAAAACCGCCACAGAATGAACTTAAAATTGCGAACTGTTTTACTATTTACGCGTTGTGCATAGAAAAAAAGAAAAATAGCAATTTTAGATAGATAAGCGATCTTGCCAGTATTGTGTTGTAAAACTAATCCTCTTTTTTCTATCTAAAATTGCTATTTTTCTTTTTTCTATGCACAACGCGTAAATAGTAAAACAGTTTTAAAAAATAGCAATCTGAATTGACGAGATAAGATTAAAGTAATGAAATTGAAGAGACAAAATAGTTGATCTGAACAAAACCACCCTAGACGAAAAGTGGACTGCGAAGCCACGGATCTCTTAGAACTCTTAGAAAACGGCCCACTTAATGAACGCAAACTTTGGATTCATTAGCTTGCTTCAATTCAATTTGGAAATATTTGCTGCTTAAGTTTTAATTTGAATTCAGCTAGAACGAGAGTTATTGTCTCGCAGCAAAATTATAAATTTTTAAACCGCCTTTCAATGTGTCAAGATTTTTTTTGTGAAAAGATTAAAACAGATTGGATTGTTGTTTCGTTCTTCTTGAAAATCAGATCCCTGCAGGCAATGTAAGGATTAAACTGATACACTTGGGCATAAAAACGCGATAGATTAAAAATTGGATTATTCTAGCTGATGAACTTGCATTGCACTCGAAAAGAGCATTTATTCCTAAGGTCTTTTAAATGTGCATTTACAAATATGAATGCACTTTTTTGTTATTAGAGCATTTTAAAATGAAAAAGAAACAAAAAAGTATCGCACTGTATATGAGAGCCTGCACTACCTTAATCGACTTTTAAAAGTTCGTCTTAAATTGCTGGTTTTCAGTCAGTATTTGTTTTATGAAGAAACCACACCGGGCTCAAAGATTCCATTCTTTTCTCAAAAGTTGGAACAGTGAATAAAAGTAATGAACGTAGTGAAGACTATTATATAGGTCTTGTTGATTTTTTTGTTCAGGAAAAAGTCTAAAAATATAGATGCTCTTATGTATATATGCCCTTTTTGAGTTCAATTGAAACTCATCCGCTTAAACTGACGTAAATAGCACTCTCCAAATACGACCGTGCAATAGTCGCAAAAAAAACGTGAATTAAATTTACAGATTTCCCAGCGAAAAAAAATTTAACTTTTTGACCCAGTTTTCTCAAATTGGGTTAATGTTATCAAAAAAGCGCCATACATAAATCGTTTTAGAAATTCAATTAAACGGAATCAATTTTTTTCTTTCAACTGCGAAATTTTTAAAAAAAAACAGTGTTTTTTCATGTTTACTTGCTTTCATTACTCTTTTCCAATATTTGATTGTCTATGTTTATTATGGCAAACAATGTGCCTCGACTAGATTCGTTGTTTTTCGGGTATAAGACTGCTTGAATAATTTCTCATTGACTGATTAAATGTCTCAACAAATTCGAATGAGGAAATAAAGCGGTACAGCCTAACGCATATATATTTTTGGATAAGGGCCAGTATTTTACATTCTTAAAAAATATACACCAAAAACGCATCAAATTTAAGCTTTACTTGTAGTCTGCTAGTTGTATCAATTTCAGACCGCAAAATGAAATAAACATTCGTAAAAAGTGGAAGATCATATAAGCTCAAACACATGAAACGGTGGTTTTTTATTCATTTTCATGCCTTGCTTGTCTTATTTTTTATCATTTCTAAGACTAAGGGTTGTTATGGATTTTTCAAGCAACATTCTATGTAGCTTTTTTCTATTAACTTTTGCATTTCAAAAACCGGTTCAGTTATTTTGCTAAAAGCACTCCACGTAAAGATTTAAGGCGGTGTATCGACTAGCATAAAGCTCGAAACACAAAATTTAAATATTGACTAAAAACAAAATCATTAAGATTTCGTAATATACCTCCCCTCTTAAATCCTTTACTGGGTCGAAGGTCAAAGTATGACTGATCACAATTTATGACGGATTATTGTTGTTTTGTGCTGCTGTAAGTTAAGTAAGTCAACATCCTCCAATTTCAAAATTTCAATTGCTTGTTAGTTTAATTTCACATTTCTATTTCTCAGAAATGCAAGTTTCAATTTGAACGGATTATTTGTTTTTGAGAAAAAAAATGATCAAAATTATGCTAGTCGACAGATTTTCATGATTTTAAATTGATACGCTAGACGAGCCTTATGTTAGTCAAGCGGTCACCAGATTTAGTAATCAATTTTAACCGACAAAATTTTTGGAGTCGTCACAAAAAGAGTAAATTACAGTCGTAATAGTAACATTTTGATGCATTTATGTGTTCATCATTCGACCTGAAGTTTAATATTCAGTCTGAAATCACTTCCGCTTGAAATTCCCGTGGGCTTGTTGTCCCAGTCGGCCTGTTTTCCATTAAGATACAATAAGTATGTATAATCAATTTTTTATTTGTAAGCCTCGGCTAGCTGCGTATGTCTACTTTTAAAAATTATTTTCCCGTGAGAATACAATTCCTAACAGTTGGCACTTCCGGTTCCAGGTGCTCGACTTTTGCGACCAAAAATCAATATGTTTCGACTTTCTTGACCAAAAATGGGTATAATTCGTCTGTCTCGACAAACAACAAGTTTGTCTCGCTTTATTGTCGGCTGTGGTTGCTCCAAAAACTGTTCAAAGGCTTTTTTGGTCTCTCAGTGAAAACACATCTCGTTTTAATTTATATTTCAATTTTTGGACCTGAAAATTTAAGTTTTTTCACTTAGCTTTTCACAGTTTTCAGCATTAATCAAATAGCTCAGATAGTGAGACAACTTCTATTAAGGCTTTATAAAGTTTTTCTCTTGTTTGCTAATATTTCTTTGATTAGCGAAAACGGTAAAAATTTCAAAAAAATCTGCTCAGGCAATGTTTCGACTGTACTCGAACTATGTTTCGATTGTGCTCGAACTATGTTTCGACTGTACTCGAACTATGTTTCGATTGTACTCGACCTATGATTCGTCTGTGCTCGACTCATGTTTCTAGTGTGATCGACCTATGTTTCGACTGTGCTCGATGTATGATTTGACTTTCTCGCTCTATGTTTCAACTTGCTCGACCAAAGTTGGGTATGTATCGACTCCAGGGTGACCAAATCGGTCCCCTTTGGGGGACCAGTCCCCTTTGTACCCCTTTTGGTACCCCGAGCGTTCAGTGGTCCCCTTTTCTATTTTTTTTTACAGATGCTTCAAAGTTATCTTTTTCAGATCACGCAATGGGAAAATGTCGCTTCAATGACGCAATGAAAAACGACTTCCCGTGGGCACTGAGCGTTCATGGCAATCCGCATGCAGTTCGTTGCAGATGTTGCAATCAAGAGCTCAACATAAGCAAGGGTACTGCTGTTCTTTCAAGACATCAAGAAACAGGCAGGCATGTCTCCGCTAGTGCAGCGGCTCAAAGTCAACCGACAATCAGACAGCAAGTGGCACAGCAGAACGACAAAGAAACCATCAAACGAAAAGCTCTGATTCTGCATGTCTTGAAAATAGCTCTTGACGGGTCATCTTTTCGATCGAGTGATGCGTTCTCGCGCAATCGCAACTTGTACTCGGTTATGTTTCCTGACTCGGCGTACACAAACATTGCGTGTGGCTACACAAAGTGTGGCTATATTTTGCAAACATTGCATACGTCTACCAATGTGAGCATCATTGAGTATCTTGCATCAGTGAGTGAACCTGATTTGAAGAAGTTAGTCGATGAATGGGGCTCATGCACCGAAATCCAAGTTAGTGTTATTCTGAAGAGGTTTCGGCAGTTTCTACTCTCACCATTGACGAGGTATATGTACACCTTGTATGAACGTGTTGAAAAAGATTCGGATCTTTCAACATTCTACGACAATATTGAGAAGCTCGCGTCCAGCGTTGGGGTAAACCCGAAAGCCATCGTAGAGGAAATTGCCACATTGTTTGTCAGCAGCGGCAGTGTGTGTATTTTTGAACTGTTTACGAGCAAGAGTTTGGAAAATCACCAGAGTGTACGTCAGCTTTGTGAGTTCAACATATTGGTCGACAGGGAAAATTTTGCCGTCTACAAAAATTTCCCTGGATCAATCCACAAGGCCATGGATCAAAAGGAGCGCTTTGAAAAGGAGTCCAGAGGACAGTCTGTGTTGGCAGAAACAACGTCTGCAAATGTGATCGATCAAATGTTTTAATTTGCTTGAGCAATAAAAATTTTGATCCATTTTTTTTTTACAGTTATAGTGTTTTTCGGTTCCAATTCCTAATTTATTGTGAATATATGAGAGGTCCCCTTTTGTCATCAGCGTATTTGGTCACCCTGATCGACTCTCTCGACCAAAATCAAGTATGTTTCGACTGTGTGCTCGACTTAAAATTGCTTCTCGAATACGGAATTTTTAGTAGCAAAAGTGCACTTGCTGACTATCAAAGTCGAAATATAAGTCGAGCACCTCGACCCGGCAAAATTAAGCGGCAAATACTGATACACGCGCACTTCGTCGAAAGTAAAGGTCGCGGAGCAAGGGGTTGGGCTCTTTTTCCTTTTCCCCCCACCTGCAACTTTTTATAATTAAAATTACTGTTCGCATTGTCCGATTGTAATGAAAAATTGACATGCAAATAAATTAGGCCACGACAAACATATTTGGTCTTCATAATTAACCTTGTAAAATCACTCGTTAGACCATAGAATTGATGCTCATGTGAGGTGGGGGGGGGGGGGGGGGGAGGAAAAAGAGCCAGGGGTTGTTGGGAATTGTCGCTTGGTACGCATTGTCGCCTGTCATAAGATTTCGCCTGTCACGAATTGTCGGCTGACGCGAACTGTCGCCCTACCGAAACACTGTAGTAGATCCGCATCAGTCAACAATATGGGAAAAAATACAAAGTTGCATTATTTTAAATTAAACGACAATAATGATTACATTTCATAACTTTGAACTGAATCGCAGACATCTGCTGCCAAGTTGAATTTGCATCCCATAAGTAGTTTTAAAAGATGACGCAAGTAGATGAAACAAAACAGAATAAACGGTAAGTTCATTTCAGTCAAATTTAGAAGCATGCTCAGTTTAACTTTCCATTAAATTCAAAAATAGTCTAGCACAAATACTTTAATCGCACATAAGGATTGGAAATAAGGAACTTCTTTTCAAAAGTAATAACTCTTTTTCAAAAACTGAGCATAAATTGACCATGTCTAGCCTAATGTACATAATGATTGTTCATCGCAGCAAAAGATCTGAAATGTTAGTAAAACAAAATGATGCCCATTTTACTTTCATTTTTAAGCTTCAAAAGGACCGATCAGCTGTTTGATTTTCTCGTGGGTCAAACTATTTATCATGTACACTTTGTACAAATTGTGAAACAAAACATATTCAAGAAAATGGGGGTAGTTTGACGGTTTTCCTTGACTTTTCGAAAGTCATCAAAAATTTCAGACAAATTAGTTTGCCCATTTTCACTTCATTTCAAGATTTCGATTGCCATATTAGGCAAAAATAAGAGCTGGAAAACAGACAAAACCTTCCCAATGGATAATCATATGTTCAATATCCAGAATTCATCTTAGTTTTTTTTCACGTTCAAATAATCAAACTTCACGGAAATATCATCAATTCTGTTGCTTTCTCTGATTTCGCTATTCAGATTTCTAACAAAAAACAAATGATTGTTTTTCAGTTGAAAAGACCTTAAAAATTCAAATCAACATTCGGACACAACGTCATTTTATTCAATCGATTATTGATTGGAGATAGAGGGTGAAGAAATAGCTGAAACTTGAGAACTCAGTAACGAGTCAGTTGCGAAGTCGGACTAACTTGGTTCTTCTCAAACTACCAAACAACATATTTCTCAAATTATTAAATCACACGATCATAGCGCTGTGATAACTCGGTTGACAGTTTGCGATTATAAAAGAACCAAATTGTCTACTTCAAGAGAAAGCTTTTGAAACTTTTGTAACATTGAAAGTTGATTCACCCTATGAATCTAACTGCATACAATACATGATGCAGAGTTGCTGCTTCTGGTTCTCTGTTAGCTTGACTCGACGTCACTTCTGTCATCTTTTAAGTCACTGCCTCTCAAGGTGCGCACCAGAACCCTGACAATGAGGAGAGACCAGAAGATGTTGAGGCCAAAAAGTATGATGAGGAGTGCATTTGCTGAGTAGTACACATACGGGACCCCCACATATACCGATAGCTCGTAGGGTTGCGTAAGCGAAGGGTAAATAGCATATATAGGAAAGATTATCAATCTAACTCCTACGAAAGCGAGGAAGAAAAGCGTAAACGTGATTGTGCTGTGAGGTTCCTTCTGCACATAGTTGAACATCTTGGCCAGTTCCAGGAAAGGATCTGCGATGTCACTTAGCAGAAGAATCAGAGAGCCGATGCTTGTTAGTTGCCAGGAGTAGCTTATAAGTAGGAGACCCAGTGTTACACAATGGTGTGTTGCCATCTGCTTCGTATCTTTCTTCTTAACATCCCACATCAGGCAAAATGACATCCATATATAGAAAGATATCTGAACCATGTAGTACCAGTACACTTTCTTCGGGGTATGGTTAGGATAGAACTCGTAAGGAGTTCGGAGAAAACCTTCCTGAGATATGAAAACTACGCCGTAAATCGCGGCTGCGGCGTAATACACAAACTTCCAACATGACTCCTCAAACTTTTTCACTGCTAGTTTCAACGCGTGCGGTTTTCTGTGGAACTTTCGCGCACAGTAATCAGTCGAAAGAAAGATAGCAGCGCCCACTCGTTCACAGATAAGACGTGCGATGCAAATGAAAGGAAGAATCGCCACCACAACAAAGAAGTCAGACCCGATGGGCTGGTCCAGGCGACTTTTGTCCAGGGTTATATGTTCGCTGATTTTTACCATATTTTCCGAAGCCATTTTGAGAATACCGAAGAGTTTCTTCTTTGGAAATGAAAAACGAGTGAACTTAAGGTAAAAAACGATCGTTAACTGTTAATAGCAACTAGCTTGAAGTCAGTCGTTTTGATGAAAGGTTACAAAACTGTAATGCAATGTGTTTAATGGTCGCTCTGAGTCTAAATACCGATAAACTTCTGTGTAGCTTGCGTTGAAATAAGCGGATGTTTTCGAGAAGGGCGTACTTATCAATCAGAAAATTGTGAGTTCAGTATTACTGAAAGCTGACTTTTATTTGATAACTACCTTTGAAGTTACGAATTAATTCGATACGATAACTAGAATGGTTATTCTATCGAATAAGCAGTAGGTGTTATTTAGTTGTTTACTCGTAGTTTACGTGGTAGTAAACTGGGTTTCTGCAATAAATAGAGAGCGTTGACTTTGGAAAACGAAACAATTGGTAGGCAAACAAATGATAAATATCTTCAGTCCAATTTTGTATCTTATAATGTCACTGACGTATATTAATGGTGGAGCCAACCAACCACAGCCGGCTTAACTTACAACTTCTATTGTAAACTAACTACGGTTTGTCAATGAAGTATGAGTCGGATTGCCAAAATAAAACAACAAAGCAACTCAAATATAATTGTTACTTACTTACAAGTTGAGATGACCTCTGTTGTTAGTGACGCCAGCATAACACACCATTTAACTAACTTCGACATATAAGAATATACTTGTTCAGTTTTTACGATGCAGATGAAAATTAAATTAAGTCAGCCTCACGCTTTCATTATTTTCTCTTCTATTTTGTTTTGTAGCAGGATAATAAAAAGAACAATATTCAAAAAGCACCAAAAAAAATGCGTCAGGAAAAACGCATAAAAAACTAATTGAAGTGCAGAACACGTTTTAAGATTCGTACTTTAAAAAGCGAGTTGACCTGAGTTCGAAATTCAGTTGGAAAATGATTGAAAATGAGGTAAGGGTAGCAGATTGAGGTTTTACTATAGAAAAGGCTAGTTTTATGATATTCTAGTTGTGGTGTGATAAGCTACAAGTCTTTTGGGAATACTTAGATTGTGCCGCAAGGGGTAAGTAAAGTTGAAAAAGGAGGCCGGAAATAAAGGCTGAATGTTCAGAAGATATTAGACGGGTTGAATTCGTTCGAAGCCGATCAAGAACAACGCAGAGTTAAACGTCTGTAATCTTAGTCTCGGTAATTGAAAATATGCTATATGGCGGGAACTACGACAACGCACGGGCTAAAAAAGGAAAACGATTTGTAAAATCCACCGAGCGAAAGGCATGTAAATAGAAAGGAAATGACTAAAAACGGAAAATGATTTGAAATATCCGAGGAAGGGAAAAAGTATCAAACAAGAGGAAAGCGCTCCAATTTATTACCCATGAAAGGAAATAGAGTGGAGAAAATTTTTGCTTTTCTACTCCGTCGGTAATTTCTCAATCACTGCAACAGTTTTGATGTTTTCAGGTTTTTTTCACCATCAAGAATCAATTTCAAAAGAGCGAAAAGATTATATATATCCATCTACCACATTTACCAAACTGCAGTCTGTTTTAAAGGTCACCTTTTCAATCAATCCCCCAAAAAAGGACAATTAAATAAAACTGCAATTATTTCAAAATGTCAATATCAGGCTCAAACCACTGCTCTTTAGTAATACACAATGAAATAGAAAAAATTAGATTGAGAAAAACGATTACGAGTCATCTATTTTTCAATTTCATTGTCAAAAACAGCTATCATTTTCACCTGTTCTTAGCACAGTGGAATTTTAAAGGAAATAAGTGAGTTTAAGCCAATATTTTTACTAGATAGAATAAGTAAACTGGCTGGGTAAATTCTATTTGGAAGACAGGAAAGATAAGGCCAATGTTTGATTTCTGTGATTATTTCTTCGAGGAAAGAAAACATAAATTTGGCTTCCAGTCAGGAAGCAGAACTAATGCAAAGCTGTTTCCCTGAGTAATGATTAACCTGGTAACAAAAAGTTTTCAATAACTCTAACCGTCACTGGAAGCTTATGTTCCCGATTAGTAACGCTAAAGCGACATCGTCATGTAATCAAATCGCGTGCTTTCTCATCAACCTCCACTCGACAATAATCCAGGTTAACAAGCAATTTTATCTGAAAATAACAGAAATGACCAGCAGCAAAATAGAATAGCTTAACTAGAGGCAATATTATAAAAAAAGACAACTTTTATCACAGAAAACACATGAAAGCTCCCTTATACTGCATCGTATAAGAATACGAATAACCCGTTGCAGAGCACATAATGTTCCGACCACAAAGATTGTAGTAAATAAATTTTAACAAAAAACAACTTGAAAATACGATAGAAAATTTTTTTAAAAATCATTTTTGTACTAAATTTCTTTTTTTTAAAAATCCAATAATGGGCGATTGAATTCGTATAAACAAACTGCAAAAATGATTACGTCTCAAATGGCATAATTCCCAAATGGCATAAAAAGAAATTTTCCAAATGGTTATAATTTCCATGCAACAATTGCATTGAAAAATTTTTTTGAGAGATCTTTTCCAATGAACAAGGTATGGAAAGTAGTAAGTTGTCAATTCAATTTTTTTGACATTATCTCGAAAAAACTTTTAAGAATTCTTATCAAAAGCATAAGTTGTTACTAATTAGTTTTGTGTGATCAAATTTTCCAGCAAAACTGTCACAAATTTTCCAGCAAAACTGTTTGGAAGCAATAAATTCAAATCTTGTTCACACATCTTCTCGTTCCTACAAAAGGAGAAATATTAGTTAAGAAAGCGTTGAGTGTCATGGAAAATTTGAAATGTATGCCAATTAAGAAAAATTCTGTTTTTATACCAATTAGGATACCAATTTTTCTCTTTCTTCAAAGGTTGGAACCGAAAAAAAACACGCTTATATCAAGCCACAGAAAAATACGACAGCACTTAAAGAGTCTACCGAGCTTTTGGTTTGAAAATATTTTTATTTAAGCGCTGTTGCAAACGGAAGTACCAATTTTAAAAAAACGTGCCACGAATTGCGAGATAAATGAGGTCTCAATTCAGTTTATGAATAATTTCTGAGCTCAGCTTATTACCTTATACGCATTGCATCGCATAAGCAAGAAAACTTGAAAAACGCGAGCACCAATTTTTCCAACTTAAGATTTAATTGCAAAACAGTTGTGGAAAAACTTAACTAAGTTTGCACTCAAATAGTTTTCTTCATCAACGTGACATGATAAAGTTTCTAAGGAACTTAAATTAAGGGGACAATATTAAATGCAAATTCATGTTTTTAGTTTCTTAAATGCCTGTTTTCAAGGATGCATTTGGATAAAATTCACTTCGATATCAATCAAGAAAAATTTTTAGACCGAGAACAAATGATCCACAATAAATTTATCAAACTTTGGTTTCAAAAACTTACCAGTCTCAAACAGGTCTGACAATGCCAATTTTCCTCAGCCGCATTAAGTTTTTCAAACCGCGTAACGTTGTACGAAACAGCTGAGTTTAAAAAAGTTTTCACACTGCGCATTTCTCTTTTTGAACTGAAAATATTTTACAAAACATGAACAATTTTGACTCGAGAAATAGTTCACTGCGATGCAAAATTTAGTGCAGAAAGTGAAACTGGCAAGTCCTTTAAGCAAATATTGATAGCAGCGTTGATGAAGAGAAGCTGACAATATTTCCCATTTAAAATTTTTGCTGAAATTTTATTTTAATGTCAAAAAATTCATAAAAATAGACATCAATAACCTAAATTTGCTTGCCGAAATACTAGTATAGAAAAAAAAACTGGCAAAATTTTTTTCTAAATTAGCAAAGAAGGTACAACTCCTTAAAAACGCAAGAAAACGTAATTTCCATGACAAATCGAACCTTATTAATTACATTATTTTGATGTTTCGAATTTTTGCAAAAAGAATCAGTAAAAAATATCACCATTTGAGCAGTAAAAAAATTATTCAAAATAAAAGTTACCTCCATTTTTTTACTCTTTTCATATTTTTGAAATGAAGGCTTTATGATTTATACACGCACCGAAGAAAAATTTAGTGCGGGCAAATACGAAATTTGCTAATGTACCATGTATTCTATTTCTGCCCTCAGAGAAAAACTCGTTTGCGTATCAAAAATTCTGCCAAAACTTTCATGCGCGGGACACATCACGTGAAGTCAAAAGATTTTTCAGTTTCCTGAAGCAAAAACTAGACTGTCAGAAAATTCTGATGGCAGACGCGCAAAAGTGTTTATTTGTTAATGTGTTTATCAGATGAAAATTGAAGCTTGTTGTACTTATTTTTTCGTTCTTTGCTCACCAGAAACAACTTTTAGCCGCCAAAATATTTTTACGCTTACGTTTTTTTAAGCTTGTTGCCTATTAATATTGTTTCAAAGTACTAATTTTGGTGGCACTTGTTCAGTACGTTTTAGTATTAACGCATGCTCAAACAATTCAAAATCAATCACATTTTTGTGTCGACAGAGACTGAAACAAATGTCGGCAGAGAAAAATGTCGGCAGAAACTGAACCAAATTTAAAACAGCTCTACTCAATACTCATTGATGAGAAGAAATAGTTAATCAAAGCAGGAAACCGACATTAGATTTGTTGGCAGAATGTTTTAAACATTTTCTTGTTAAGAACCAGCCAAACTTTTCCACTAATTTGTGACTTGTTCACACTTACTCACTTTTGTACACCTGAAAAACTTGATTTACGAAAACTTGATTTACCCTCATTCAGGATCGCTTTCTCAAGTCACTTTAAGCGAATACGTTCTTACCCAGAGAGTCAATTGGAACACGATAGCTGTTCATTTATTGGTTTAACAAGTTTTATTGTTTACTTCTCAATGCAAAAAAAAAACAGGAAAAGTTTTGATTTTTACCGGAGTAAATTAACTTAATTGTTGAGTAGACACGCAATAAAAAACGATTAACACGGTTTCAAAAAAATTGCAAGAACCGGACTCCATATAGGTGTCCAGACCAGGGGCGGACTCGACCCCCTCCCCTTTAGGGATTCGAACCCCTCACCAACCCAAGAACCCCCGAGATGGGAGGCGGATTTTCAAAAAATTTGTCGACCTTTTTTTAAGCTGACTAAAATGATTTTCCGAGCTCTCCCAAAGCACTAAGAAGACCTTGTTGGCCATATTTTCTGGCCGCAGGCAAAATTTGAAAACAGGCCAAAAAAATACATTTTTAGTTACTTATTGGAAAAATTTGACCAAAAAATCGCTTTTTTTCGGGGCGCCCTTCCCCTCAAAATTAATTAGTATTGGCGCCAAAGGCGCCTTTGGAAGAATTTTAGGGTCCGTTAGCTAAAAATGGACATCTCAAAATGGGAGAACCTTTAGATCGGCAGGGGGACGAATTCCCGAGTGGGGGGGGGGGGGGGGGGCATCCGCCCTCCCGCCTAAATCCGCTGGTGGTCAAGACCAAGAGAAACCTCGACATAACTTTTAAAATGCTTGCCGAAATACTTGCCCCCCCCCCCCCTAATAGACCAAGTTAACAAGTTAAGATCCTCCACCCTAGCGTTGAATTTATATTAAATCTTATAAGCGCTGCGTGTAAAACGCTCTACTCTGATTGGCTGAAAATTCGAGCTCAGAATCAAGTTAACACCCTCCTCCCTAAACGTGTTTAGGGGGGAGGATCTCAACTTGCTCTACATCATAAAAAAATTAATTGGGCGAAAGAATTCATGTATAATAAGTATCGGCATACGTGGTTCAACTCGAAACCTAGGTAGATGTATTGTCGACATTGTTTTACAGTCGGATTTAGAAAAATCAATCAAAAATCTGCGGGATAAAAACAAGACAAGAAGAGATAAAAGGAGGAAAAGGCTCATCAGACAAAGCACGAAACAAAACAAAAAAAGAGGATCACCAAAGCCCCATTGACCGTTCCATGATACCTTCACATGCCATCGGTCAATCACTACTAAGGAATTAATCAGGTACCACCAGTTAGTACAACAGCATCAAATTCAAAAATGTTCGAGCTGTTTTACAGTGGTTACAGTCCAAACACAATAACTTTCAGCAAAACCTGAGCTGAAGGTTTAAATAGGAGACCAGGAAAATTCACATCAGGAAATATTAAGCACCGAAGATACGGGCTTAAGCCTATTTCAATCACTCTTTTAACTTTTAGAGCAATTTGTTTTAGATAAAAGTAATTGTGATTCACTAAGCATGGGATAAAAATCAATTCGATAACAAAAAGAAAAAAGACTGCTCCTATCAGGGCTGAACGCTCCGACAGCCTTTTAAGATTTGTGAAGTTTTCGTAAGAAAAAATTTTTTGGTAGAAAAACTAATGCAGATACAGAGGGTAAAGTGGAGCTTCACATCAATTGCGATACAACGCTATCACAGCAGGACAAGCAAGCCAAAAGAAAATGAGACAAAACCCGCAAATAGTTTCCAAAAATATCGGAAAAGACATAATAAAAGCTTTCATACGGTTGTCTCAATTTCCATAACTGCAATTTGAGACAAATGTGTCAACCAAGACAACTGGCATTAGTGATTTAGCACCAAAACAAAATTTACGTTAACTTATATAAGCCTAAAGCACTTAAGCAATTGAAAAGAACAAAAAGTTCTCGTATATGAACTAAGCTATCAAACTTTTGCTCCCCCCATATAATTACACACGCTATGTAAACGACAAATGAGAAACACTTTACGTCCGGTAACCCGGCAGCGTATGAATAAGACCAAATTTTTGATGTCTCTATTCAATTTGGAATGTTTAATTTGCCACGGACGCCTTGTATTGAAAGTGGTACTATAACGAAAAAGGACGAACAGCAAATCTTAAGATGACTTTTTCCGAATAACTAGTTAATTCAACTGAATTCGATAATAAGTAATGACTTCTTTATTGAAAAAATCACAATTTCCAAATTTCAAAGAAAAAACAAGGTGCTCTTAAAACTCTAGTTTTTTTAAAATTTTTGGATAAAAGTAACCCAATTGGAGAAAACTGGATCAATAAGTAAAATATTTAATTAGCTGGGGAAACTGAAATTTGAACTCCTTTCGAAACAAGAAACTGATCACGTTTTTTGTGCTTTTTACTTTTTCATTTCAATTTTCAATGTTTAATAAAAGAAATTAACAGAAAAAAATCAAAAAGTTAAAACGCGAAAAACTAAATCCGACTCTGAACAAATTTTAGGACGTAACTTAAAAAAGAAACTTAAAAAATCATCGCGACCTATATAAGAGTCCTAACAACGTTGATTGACTCTAATACGAGGAATATGAATATAGGATAATCATTGTGTCGTATATTGTGGAGAAACTTTTATCCAAATTTCAAATAGAATTTTTCACAAACTGAAAGTTATATTTTTAAATCTGTATTTTCATCTGAAGGTGGATAATTTTAATTTGCAATAGTTCTGCCCGCTGCAAAACTGCTCATTTCGACTGAGCCCTCTTTCGAACTGTGCTTTCTGCCCTCATTTTAACATCATTCTTTATCTAGGTCAATTTTTCTACATTAGATGACGTACTTACTGTTAATATTGCAGGAATATTTTTTGTCTTTGTAATAGTTACAACATAGTTGAAAGATGCCCGAGGGAAAAATAGCCCTTGTTTTTGCTTTTTCTGAGGGAACGATGCCAGAAAATTGTGAAAGAGCCCGGAAAAGTGCGCAAATGATTTCTTTTTTCATTCATGCGGTCTAATATTTCATTTTTCATTCATGCCTTGTCGTGAAAGAACATGTGTGAAAGAGCAAAAACAATCTTCTGAAAGTGACTTGAAGTTGAAGTTAAAACCTGCAAGAAAGGTTGCTTACTGAAAAAAAATATTCTTCCCGATTTTAAGACACTTGCTCTCGCAAGTGTATTAATACCGGGTTTTGTCGAAGAGGAAATTGTCCCCACAAAATAACGCACTTTAATTTCATTATGCCATAAAACAAACCAAAACCGTTCAATCGAAAAAAATATATAAAATTAATATAAATCAGACCTGGTAAAATGACTTTCAACATCAATTTCAAAATCAAGAAATCCATGCTTAACAAAAATCGAAAAAAAACGGTACCAAAAAAAACGACGGAAACCAGGCCGAAAACCATAAATCCGAGAAAAAATCTTTTCAAAGAAATTATTTGAAAAAAAGAACAAACACCGGAAACAGACTACACCTATTTACTACCTAAATGAATTTATTTGAATTTTCAAGAAATTGAGCATGCCTGAAATTTACTTTTTCTACACATTTGACCATTCTGTGCGTAAAGTTATTTACGGGAAAAAATACAAGTACCCGATTGCAATACCCTCGCTTATCGCAACGGTAAAAATAAGTCCCTCTTGATTTTCATAAGCGCCAGTTGTTCAATTCTAGCTTGAAAGCAGTTTTTCGAATATAACTCAATTTCGGATCAAAATCAAACTACAATGGACCAATAAAAATCATTTCATTAAATTATTTTCAGCGCTAAAATAATTCGTAATTAAATCTAACAAGCAATATAGCACAAAATACGAGGAATATGAATTGAGGATAATCATTGTAGTGTATATTGTGGAGAAAATTAAATTAAGATCCAATTTTCATATAGACTCTTCTTCACAAACTGAAGTTGATATTTTTAAATCTGCATTGTCATCTGAAGGTTCATCGATTTTATTTGGATTACTTTTGCCCGCTTCAAAACTGCTCATTTGGACTGAGCCTTCTCTCGAACTGTGAGTTCTGCCTTCAATTTTAACATCATTCTCTATCATGGTCATTTTTTCTACAGTAGATGAGGTACTAACAGTTGACACTGCAGGATTATTTTTTGCCTTTTGAAATTCACTTTCGACATCCAGAAGTTCGTCCAAGGAACGACTACTTGTAGAGGTCATGGGTGACAAAAGTAGAGAAACTTTGACCTCTGAGTTCATGATGGCACATTCAAGAGGCGTGAATGACATTTCATTCCGGATATTGGCGTCCGCTCCCGAGTCTAGAAGGCACTTGGTGACTTCGGCAAATCCTCGCGAGGCCGCGAGATGCAATGGCGTATTGCCTTTATTATTGCGCGAGCTCAAGCTCGCCGGTGAAAGGACCTTAAAACAGGTAGAAATAACAATGCTGAAAACTAGTATGAAACACAAACAAGGATAACCTGTTACTGTGGAAGTAGCAGAGAATTTTCCGACCACAGTCTTAAGAAAATACAAAATTTTTTTTTCAAAGTAGTGTCTTAATTTTCTGGTTGGTGTGATAAAAGGATTTGATCGACAAACTAGAGCTTAGGCATGTTCGACAGTCATAGTAAAATAAGCAAACTAGACAACAAAATTTTAGAACAAATGAAAAGAAAAAAATCAGAAAATATCCAAAAATGTTTCAAAATTTGAAGAAAAAAAAACTGCAAAAAAATTGGAAATTTTTGATTCGAAAAATGCTCTGAAAAGCTTTTAAAAAATAACTTAACTAAAATGAAATAAAAATTTCACCGCTTAAAAGAAGCTATTGTAAGCTATTAAAATAAGCTGTGGTAAGCCTGCTAGCTCGCTTTTATTCGATCGAATTGAGACACAGAATCAAAAATTTTAAACCGTTTTTCTCGATACTGAGACAACGTTCTGAATTTTATTTAATGTCATTCGGAACACGACTGAAAAGCTTTAATATGATATATCACTCGACTCATTCCTATGCTCATTTGATCAGCATGGAAAACAAAAAAAAAGAAAAACTAAAATAAACCCGAATACAAAGTTCCTCCCTATTTTTTAAATACACCCTCACTATTCTAAAGTTCATTCACGAATTTTTTCAACTGTTCATATAAAATTATTGCACATCGATGAATGAAAATGTTTTAAAAAAACAGAAAAGTAGTTCCAATTGGTTCGAGTGAACAACGAATGGGCTTTTGATCTGCCCAAATTCTTTGGATAGCAACTGACTTTGTACAAGTCTAATAGACCGTAAAAAATGTTGCGAAGGTTTGAAATCTGACATAACCATTAATGATATTTTGAAATTTTATACAGAGGCGAAGCAGAGCTTCGCACACCGTGTGAGACAACTCAAACATAGAAAATGAAGCCAATATATTGGAAAAAATCTACATTAGAAATTTATAACTTCAAAAACTTGATGTTCATCTCAAATAATAACGAACTTGAGAAACAAAAATTCCGAGCAAATCAATCGACAGCGTTAAATTTGAATTCATCGAACTTATCGAGGGGCCACTGAAGCCGATCAAATTTGAGTAGATAATCGTTGAATCGAAAACAAAATTACCATAAATTGTTCTAAGCTAGAAGCATGTTTAAATCAAAAATTCTGGTCGCTCTGAAACACAAAAACAATACAACCTATTTTTGCCCTTAAAGCCACGCAACAAAAGCTGACTAAGCCGAGATCACTTTTCCGAAATATTTAAACCGAATAAAATTTTTGAGCAAAAATGAGGAAAAAAAGAGAATCAGAGGTAGCAAAATTACAAATTACAAAAATGGTACAAAATGCCCATCATTTCTAGCATAATTTATTTCAAACAGAAAAAAATTGCAAGATAGGAAAGTGAGCCGACAAAAAAATGAGCAGACAAGCAATAGTCCGATAATAAAATTTTTCAAACACAGTCGAATCGGAGTCCAACGAAAACGGAAAAATTTTCAAAGAAACCAACACTAAAAATTTTAAAATGTTGTCTGGAATGATGCTCTATCTGCGGAAAACACGCCCAGAAACACATTCGATGGCAATCAATGAAAAATCAAAAACAATTATCGGGCGAAATTAAAATTGTTTTCATGAACTATAAATTCCATTCTGAGATTTTAAACGTTTTGTGCGATCCTCGAACGACTCAAAATAAGGTCAATAAGCCGATTAAATACCAGCCGAAATTATTTAGGCCGAAAAATTTTTTCAGCGAAAAAAAAGCAGAAAATGTACGAAGTCAAGGCTAGAAGAATTACAAATTGCTAGAGCAAATGAAAACATAAAAAGCATCTACAACGAAAACCGCGAACAGCAAAAAAAATTCCACGATGTGGCAACTAAGCCGACAAAACCTAAGCAGACAAACAACAAGCCGAATAACAAGCATAACAAAAAACATAGAAATATACGGCAGA
Source organism: Symsagittifera roscoffensis (assembly GCF_963678635.1). Classification (NCBI taxonomy): domain Eukaryota; kingdom Metazoa; phylum Xenacoelomorpha; order Acoela; family Convolutidae; genus Symsagittifera; species Symsagittifera roscoffensis. The sequence goes on along the minus strand of NC_087062.1, from coordinate 10,830,744 downwards.
CAGTTGGAAAAGAGAGAGCCAATGAACGCAAAAAAAAAACAGAAAAAAAAAGTCAACTTTTTGAGTTTCGAAATATAAAATTACAATTGAACAATTTATGATTGAGTTGAATTTCTTGAACAATTTATGATTGACACTTTTTTGATAAAAGTAGCCCAATTTGAGAAACCTGGATCAAGGGCAACTGTTTATTTCACAGGAAAATCAGAAAAAACATATACATAGACAACAGACAGTTGGAAAAGAGTCAATGAACAAAAAAAATAAGTCAACTTTCAATTTCCTAAGAAAATTTACAGTTGAATTTCTTGGATAATTTATGATTGACACTTTTTTTGATAAAAAGAGCCCAATTTGAGAAAACTGGATCAAGAGCAATTGTTTATTTCACAGGAAAATCAGAAAAAACATACACATAGACAACAGGCAGTTGGAAAAGAGTCAATGAACAAAAAAAAATAAGTCAACTTTCAATTTCCTAAGAAAATTTACAGTTGAATTTCTTGGATAATTTATGATTGAGTTGGATTTCTTGAACAACTTATGATCGATACTATTCTGATAAAATAAACCCAATGTGAAAAAACTGGATCAATAGATACTTTTTTCATTTCGCTGGAAAATCAGATATTTAAATTTCGTTTTCGAAATTAGAAGTCGATCACTTTTTCGTGATCGTCACACTTTTGCTGTTAGATTGTGGAGTTTGCCTTCCTTTTAACAAATGAAAACTATTGAACTTAAATAGAAATCAAAAGTCAACCCGCGAAAAAGTAAACTTAAGCCTGAACAAGTTTTAAGAATTTTCCTGAAAAAAAATCATCACAACCTATATAAGAGTCTGAACTACGTTCATCAACTCCTAAAAAAACAGCTCCTGGCTAGAATCGAACCTATTCCGCAGTGCAATGGTTGAAGTCACCTCTAAGCACTGCAATGGTTGTTTGTGTACTCACCGATGACAGTAGGTTCACAGGCCACTCGTGTCCGCAAGAGGCTGCCAAGTGCAGTGCCGTGTTCTGCTCCCTGTTCGGAATGTTACCTTGGGCCCCATACTCAAACAGCAAAGAAGCTATCTGCAACAAACAAATACAGCACTTCTTAAAAAAGATTGAACACATTTTGCTCGTTTCTATTTTATGATTTTTAAAATGAATTTGATAATCAGTTTTGAGAATTTCGTTTTTCTCCGAGAAATAAAAAAAAGATACCAGCTTAACATTTTTTTCTTTCATTTTTGGAGTCTGAAGTTCTAGTTTGATTTAACTTTAGGGGTGGATAAATTCATGTCACAAACTTTTATCAAAAAAAACTTCCTAAAGGGCAGTGATGACCAGATTATAGTATTCTATTATAGTCTATAATAGCGTGGCTATCATAATGCGCTATATTGACACGTCTGTTCTATTAATAGAATTACTATAATAGAACGCTATTAATCACAGCTATTGCCGAGCGCTGATCAAAGTAGCTAATATTTCATTGGCTGACGACTTGAAATCTCATCTTTTAGCTTACACTGAATAACATTCGTTGCATATCCTTTTATCTGCAATATCTTTTAGCTTACACTGTTTTAGCAATATCTTTTAGCTTGCCCGAAAATCTTAAAACTCGTTTGATAATAACATCGTATTGAAATAAAGTTTCAGCTCTGAAAAAGAGTTTTTTTCACATCCAATTTTTTAGGAAATCTATTATAGAATAATATAATCAAAGTATTATAGAATTTTGAGGATGATATTCTGTAATCGACGTTAATAGGGTCATCACTGCTAAAGGGGGGCAAAAACAATTGCGCTTTTACCTCAGCCCTGTTGTATTGGCATGCGAAGTGCAATGGCGTGTTCATGGAGGGAGGAGCGTGGAGATCGACATTAGCACCCTGGTTGAGAAGCACCACACACATCTCGGGCAGACCAGATATGACAGCCGCGTGCAGGGGAGACAGACCCCCTTCCGAAGGGTCAGATTGTGAGTTGACTGTCAGAGTGTACTTGTGAGGGGGGTCTCTTGCATCCTGAAAATTGATCAAAACTATAGAAAAATGACCCGCCACAAAAATGAAGATTAAAATTATTGCTTCTCGTAGCAATGGTACTACTGATAACATCATAAAAATAATGTTTATGTCTGACGTTGGAGGGAGAATAGTTGAGAGAACTTGTTTCTAATACCTTTCTAAGCTGCTGACATGGATTGCAGTCGCACTTTGGATGACACAGCGAGTGGGTGTAGAGAGTGGGTTGGTGCTGGTCATTACCCCCTCCTCCGCCACTTTTCACAGCTGCTCCGAGAAGAAACAATACTTTGTCTATGTCATTGCTGCGAACTCTCTGCAGCATCAGCTTCACCTAAACAAGCCAAGTTGAAAATGCAAAAATATTTCAAGAGATGATGTCCCGCAATAGGAAAGATACCCCTTTTGATACCGAGTAACGAACTGCCACTCCAATAACAAACTAATTCAGCGGTTAAGCAGATATGAAAATTGTACCTAGTAACGAATCTCCCCCTTTTGCAGAAGGTGAAATAGTTGAAGAGATTCACTATGATTCATCATAAAAACACGGATGAGATTTCACTAAGGTCTTCACTTGAAGTCTGGAGGGTGATTTGAAGGCCTCTAGGATATGTGCTTGTTGCTTGAGGACGAAGCAACAATACCAACCCCAAAAACTAGCCAAATAAACAGTGGATTTAGGAGTAACTATGGGCACATGATTTATTCTTCGTAAACAGATCAACAAATCAACTCTTTTCCAGTTCCCATCCTCTCGAAAATTTATTCAAACGGCGATTCGTATTTAAGATATTTAATCAAATCTGCTCACTAGTTCATATTGACATATTTAAGCAAGATTCACAACATCGAAAGTCATTTTAAATTGTTTTTAAATATTTCAGTTCATATCAGGAGTGCCGAGGAACTTGAAAGCAGGCAACAATCACTTGACGGCCCTTATTGTCGTAGATAAATGGTCTTAATCTTGATCTTCCAGTCCAAGTTATTGGAATCATGTTTATTTTTTGGAGAATCACCTTTCTGTCGTACTGGTCTTTAGTCTGGTGTGAGTAGAACCATGAGGGGTTCTGGTGTTCCGAGCTCAAACAAGAGTGAGACTGGCTCTTGGCAAACCTTGACCGCCTCCAATTGATACTGTCCTGTCTCCCTACTCCTTCCCTGGATGACGTCATCGCTTCTGATCTGACAGTCCTAGGAAGGGTCTCGCTGTACACACTCCGACCAGTACTTCTAAAACATAGCCAACAGACAGTTGGAAAAGAGTCATGAACGCAAGAAAACTGACTTATTCCAAAAAATATGTCCTTAAAGCTCTTTGAATTTCAAGAACCGTTTATGATTGGCACCTTCTCGATAAAATTAACCCAATTTGAGAAAAATGGATCAATAAAAATTTTATTTCGCTGGGATATCTGAAAATTAAATTCCACTTTCGAAACTAGAAGTGAATCACGTTTTTCGTGACGTTTACATTTTGCTGTTCGTTAGTGAAATTCGCCTTCCTTTTAACAAAGGAAATGAATTGAACTTCAAAAGAAATCAAACGTCAAGTCGCGAGAAAGTAAATTTGAGCCGGTAGACTTTTCCTGGAAAAAAAACGAATTGAATCATCGCCACCTACAGGCGCGGATCTAAGAATTTCTCGAGGGTGGGGGGATTTTCGAAAAAAATTGAAAATTTTGTCAACCTTTTTTTAGGTCGACCAAATTAATTTTCTGAGCTCTCCTTAACCATTATGAAGACCCTATTTTGACCAATTTTCAGGCGAATTTTTAGAAAACAGGCGAAAGAAGGCGTTTTTAGGCATTTTTGGAAAATGTTGACCAAAAAATCGCGTTTTTTCGGCGCGCGCTCCGCCCTCAAAATTAGTATAGATTGGCGCCATTAGAAAAATTTTAAGGTCAGTCAGCCAAAAATGGATATCTGAAAATAGTGCAAAGGGTCGGCAGGGGGTCGAATCCCTGAAAGGGGGCGTACGCCCCACCGCCCCCCTAAATCGTCAACTGTATCAGCCCGATGCTTCGTAGTATCAGCCCGAACTGTATCAGCCCAATATTCAGTCAACAGTATATTTAATTTTTCAGGTTACAGTAGATTTAGATGATAATTTTAAGCCTTGCGCTCGAGACAAAGCAGAAAAATTTATTGATTTCAGTCTATAACAATCAATTTTACTTAAAAACAACCAATTAGTCTGTTTCAAAAACATTTTTCTAGCTGAAGAGGCGCTCTAAACACACTAAAAATCCTCCAATCCCCTCTTTTTAGAGATTTCTACTTTCTGTTCCGCTTCATTTTGCTATCAATAGCTTTTTCAAGATGTTTTGACTTGACTATATTGCTCTATTTTAAAAAATTCTGTTTACACAATTCTGTTCGCACTAAGAGCTCTCTGGAATTGAAAAATCGTCCATCAGTAGGTATGTTGACTTGTACATGATTGAACGCGCGAGTGATTAAAAACGTCAAAATAGGGTCTTTCTAGTGGTTAAGGAGAGCTCAGAACATCAATTTGGTCGACCTAAAAAAAAGCTTGAACAAATTTTTTTGAAAATCCCCTCCCCTCGAGAAATTCTTAGATCCGCGCCTGTCGGTGGCGATGATTCATTTCATTTTTTCCAGGAAAAGTCTTCAGACTCAAATTGACTTTTTCGCGACTTGACGTTTGATTTCTTTCAAAGTTCAATTCATTTCCTTTGTTAAACGTTCATCGACTATTAAAAAGAAACAATGATTTGGCTCTTTTTCCTTTTCTCCCCAAACTCACGTCAATATCATATTTATGGTTTAACCCTGGGTTTTACAAAGTGAAGTATGAAGACCAAATATGTTTGTCATGGCATAATTGGTCCGCATGCCAAATTTTTTGAATGTTGAAAAAAAATTACTTAATAAAATTTAACAGGTGGCTAGAAAAAGAGACATTAATTTGATAAAATAAATATGTCGACCATTTTGAAATTTTTGAGCTCTGCCGCAAACCCATTACGACCACATTTTGTTGAATTTTCCGCGCCGCGTGCATATCTTACGCCATTTTAAGCACCTTTGAAAGGTTTTGACCAAAAATAGCGTACTTTCAGTGCGCTCACTCGCCTCAAGACTACACTATATTGGCGCCCAAAGAAAATTTAGGGTGGGCTAGCCAAAAATGGCTGTCGTAAAGAGTAACAGATGGGACCCTTTAAACAATTGTCGACGAAAATTTGGCTTCTCCGCGGCACGCAACAGATCATAACGTTTTAAGAGATATATTCCTGAATAAAAACATTGAAACCTTCAGATAAATTTGATTTGTTTTTCGTTTCAAAAAATCACGGGAACATCTTTCATACTTGCTTTTTACAAGGACCCAATAATTATAAAATAATTACACCAATAGAACATCTTACGACAGTTTCACAACATAGCCAACAAACAGTTAGAAAGAATCATGAACGCAAGGAAACAGAAAAGAAAACTGACTTTTTTCTTTAAAAAAACTGCATACTGACTTGTTTCTGAAAAAACTTCAAATATTAGGTAAGGTAAAGTTTTTAATCCACTAGGAAATCTAAAAATTAAATTCCACATTTGAACAAATTTTAAGACATCTACCTGAAAAAAGTCATCACGACCTATATAAGAGTATTCACTACACGTTCAAGACTCTTAATCGTTCAGCAATTGTAGCAATATGAATTAGCACTTATCATCTCACCCGTTTCTGCTTTGGTCGGTGGGAGATCCCTGTGAACTGTACTCTGTGCGTGTCTCATTCTCTGGCGCCACATTCATGCTCGAGCTCACCTTCCCCCTCCCCCCTCCGAGGGGTCCATTGGGCAGACTGAGTCTGGTACTCTTCAGGTTGGCCGACACTTTATCAACGACGAACGAATAAGTGGAAGCTGTTGGCTGGAAACAAAACCAGAGCTTAGAGCTTACAGCCCTTACCCTCGGCACGCAACATGACACGGAAGAAAGGTTGCTTTAATTGTTTGGCTCTTTTCTAGTTTCCTACCGTGCCACGCCTCTCGTTAAATCACAAAATAAAGTTGTCTAAAAACTGGTTAACTCGGTAATTAACATGCAAGAAAAGGGGTGCGTTCAGTAAACCAAATTGTCGCCCAATTATTAGATCAAAAATCGATTTATGTAAAAATAACAATAGTTGCAAAATTGAAATATTATAGAATTAATTTTTCCTGAGCTAGAACAAAAGTTTTATGAGTGTGGGCTTGATAGGAGGATTAGTAAATTGATCCAAAAATTAAAATGGTGTATCGCTCGAACTCATCCGATGATTATTTATGGTAGCTGAGTTCGCGTGAAAAAAAAAACTAAAACATAACGAAGACAAAAATCCTATCTACTTTCAGTGGTCGGAATAATTATGGAGTCTTTTCTGTTATAGGTCCCGAAAAAGACCTTTATGGCATTTTGGAAATCGGCCTATAGAGCTTAGATCTGATTGGTTGAATATAGTTACTAGTAAACAAAAATTGCTATATTGCGAATTTAATATCATTTATAATTTTGGTAAATTTGGGCCGTATTACAGAAAAGACCCCAATAATGCATTTTCGGTTTACTGATATTTTGACACATCTATTTACTGTCTTTTCCACTTCCCTACCTTTCAAATTTTCTATTTTTATTGTAGTTATACGTGTAATTATGACTAAACGCGCTAGGTTTCGGACTTTTCCTTTCCCCGCAACCTAACACAAACATCAACTTTATGGCGTAACAAGTGGTTTTACTAGGTCAATTATGATGAACAAATATGTTTGTCATGGCCGAATTAGTTCGCATCCAAACAGGGGCGGATCTAGGATTTTCTCGAGGGGGGGGGCGGATTTTCAAAAAATTTTCGAAAATTTTGACGACCTTTTTTTTTTTTAGGTCGATCAGATTGATTTTCCGAGCTTTCCCAAAGGAGTAAAAAGACCCTGTTGTGGTCAAATTTTCTGCGCCGCAGGCAATTTTTTTGAAAAAACAGGTCAAAAAAGCCGTTTTTGGGCACTTTTTGGAAAATTTTGACAAAAAAAACGCGTTTTTTTGGCGCACACTCCCCCTCAAAATTAGTATATATTGGCGCCAAAGGCGCCTTTAGAAAAATTTTAGGGTCGGTTGGCCAAAAATGGATTTCTTAAAAAGTATCAAAGGGGGGACCCTTTGGGTTGGCAGGGGTTCGAATCCCTGAGGGGGGGGCGTCCGCCCCCCCCCCCCCCCCCCCCCTAAATCCGCCCCTGCATCCAAATTTTCATAACAATCGGATATCTGAATTTAAATAACTTTGACGCTCTCATTTATATTAGAGACCCGCAGAAATGGAATTGTGCCTAATTTTCTGAGCCCGAAACCTGGCCCAAACCCGCTGTTTGAAAAACATGCAGACACGAAAAAAACTGGCCTGAAATGACCCGAAAATGTTGTTTTTTTTTGCAACAAAAAATCATTTAATTAAACAAATTAATTACATTTTTTAAGTATCAATCAGCAAATTCATTTTATGTTTTGGCAGCAGAATAAAGAACTTCAAGACTCTCCACAGTGTCTGAGCAAAAGATGATTGTCTGTCAGTAATCTCAGCAGGAAGATTTTCACGCGAAGCAATGAACGTAACCACAACAGTTGGTCAATTAAAAAACCGACAAGTGACCCTGGTTGAATAACCGCGATGAGAATACATATTTTCTTTAGTCAGCACTGTCTTCAAAACGTCTATAATAACGTCAGGGAATAGTACAAATAACTTCCAGCCTCGTTAGCAAAAAGGCTAAAGCAACTGCATAGTTATACAGAGGTCGAGGGATCGCTTCCGTTAGTACTCGAATTTTTTTGTTGCTAGAGCAATATTTCACAAAATTTAACTTATTCTCACGGATAACGCTTAGGCCCGAAAACGACCCAAAAATATGTATTTTACAAAAACAAATTCGGTACGAAAAAGCCCGAACCGGAACCTGTTTAGTTCCACCTTTGGAGACCCGGTTAGTTTCTTGGGACTTGAACATTTCAATTTTTTCATGTAATACATTGAATTAGAACGTGTCAGCGCGAAGGTGAGTACTCACGGAGCCGCATTCCCGGGTAGCCAAAAAAATAAATAAATATCTCCGGTTTTACCTAAATTAAATAAGAAAATTTGTCACTACATTGAGAACACCAGAAGTTTCGGATATATCTAAAATTCCAACAGATTACGCGACAATGCAACTGAAGGCCAAAAACCTAAAACTTATCTGAAAACGCAAAATATGACACTCTTTTTTTGATACCAACATCCTACTTGCTGGAACTTCTGTTCAGTTCCGCCGATTACACCAACAACAATTACCAATTTTGGGACTACGAGTTAGTTGCAAACATCACCGCATGAGTTTTTGTTCTGTTAGACAGACAGTTTTAGTGATTTACAGTTATTTAACTGATAAAAAAAACAGTTTCTCCAAAATTCTGCAGTACTGAAAATCTTTTAAACAAAATTACTGTTTGATGAAGTAGAAAAAAAATTCTCCGAAATTCTCAACCAAAATTTTACCCCAAAAACGGATAATTTTGGCTTTTTTCAATTAATCAAAAAATTACGCTGAAACTACTTTATTAATTGATAAGGAATATATCACAAGAAGCCTCTCACACAGCCCAACAAAGTTCTAGTAGGGATAAATCTCCAAAAACTTGAGTAAATTGTTTAAAATTTGTTTCTAAGCAAAGATTTTGGGTTTTATGTATTAAAAACCACGTTTCTTGACTATCAAACAAAAATATTTTATCTTATACAGGTTTTGGGATTTAACCCTTCTAGAACTTTGTTGGGCTGTATAAGAGGCTTCTTGTGATATATATTTTTCAATTAACAAAGTAGTTTCAGTGTAATTTTTGATTGAGAACTTCGGAAAAAATTGGGCTCTTTTCCAGTCCCCCCCCTATTTTTTTCAAAATACCGAGTTTTTTGTTTGTTTTACGTGTTATTACGGCTAAATGCGTGACGTTACGCTGTAAAGAATGAAGAACAAATCTGCTCAGAATTGTCGATTTGTTCACCACGTCATATTTCATTGCATTATGACAACGTTAAATAGACTTTTCAAAATTGAATTTGAATGGGGGAACTAGAAAAGAGCCAAAAATTGCACCATATTAAATCTAGTTAAATTCTAAGCAACTCTTCACTTTTTGTCTAATCCTCCCCCAATTTGAGAAAAACGTGTTTGAAAACTCAAGTTTTGATCATTTTGTCCGGATAATTTAAATCAGCACTGTACGTTTTCTCTCCTTGAAACAAAAGTACGGCTGAAAATACCCTCTGAAATGTGTGAACAGGTGAACAAATTTTTACAGCATTTCCCACATGCAATTTCTCGAGCAATTCTGAAAAACTTTTGAGCAGTTTGTTTATCGTTGGTTGGGAAACTGGAAAAGGCGGCTCATAAAAGTTTCGCAGAAATCAACAAAACTTGTTTGAAAATATACTGAGGCATGATTCCCTGCTACCAGGGCAGGTCAAAAATTAATTGTCATTGCAATTAATTGCAGCTAATCGAAATTTTTCAGTGCAATTAATTGATTTTCATTCCTGACCAATTACAATTAACTGATTGCGCAATCAGGGGCGGATCTAGGATTTTCTTGAGGGGGGCGGATTTTCAAAAAATTTTCCAAAATTTTGACGACCTTTTTTTTTAGGTCGACCAAATTGATTTTTCGAGGTTTCCCAAAGCACTGTTTTGCCCCTACTTTGGCTATATTTTCTGCGCCGCAGGCACTTTTTTGAAAAAACAGTCAAAAAAGCCGTTTTTGGGCAATTTTTGAAAAATTTTGACAAAAAAATCGCGTTTTTTTGGCGCGCGCTCCCCCTCAAAGTTAGTATATATTGGCGCCAAAGGCGCCTTTAGAAAAATTTTAGGGTCGGTCGGCCAAAAATGGATTTCTGAAAAAGTATCAAAGGGGGACCCTTTGGGTTGGCAGAGTTCGAATCCCTGAGGGGGGGGGGGCGTCCAGCCCCCCCCCCCCCCAATCCGCCCCTGTGCGCAATACCAATTAATTGCAGTTATTTTTTTATCAAACGCATATCTCAGGAAACAACCGCACACTTCTCTGAGAATAATTTTTTTTCTACTTCATCAAACAGTAATTTTGTTTAAAAGATTTTCAGTACTGCAGAATATGCAATTCTGATCTTCGGCACAATTCTAGGCAGTTATTTCAGAAAACCAACAAAAAATACTGGGAGAGTGAACTCTTGTCAAAAGTTGTTAACCAAGAGTGTTGCTTCTTGCTTGCAATTAATTGTAAAACTAATTGCAATTTAATTTTGGGTTGTGCCAATTATTTGATAATTGATTTTCAACGTTCTAATTAATTGCAATTTGATTTTCAGTTGTCCAATGAATTTTTGACCTGCCCTGCCTGCTACTGCTTGCTACCCTGCGTGGTCTTCTTCCTATTAATTCACAATTTGCGCACTCTAGACGTATTTCGTCGAGAGACTTGGGTATCCTTAACATGCTATGGTAATCATTTAGTGTTGAGTTAATAAATGGAGTGCTGTCTGTAAAAAAAATGGCTGTAAGCAACTCTTAATTCTAAAGTCCTCTAACTATATATTTTGAAAAATGTTATATGAATAATAGCAAAATATTCAGGGGACAGCCGGGGATTGAACCCGGGGCCTCTCGCACCCAAAGCGAGAATCATACCACTAGACCACTGTCCCGTACTTCTCAACATGAACGCACTAGCTTTATAGCAGTTGCGTATAGAAGCGAGTCTTACTTGTAAGCATAAAATTAAAATAACATCGAACTTACTGAATCGTTTGTGACGCTCTCTTCGTATTCTCCTTGCAACTGCTGGTTCACTTGAAACAATCTATCATCAGACCATTTAGTGAAGGCGGCCGTCTGGGATCCCCCCAGCAGCAACAGTCTGATCTCGTTGTCCAGACACACTTGCACCGGTCCCTCTCCCACTGCATTTTCCAGGGAGATGTCAGCCCCGAAGTCGAGAAGCTCTCGCACTATTTCCACTAATGGAATAAAAATTAGGGATCAAGTTTACAACAAAGTTAAACTAAATTTGCTAAGCGCTGCATGTAAAGTGCTCGATTCTGATTGGCTGAAAAATCCCAACTTTAAAAATCCCAACAATCAAACTAACATCCTCCCCCTAAACCGCTTTTGGGGGAGGATGTTAACTTGGTCCAAAATTTAAAAAATTAGTAAATGGCGCTTCTTTTTCACCCCTCTCATGATTAAATTCCATTTTCGAAATTAGAAGTCAATCACATTTTTGTGACCTTTACACTTTCGCTGTTCAACAGTGGAAGTTGTTTTCCTTTTATAAAAAGAAATGAACTGATATTGAAAAAAAAATCAAGTCAAACCGCGAAAAAGTAAATTTAAGCCTGAACAAATTTTAAGACTTTCCTGAAAAAAAAATCCGAAAAAAACATCATCACGACCTATATAAGAGTCTGAACTATGTTCATCGACTCTTAAAAACAAAGACCAATTAGTCACGTTCCAAAAAATTAGTGACCAAGTGGTCTCCCTAATCTAAGTCCGCTAGAATATGGATTTTTTTAGCTATGGCATATAAAATTTAGGGTGTTTCCCTCTATTGTGCCTTCCCACAATATAGTTACCGAAAAATATAGCCCCCTTACACTTGTTATTTATCATTATGGAGGGGGGAGAGACGAGTATTAAAAGACCGAGAAATGTAATCACAGACACGTAACGATCCAGTCCCTCTTGACTCAACTCACCGTATCCAAATTTGGCAGCTAAGAATATCGGAGTCTCGTGCAGGATGTTCTGTGCGTTTACATTCAGTGGCTCAGCCGCCCCTGGTTGGTAGAGCAGAGCAGTTACCACGTGGATGTTTCCGTTCAGACAGGCTATGTGCAGTCCCGTGTTGCCTTGTTTATCCACAGCGTTCACTGGTGCTCCATAGTACATCAGCAACATCTGAATTTGTTAATTAATTCAAGATTTCAACTGAACAGACAATGTTCAAAAATTGCATCCAAACAATTGAAATTATTGTAATCAGTAGATAAAAGTGATTCAAAATGAAGATTAAAAAGTAATCAACAAGTAACATCTCAGTTGACAACCATCGTTAAGATATCAGCTATGCAAGCAAGGACAAGATTAGGTTGACACATGATTACATTTTAGACTTGAGCAAATAATTTCATTGACCGAGGTAGAAGCAAAGGTTTAAAAAAGAAGAGCAAGCCGACATAGGCATTGATACTTTTATTGTGAAATCTTAGTCTGAGTGAGTGAAGCTCAACTGGTTTTGATTCCAATTTCAATCCATGTTTCCAATCAAATCCAAAGCTAATGAGAAAGATCTTCACTCAACTCACAATGATACTGGGAGCAACAGCTTCTGTGTGCACCATTGCACATGCAATATGCAGTGCAGTGCGACACCCGTGCAATTCAATGCACATTACATCGCACTTGAAATCTCGACACAATTTATGCACTATGTCAGCTCGCCCTAAATTTCATTTTTCTTCGTACATTAGAGACAGGAGTTATTCATAGTCCAAAACGGGGGAAAATTACAGCAAAAACAACGATGAAATAGTTCTGACTAAAAACAGCACCACACAGAAATCTATTACTTTTTTGAAATGAATGATCGGTTGCCGGACATCAAGCCGACGGGACTTGAAGCCGAATTGTAAAATTAGGGACTTCAAGCCGAAAATTTGCTCATTAAGCCATAAAATATGATTAATTTAAAACTTTTTTTGAAGAATTTATCAATTTCATGATGACCTTTCTCCAGTAGTTATTGGCGTTTTCAAAAAATTTAAGCCTCCGAATGATGTTAAGGAAAGTTGAAAAATAAAACATGGCTGAAGGCAATTTTTTTGTTTATAAGCTATGCATTTCAAAAACCGGCTTGATATTAATGGATGCTAATCCTAAGTGATTTATTGTCATGAATAACGCTTATATTCTGGTCTGAACTTGCCTAAAATTTTTAAAAGCAACGTTTGACAGGTAAAAAAAATAGTGATTTGAGGTGTATGTAAAGTTTAAATTTCGGCCTGAAGTCCCTTCGGCTTGAAGTCCCGTCGGCTTGTTGTCCTAGACCCGAATGATCTGGAAATGATGTTACTTCAAGAGGCTGTATGAGTTAGGTTTTCATGTTTAGTCAGATGTGCTTATTGTGTAACTATTAAACTCCGTATACAGAAAGTCTAGGCTTCTTTTCTGGCAAAAAATTTCTACCGATGTTTCTAGGAATCAATGGTACAGAATTATTACCAGAAAAGAAACCTTGATTTTCTGTAAACGGCGTTAAATAGTTGCACAATAAGCAGAGTCTGACTTACAGCCTCTTGAAGTAGATTTCCAGAACATTTGCTTTCAATAAAAAAAATAGTATTCCGTATCGATGCTGTTTTTGGTCAGAACTATTTCATCATCATTAGCAAATTAGTAGTGAAACAGAAATCACAGCATTTTGAAAGAACACAAACACAAATGAAATAATTAGAACCAGTCCAGACTACTGAAACAGTTAAGATGGACAGATCCACATAATTTGTAAATAACAGATTTCTCTGGTCCAACAAAAAAACTAAAATAAGCATTTAAAAGCAAAGATTAAACAAAATCAAGTTTTGTTTTTCAACAAGCAAATTCAAAGTAGAGATCTTAACATTTTACTTGGATCCGTCTACCACAGAGAACCCGAATCTTTGATGCTAGTCCCCAACACTACAAGACGTACCATGAGAAATATGATTCGCTGAGCAATGATGAGTCGAGTCTAGTCCAGAACTGATTAAACTTATCTCTCATTTGTTTCGAATTTTCAAATACTGAGCTCTGATTGGTTGACAAAATTTTCGGACGTTTACGCATGAGGGACTGCTCCGAGTGCACGATTGTCAAACACTCTCCGACTTTTTTTGAAACATTCCCAAAAGCTCAATCATGTTTAATCAATTGAGGGAGCTTTTATAATAATTTACTTAATGGCTGGGGACTAACAGAAAAGATAAGAAGCCCGAATACTTACCTGTGCAACATGCTATGCTGACATGATAAGGGTGCTGCATGCAGTACTTACACATATGCTCTGGTGGCCTTCCATGCAGGCAAGGTGGAGGGGTGTGAGCCCCTGGAGGGTCTTGGGGGAGACCGCATAGTCAAGATTGACCAATCGCTCTAGAGCGTACTGGTTGCCTGCAATGTACCACTCTTTCCAAACACCCATTAATCGCAAGGGTAACTTTTTTTACATATATTAACGACCAACCGAGAGCATAGCAGCGGCTGTATCTTAAGCTCCTTTATCATTCAGATGAAACTAATTTAGCAAAAGAGTTAAAAGAGACATAAACGCTGACTCATCTAAGCTTCCATGTTGAGAAAATTGGCAACAGTTTCAATGTTCTAATTTTAAAATTTTATGTCAAATCACAGGACGACCCCTACTCCCCCTTCCTTATTAACAAACATACTGACAACATACTTCATAGTTCCTCGAAGTGTTTGGCCTGATTTTCGAAATAGCTCGAAAAAATTACTCTTGCGCCTACCGTAGAATGCGGCAGCGTGCAGTGCCGTCCATCCGTTCTCATTGCGGGAGGAGCTACTAACTCTGTCCTTTTCCCTCTCCCCCACAGATGCCAATTTCCCTCCCAGACAGTCAGCCGATGAGACACTGCCCTCACTCGTATGCACTCTGGAAAAAAAAACTAGTAAAACAAGGAAGAATTTTTCTGGTCAGCTTTTATATGAGCTATCTCCAAAACCCAGTTCCAGATTTTTTTTTAAAAAAAAGCATCTAACTCTTGACTAGGGAGCAACATCGGTGCTCGGTAAAGAGCTGAAGAGCTCGTACGTTTGTCATTTTCCTCGTGGATAAATAGTCGTAAATAACATTATTAAACAACAAAAATTTCAATGGCGTCTTCGCTTTATAAATTTTCCGCTTTATAAGCAGCTTCGCATCAATTTCGATGCGCCATGTCTCAAAACTTAAAACCAGCACAATTGATTTTGAAAACAAAAAAGATAAAGTTTGAAAATTATTTCTAAATAAAACTCCAAAATATTTCCGATCGGAGAAAAAATTAGTTTATTCTGTTTTACTGTGACAATGTGGGACAATTTGGTGGATAAGACAAGCTAATGCATCAAATAAATATACGCGTTGCTCAAACCCGTTTGTGATTCCATTGGGTGTTCCTTTGATCAGTTGACATTTGGCACATGCACAGAGTGGATGACACAATCTCTCTATCAAAGAGTCCCCTCCCTCCCCCTCTAGCAACTCTGCCATCTCCTCACGCTTGTCATCTTTGATAAGCTGAAAAACATAGCCATCAGACAGTTCGAAAAATGCAATGAATACAAGAAAACAGAAAAATACTGGCTTGTTTTTGATCACCCTGATCTAAGTCCGTTGAAATATGCACCTTTTACCGTTAAGCTTTCGCATCTGACAATTCTAATTTCGAAGAAAAAATATGGCTCTTTGATTTTCAAAAACTAAGTCTATAGATAAACTTTCCATTTCATTGGGCAAACCTGAAAAAAATAATCCACTTTCAAAACTAGAAACAAATCACGTTTTTCGTAACCTTATTTTTTTGCTGCTCGTTGGTAGCGTTTGCCTTCCTTTTAACAAATGGAATGAACTGAACTTCTGAAAACAGGGGCGAAGCTGAGCATCAAACCACTTTCGATACAAGTACAAAACTAAAACGGCATGGCGCTCAAGAAGTAGCAAAGCGAACTTCGAACGATGAAGAAAGAGTCAAAAAAAATTTCATGAATTCGAAGCACTTTTTTTCTTTAAAATTATTAAACACTTGCGGGAACACGACAAAAACCAGCTCTATAAAGTGCAATAAAAAAATTAGAAAAGCCTCGAATTAGTAAAAATTCGGCTTCATCTGAGATTCGAACGTGTGACCGAGAGATAAGGAGTCTCACACACTAACCAATCTCAGTCACAAATGAAGCAGAGAACAGATGATGTGACATTTCCAAATAAATAAATACTTTTAATGAACACTTTATTTAGCGAGTTAGGTTAGAAAGAAAAGAAGGTTCGTAATAACACACTAGGCTGATCGCAAGTGAAAAAGCGAACCAAAAGGTTACCAATAAATTAGATAAATAAGCCAATCAAGCTAAAAATAACCCAAAAATTTTCGACAAAATCTTTTTGGAAAAAAAGCACATGTACTACCCTCATAGTATTCACAAGTGTCGTATATTTGTTGGAAGCATAACTTATTCAGATACTAAGCAAAGAATTTAATGGACAACCATAAAGTCGAAAACCCAACAGCACAAAAATAATAATAGCAAAAATCTAACATAGCCAACCGAAGATTGGAAAAGAGTAATGAACGCAAGTTACATAAAAAAAAACACCAACTTTCTAGAAAAAATCTCAACTTTCAAAAAAAAATAGATGCCCTGTAAGTTCTTTGAATTTCTAGAACAATTTATGATTGGCGCTTTTTTGATAACATGAACCCGATTTGAGAAAACTGGATCAATATGTAAAGTTTTTATTCCGCTGGGAAATCTTAAAAATAAATTCCACTATCGAAATTAGAAATCGTTCAATATTTTAAAACTTTTTCCTGAAAAAAAAACAAACAAAAAAAACATCAGGACCTATATAAGAGTCTTCGCTATGTTCATTACTCTTAATAATTATACATGAAACCATACATGTACTTAATTACATACAAAACATGCCAAAGCCTTTTTCGTGACCTGTTCGATTGTTGAATTTGCCTTCCTTTTACACAGAGGCGCAGTTGCACTTCGCATACACAAGTAAAAATATGACCGATAACGCTTCTGGGAAAAATTGAATGAGTTAAACTTTAATTCTACATAACTTCTTAAGTGACGCACGGCAATTATGAGTCTACATAATTGCTAAGTGACTCAAGCCAATTATGACGCATTATCAGTACCAGTCAATTTGAAAAACAAAGAAACATGCCTCAACTTAGAGCGGACGCATTTTAACTGGTACACAAAAAATTTCATTGAAAACATCCGACCCTGCCCAGGTTCCAACCCTCGTATTTTGTTGCGGTTCTCCTTCCCTACTTCTACGCTACAGATCCATGATACCATGAAAATAAGGTGCAATTTGTAATTTAATAGTCTGTGTTAATATCCTTAGCATTGGCTGTATACAGATTATTATTGATCAAAATGAACAGTTTCAAAATGAACACATTTTGTCGCAACAATATTTGCGACTTAGGTAGGAAAAAAGTTCATACGATAACACAAGCTTTGCTTATGCAAACAAAGGAAATGAACTGAACTTAAAAAGAAATCAAAAGTAAAGTCGCGAACAAGCAAATTTGGTCCTGAACAAATTTTAAAATTTTCCAGGGAAAAAAAACAAAAAAAAATCATCAGGACCAACGAAAGAGTTGAACTACGTTCATCGACTCTTAACAACTGAAACTCACGCGAAACAGTCTGTTAATGGGCGAATCTTCTGTAATCATTGGGATCGACAGACTCAATGAGTTCGTCAATTCTCCATCTCCATCGAATACTGAATCCCCATTATTAGTTTCGTTGCCATCACTACAATTGGAAGGTATGAATGACGTCTCACTCGCGGAATCTCCGACTGTCGTGGCCTTACTCGTTGAGTCGTCGTCAATACTAGAGGTTTGCATGTCATCCGACGCGAGTCCGCTGTCTGTATCGTCGGCCGTACTCGGAGATCCGAGCGGCATTAAAGCGTTCGACGTCCAATTTGAGTCCTTATGTGCATGTGATTTGGAAACGGAATGTGCGACATTTTGTCGTGGTTTCGGTAGTTTTAAAGCTGATTTTTGCCAATTTCCACCTAGATGTTGTTCTTTTTCCGCGTCTCTTTTTAAATCACCGCTTTGTATGATCATGATTGCTGCTTCGAAGTTGGTGATTGCATATTCTACTTGACTGTTTCTGCTCTAAAAAAGTGAATAAAGTTTGCGGATCTTCTTGTTGATCTCTCCGGTGTGAACCCAGATCACAAAATCGGGCGGATACTCGGATTGCCAAAAAAATGTTCGTTCCCGGAGCGCCAAAAGTTTACCTTATCATAATTTTTGACATGCGTTGTTTTTAAATTTTGACAAAAACCCATTTTACCATCGTTTCTTAACTATTAACTCAGCAGAAGTTTGGAATACAACAAATCGCAGGTGCATTTCTTGTCTGACATTTTAAGCTGAATCAATCAAACTTCACATTGTAAAGCAACTCAATCTAACTCCAAACAGCTCTTGTGGCGCAATCGGCTAGCGCGTTCGGCTGTTAACCGAAAGGTTGGTGGTTCGAGCCCACCCAGGAGCGAGATAAGTTTTATATTCTTCATATTGAGTATTTTAAATATACTACAATCTAAAATACTTCTCACTAACCTCGGACAATCTATAATTCTTTATGTAGTTAATTAGTGTCAACCAGCAAGGCACTCTGCTATTGAGAATGAGAAGAACAGTCAATGGCAGTAGTTGATCTCCAGAAAATACAACTGTTTCAGTTTTAGCGTCCGGAGATGATTCAATCACGTCTAAATAAAGAAATAAAGATAAGTTTGATTACTGACAATAAGTCAGATGATAGGACAAAGATTAAAAAATAGTGAGGAGAGAGAAACTTTGATTTTCAGCTGACTAACAGCAGTTGCCGTATTGACTCTTTTCTTATCTGACTATATACTTTGGTGAAACAGCTTGTTCTCTATAGAACATACCTTACAATCCAACAAGCGACCATGGCGCAGTCGGCAGCGCGTAAGTCTCATAATCTTAAGGTCGTGAGTTCGAGCCTCACTGGTCGCATATCTTTTTAACAAATAGTATTTAAAGGGACTGTATAAGGTAGGCGAAACTTACATTAGGCAAAATAAAAGTGTTAAATTTAACCGGCTCTAATTTTCGTAAAGAGTCCTGCCCTCTGTTGGCAAGCTCGCAACACGTTGACGTGACTGCAGCGGTCAATATTTTACCGCTGATTGCTGTTTGAATAATATTACGTGTATTTTGTATTTGTATGTAGCAATAGTATATGTAGCAATTTCGAAACAGTTTTCTTTGTCGACTAGATCGATTTTCTGGCACGCACAAGTATGATAGTTGTGCCTCGTAAAACTACTCGTTACACTAATATATTGAAGCTCGTGTGAGGTGAGGGGGGGGGGGGGGAGGAAAAAGAGCCAAATTGATGGACCCATCTTTCCCACTTTCCTGCTTATTCCTGGGACCAAACTATCATACTTACACCAATTTTCTAAGGTGGCTGGTCAACAGTTTTACTTTTCACCCCAACCAGATATATAAACCAGTGTTACGGTGTAATCAGAGGCGGTTTTAGAGGATTAGACGGAAAAGTTGGCTCTTTTCCTATTTTTCCCCCACAATTGAAATTAAATGTTGAAAAACACCATGTTAACGTAGTCATAAAGCATTGAAATTTGACATGATGAACTAGCTTGACATCGTGAAAGAGCCAAAAAGTTGTTAGTTGGGTCCCTAAATATAAATGGATTCCCTGAAGAACAATTTTTATGCCCTAAAACTCCGGAATTAGGGTGAGCATTTGAGTTAGGACCGAAGTGTATAACTCATAGAGTAATTTCGGATAGGGTACACCGTCTGCTCGTCACGCTATCTTATTTTCGGCCGGATAGATTCGTGCAACTTCTTAGTCTAATACCGATCCTAATCTTACTCTTATACTATCTAGTCTCAGGTTGTTTAACTAGTCTCTGCTAGGCTCAATAGATCTAGGGTATACTGGTTTATTGCGGCTGCTGAAGTGCTCGGGAGAGTCCAACTAATTTCTAAGTTAAATTCAAATCTCTCTGGTGCTGAAATTACAAGTAATTTCAGCACTTACAAATAAGTGGGTTGTTAGTTAGATGGATCATGATTGGTTAATATTAAATACTTTACATTGGTAAAACATTTAATTTATCCAATCATAAAATATAGTTTAGATCAGGTTCCACCCATCCGGGTTTTACAGAGTTTTTTAGAACAGTTCTTTTGGAGTTCAAGGATGGATGATGGACGTTGGTATTTGGCGAACATCATTTTTCTTTTGTTTCCTTTTTGTTAAGGAAGTTCCAGGGATCTGGAATTGAGGACACAAGACGTTGTGTTCTTCTTGTGACAACGACTGAGTCTCTGCAACAGCATCAATTCTGGTTTCAGAATGGTTGGCTATGTCAGGTTTTTCTGTTCTTTGGAGAGAACTTCTTTTGTGTTTGATCTAGCTCGGGAATGGCGTGGAGATTGTGCGTGGAGGGGATGCCTGGTTACTCGGATCTGTACGTATACTTGAACATCGAGGTGGTCATTGGTCTAGTTCAATGAAGTCCTTTTCTGCGAAGTCAAGTCGTACTCTAAATCCTTTGAGTTGTGATTGTGAGCGGCATATCGATTGTAGTTGGTCATTCTCTCTCGAGTGTAGTGAGGTCGTCTTGTCTTTTGATGTTCGTCCTTGGTGTTGTATTCTGATCTATATATTGCATCATGTAATTTTACATTTTATAAATCTTTTATTAGTTTAATATTTTTTTTTTTTTTTTTTTTTTAATAATGATTTTAGTTAGTTGTTTTCACAAAAGCTTTTTGTTTTAGTTCGGTTATTTTGAAGAGTTACTCACCCTTGAGTAGCTCTTATTAAAAATAAAGGTGTGGTCACAAAGCGTGGATGTAGCGCGGTGGGTTAGGCCGGCTATAGAGCATGCTCAGGACGTCCTTTCCTGGTGGGTTAGGCCAGGTGTGGGAGTATGATTTCATGCGGTTTTTATGAGGGGTCCTGTTATGTGACAACATTTTATGTTGGGTTTGTTGTGGTTTTTCTTATGTCTTGTTGGTTATGTACTTTGTTCAAAAAGCAAATTGTTTGTGGTATGGGTTTGTCTTTCGACTTTTTTGTGTTTTATTATTTCTTTCTAAGACTTTGTAATAGTCTTCAAAAGAATAAATTATCCAGTTTTAAACTGGGTTAATCCGGTTTGGGTACCGTTGGTTTCCTTTTCTTAGTCATGCTGTTATTTTATGATTTGTGGTATTTAGTAAGCTGCGTTGGTTAGTTTTGTTTAGTATATGATTCCTTTCCAACCGGGTTAAAGGAAAGTTTGAAACTTGTTATTATATGTTAGAGTTGTTGAGTGTGAAAACTTGAAACTGAAATTCATTATTTTAAACAATTCTTCGTGGGCGAGCTGTGCGAGTGTGGATAGAATTTCTGTGCGAATGAATGAAAATATCAAAAGGTTAGTACTGAAATTGCATTTTATTAATTTACTGCATAGAATTTGGAAATTTACTGCTAGTAATGGGGGAATTTTAAGATACAAATTTTTATCATATGTAGATTTACTGCGTTGGGGGAAAATTTTATAAATTAATTTACTGCATTGGTATTATATTTATTTAATTGTTGGTGCAAAAGTTAAAAGGGTCTTAAACAGTTTTGAAGAAGTTTGCTATTTTTTATTTTTCTTTTGTGAATTTTTCAGATGATCGAAGATGAAGGCTAAAAATCTAAAGAAAACATGAATAAAGAATGGTGAGTTTTTTAATATTTTAATTAGTTAGTAATATTCATTTAATTCATACTTACCTGTTAGTCGTCGGGGAAAAAACCGTGGGGGAAGATATCGTGAATTAGTTCTGAAGTTGTTAGTAGTTTAGCTAAGATGCGGATGATATTTTTAGTTTGAAGCAGTGGCCAAAGCAATTGAAGTGCCTTAATAGTGGTTAGTTCTTCAGTGCCTACTGCAAACTCATAAGGTGTGTTTTGGATTAAGTTATATAATTTGTGGTTAAATTTAGTGTTGTGGATGAATTCTAAAATGGGGATTTCTATAGGCTGTACAAACTCGTGCGGGATAAGGAAGGGTCGGGATTCTTCGGCGTTGAAGGTCTTGGTGATGGGGCAGAAAATGTACATTTGGGTTATGGGGTCATAATTACGAAGAATACCATGAAGGTTAGTGTCTTTAATACAATATGTGAAATTTAGGAAATACGGTGAAGTGTATTTTGAGTTGATGAATTGAAAGCGATGGTGTGGTTGTCTAGAGGGTGTGTGGAGGTCAAAGTGATTTTGGATGAAACGGTAGTAACTGTATGTATGTGTTTGTTTAGTTCGCAACATAATATCGTGTGAGCAGTGTAAATCTCTTTCGTGTGGTGCAAGGAAATGAAAGGTTAGTGAAAAGATTTGGAAGCGTTCTTTAAAACTTTCGTACGCTTGTGTGCTTGTTAGTGCTTCTGAAATAATGTGATCAAACTTTCGGTCGAAGATGTTTAGTGTAAATACATATGGTGTCTTGATGAAAAATTTCTCGGTGATTTGTGGGTTAGCGAAGCGATCGTCGTCTAAGAATTGATCTTGGTTAGCTCTGATGATGTTGTGATCGTAGTATTCTAGTGTATATTCATTAGCTCTAGGTGCAGTGTGTATTTTTAGTGATTTTTTATATCCTACGTAGGTAAATTGTCTAGCGGTGAGTGGTGTAGTTAGTCGATATAGCATGTCTTTGTTTCGGTCTATATCGATGGAAGTGTTGGTTAAAGGTAAGCAAAGAGGGTTAGTGAAATGATAGTATGAGGTCCAAGAGAGAGTGGGCATTAAAACGTATTCGTCTACAAAGTTGCGTGTTTCGTTAGCGTCATGAGGGGTGTTTAAGGTGTATTGTGGAAATGAGGGTAAAGTGATAGCTAAAAATTCTCTAGTGTTAGTATGCTGGGGATGGTTGATGTATTCACGGGCTGTTCCTGGTTTTGCTGGGAAAGGATGGTTGGGGAACTTTCTTTTAAAAGTGCGGTAAGCTCTATTAGTGTTGAGTGAGGATTCAGTTGATGTGGATGATGGTGCTAATGATTCAGTATAATTTGAAGAGGGTGTAGGGGGATTGGATGAAATTGTAGTGGAGGATATTTGGTTTATGGTCGGGGTGTTAAGGTGGTAGGGTTGTTGTTGGAGGGTAATAAAATTGTCTAGCTCTGGGGAGATTCGGGGGGTGTCTGGAGATGATTGGTCAGAATGGTATGAGGAGTAGGTTGGGGTAACTTGGGAAGCATAAGAGGGTGTAGGAGTGATGGGGTCAGGGTTATTTGACAATATGGGTTGAAAAGGAGGTTGAGAAAAATGAGAAGGGTTATGAAAATTATTGGATGGAGATGGTTCTGAGTCGGCAAATTCGTCGGGGGTTTCAATATTCGGGTTATTTAGCTGTGAAATGGAGTATAAAACTGAAATTTGTGAGTTAGTGTCGGAATTCATGCCTGATGTTACATTGCTAGATGGAAAATCGGGTGGCGGAAAAGCAAAAAGTGGTATTATTGGGATTGAAGAGGTAAGGTTGGTTGGATGGGAATTTGATCGATGGAGTGATCCAAGTTGGCGGCTCATCGTGGGCTAAAAAAATTATTATTTTGAGATTGAAAAGCGGTGGTATGTGGTTGTTCAATAATTTGTTCATAAGTATTATCATCTTGTGATTGATGTGTCATTATATGTTGGACGGGACTTTGTGATGTGGTGAGTCTAAAGTTTGGATTATGTGTGATTGCTAAATTTCTAAAATTTCGTGGGACTAGGGATAGTGGATGGTTATTTGGTAGGGGTGGTAATTGTGGTGCCGTTGGCTGTGGGTCGACATTGTTATGTTCTTCGTCGTATGTATTTTGTCGTGTTGTTATTTTTGTGTTATATTCTTTTATTTGTGCGTCTAAAAGAATTTTGTTTATAGATGTGGAAAAAATTCCAAAAAATCCTGCAAAAAGTATGCGTGCTACGCTTGCTTGTCTGTTTACTTGTGTGTGTATAGCACATGTATTGTAGATTCCTTTTAAGAGTGAGAAAAGAAATCCAATAAAGTTAAACATTGCGTATAAAATAGTCAATTTTTCTAAGATGTAGTAGGGCCATCCTAGAAAATCTAGGATCTCATTTTTGAGTGTAACAAAGCTAAAAATGTTAATTGGTGATATATCTTGGGGACGGTATTTTTCGCCGTTTAGATATATATAATCTTTAATGTCTTTAAAATATCCGCTATAGTCTTGCGTGTAGATATCGGCAAATCCTGCAGTTTCTGCAAGTTTGCGTAAATTTTGGTCTATTGATTGTCTTTGTATAGTGTCCATTTGTGTTAATAATTCTTGGAATTGTTGTGTTCTAATGTGATGTTGAATATCTGATTTTGAATAGATTCCTATTGATTGTAAGTCTATATTTGGGTTTCGAGCAATAGCGCGAATGCTTTCTGGTGAAAATTTTTTGAGTGATTGCATTAATGTGGGATATGGAGTGAGAAGATAATATTTGTTTTCATCAGGGTTTAGTTGTACTACATTGTGGCTATTTTCTGATCCACATGGGACTGCGGTATCCCAGAAATATGTTCTTCGTGAAAGTGTATCCACGAAATGTACTTTATTCTTATAAAAGATAGGGATTCTTTTATAACATCGTTTATCTTCAAAAACGTATAGTGGTGATACTTTTTTAGTACAAGTATAAAACCATAAAATGTTTCCTTCGTAGTCTAAAAAATTTGATCTATTTCCTGATAATAAGTATCCTGCGTAGGGTATTTTTAATACTGCTAGTGCAAGTGATTGTAGTATTTGTGTTCGTTCTAATTCGCATAGTTGATGTAGTGTTTCTAATTCGGAGAGTGACATTTCTTGAAAAATGCGGCTAATTGTATAGTCTAGTTTCATATCCAAATGAATATCATAGTGGATATTACCAAAATATGTAGTATTCATTAGTGATAATTCTTGTAAGCGTGTGCTTCTGGTGTCATAAGGTTTTAGATGTCCACCAGGTTGTCCGTTGCTTTTTTGAAAATTAACTGGTATATAGGATGTTCCTTCGTTTGGAGGATGACCTGTGGCGTATGGGTCGATTTTTACTTTACCAGTGGTCATGTCGAATCCTTTTTCATATTCAACTAATATTTCAGAGTATTGTGTTCTGTGAAGTGGATTCCTGTATTTACATGCAAGTTCTGTTTCTTGATATATTTGAAAACGTGTCAATTTATTTTCTATATTGTCTATGTTTCTAAAATCGGAACTTAGTTTGCGTGACGGATGGACTTGTTCATATGGAATTGATTGTATGAAATATTTTTCGTGAAATTTTATCATACGAGCGTGTATTTTTGCTACTTGAAATGTTGTACATGTGTCTTCGGGGAACCAAACAATTGTTGCTTGTGTTCTTGTTGTAGGGTCGCAATATCCTTGATCGTTTTTACAAGATAGTCGGATTCCTTGATAGATCATTGTATTATCAGATAAATCTCGTGTGAGTTGTATTTTTTCGAGTTGTATTTTCCAGTCGAAAAACATTATTTCTTGGTATCCTTTATTTTTTGTGTCTGCTTTGCAGTTTGATGGGTTATTTATACCAATGTGTGGTATCCAATGTTTGTCATGTAGGTCATAGGTTAATCGTCCGTGTGCGCCGTTATACGGGTATTTTTCGTCTAGTTTTATATGTCCTTGGTGTCTTTCAAGTTGTGATTGATGTACAGAGTCTGAAAAAACTTGAAAATTAACTAATTTTCTTTGGGAGTTTTTATTTTGTGTGATGTTTAGTCTAAGTAATTCATTTTTACAATCGTCGGGATTGAGATGTAAAAGACGTTCTATATTACTTTGGTAGAATGATTCATGGTCAAGTCGGTTTTTGTTTCCGTTCGAGACTTGTGAACAATGTACTTTCTTTTCGGAAAATGTTGCTGTGAATTTATAACCTGTAACTGTTGTAGCTCGGGCTTTTGAATAGAGTGTTGCTATTATATCTGTGGTTTCTATAGCTTGTGGTTCTGTTTCACATTGTGATACCTGATTGATTGCATATTTATGTAGTGTTTTTTGTTCATTTTCTTCGCAATCGTAATGTGTTACTAATAAATCTTGTGGTCCTGTACGAGGGGAAGGGTTTATGTTTTGATTTGAGGTTATTAGAAAAAGGGTTTGGAGAAAAATTAATAATTTTAGAATATACATGTGTATGATAATCCTGAGTATGGATTATAAAATGTAATGTAACCAATTGTGTTTTTGGTGTATCTGTCGTATTTGTATATTACTTCAGTAGTTATAAACGGTGGTGGTAGTGATTGAGCTGTTATGTTAGGTGGATTTAATGGGTAGGGATGTTGGGTAATATTATTTAACTTAACTGTGATTTCAAACTTTAATTGTAAACTGTTTTGTTGGAGTATTTGAATATTGTGATCACGGATATCGTTGTGAATATCTTGACGATATTGTAATCTATTAAGTGCCCAGTTATGAAGGCGGTTACTTTCTTGATGTTGTCCAAATAATGGTGGAGGTGCTGTGAATGTATTCCAATCTAATCTTAAAGGAATATTTATAGATGATTGTTCTCGATATCTGGCGTCGAGATTATTTGGAAAATTTAAGTTAAAGGGTAGTGGTGAAAATTGACTTATTGATGGTGTTGATGGTAGTGATAATGTTTCTGGTAGTGATGAGGATGTTGTTGTATCCGTAGAAATATCTATGGGGTCATTGACTAAATTTGGTTCACCTTGTGTGAATGAATTTGTAGTCCAATATGGTAGTCGTGATGTTAGGTTTGGGGGGTTAAAGGGATTTTCACGTATCTGTTCAGATGTTGGTGTTGAACCTAAGTAGTCTGAAGGTAGACTGGAAGTGCTTCGTTGTGAAAAAAGTGTAGGAGTTTCTGGTGTGATACCAGTGGTGTTTTCTGGAGTGGTTTGTGTTGGGGATTGAGGTATATCAAAATGAACTCGGGGAGTTTGAAAATTTCTATTTCGTCGAGGATGTATAATTTGTCTATTTATTTCTGCTGTGTTTTGGTTTTGACTAAGGTTTCGTATTCTACTTAGTTCTTGTGGTAGTGTTGGGTAAAGATTATATGTTGGTTCACTTAGGGATGCTTGTCGTTGAACTGGTTCTAGTGGTTCAGATAAACGAGCGTGCCGTTCTTCAAAAGTGTATGGATTGTCTTGAAAAGAAATTCGTGTAGATGTTTGAGGGTTTTGAGTAGTTGAAGGTGGTGTTGGATTATCTTGGGATGATGTCGGTGAAGACTGATTCTGTGACTGTTGGGTAGCAATTTTTGATGGATTTTTAAATTGTTACTTTAGTGGGAAGGTTTATGTTTATTATAATATTCTTCTAAAAAAAGAATTAGAAAAATTGTTGCTAGGGCAAATGTGATGATTGCTTTCTTTATACATTTACATATTGTCAAAATGAGGGATGATAGAAATGTTATGAAAATTACAAACAATAAAAAAATATCAGTTCTACTGAAAATTGTTCGTATCATTTAGACAAGTTGTTAAAATCGTACCTGTGGATATATTCAAGGGTTTTGGAAAGTTGGAGGAATAGTTCAATTATTGTGTAGAAAATTAAAAAAATGTTACAAAAAATTATTATGATTATTAGAAAAGATTCAATGATATCAAAAAGAAATATTATAAAGGCTTGAAGTATTGAAAAAAAATGTTTAAAATTGATAAATATTTGAGCGACTGTTTGAGAGAAAAGCATTTAAGAAATGATCTCTTGGTCGAATATTTTTTGCTGTTTGAGGCGATTTTCTAGTGTGGTCGAATTATTTATTAGTTTTTTGACAAGTGGGTTGAGTTTCGTAAAAAATTGTTGGGGGCAATTTTCATGGTGACTGGGAGGTCGTCTTTTTCTTTATTTTTGTTTGTCAAATGATCCGGGGTATGGTGAGATTTTTATACTTTAGGCTAATTAAAATCTTCATTTTGTGACTTTAGGCTAAGTTATCAAATTTGTTTTGGGGGTATTCGTGGTCTGAGTTGGGGAAATATTGTTGATCTTTGGGTTATTAGATAAGGGAGGGGTACGGTATTATGGTGATATTTATTTTAGCTGTCAAGTTGGAGTGGTTTGCTTATTTTTGACCTGGAGGTTGTAAAGTTATAGTTAGAGATGTGCCTGGAGTTCTAGATTATTCGTCTAATTGATCTTAGTTTGAGTTAGAGAAAGTGGCGGATTGGATGAATCCTATTGGTCTATTTTGAACTAGAATTATTGCGTACTTTGTGAGCATGTTATTTTGAAAAATGGAAATGAAAAATGTTACGGAGGTTTCAAGATTGTGAAGTATAAAATTTTTAAAATTACTTTTTAAATTCTACTTTCTTTAATATTTTAGATTGGGGGATGAACATTTTGTAGTTTTTACGTGGTTGATTTCGGAGTCTTGTTGTCTTTCTATGTTCTGATTTGTCTATTTCTTCTTGGGGTATTATTTGTTCTGTCATTTTTCTATTTTTTCTTTGTTTTGGAGATTCTTTATGATTTTGTGTATTGTTTTTGGTGGCGGTTGGTTTTGTGTTTTGATTTTCGGTGGGGTTATCATTTTGTTCTGTGTTTTTCAGATGTGGTTCATTTTGAACGATTTTTAATCCTGTGAAAGAATATAATTGGGTTAATTCGCGGAGTGCGTATTCTTTTGGGTAATAAGGTAATAGGTTGTTTCGATGTTGAACGATTTCTTTTTTGTTTGAGTCGATAATTTTATATGTGACATCTGTGGGTTTTGCAATTATTTGATAGGGTCCTTTTCGGAGGGGTTGTAATTTTTTAGAAATTCCTTTGTGAGTATTAAAATTAGGTATTAAAACAAATGTTCCAATTTTTAAATCGGAAGCTGGTGTAAAACGTGAATTGATTTGTTCATTAATGTTTTGTCTTTGTAATAACTTTTTTGTTATTTTTTGATAAATTTCATTGTGTTTTTTATCTCTATTTAAAATCCATTCGGTGTGTGTACCGGAGGCTAATTTAAGAATTTGTGGGTGATGAAAATGATCTTCATCGTGTGTATGTAAAGGTAGGTTATAACAAATTGATTCTTTATTTGGTTGACAATAACCTTGTGCGTTTTTATGTGAATTTGCTGTAAACATTATTGGTTTGCGTGGCTTTTGGTTAAAAACCATTTCGTATGGTGACATTCCTAAAGTTGTCGTAATTTGTGAATTATATGCTAAGGGAAATAATTTTACATCTGCTGACCATTCGGTATATTTTGTATCATTTCCGTTGATGATACATCTAAGATATTCTTGTAGTGAACGGTTCATACCTTCGACTAAGCCGTTTGTCCAAGGTGCATGAGATGTACGTGGTTTGTGTTTAATGTTGTATAAATGACATAGTGTTATTATTTCATTATTTATGAATTCTGTACCATTGTCTGTAACTAAAATTTCTGGTAGTCCAAATTTTGCTATCCAGTGTTCATAGAGTGTTGTGTATGCGTAATAAGCGTTACAATGTGGTACTGGGTTAAGTGCTACATAATGTGTAAATGCGTCAACAATTACCATAATGTAGGAGTTTCCTTCTGATGAGGGTGAAATTGGTCCTTTAGTATCAAATGAGATACGGTGATTAAAGTATAAACTTTGTCCTTTAAAATCTTGTTTTTGTGCTACTTGTTTTTGATTTGGGTAAGGTTTATTTAGCTGACATACTATACAATCATTGCATAGTACTTTTATCCAAATTGGTGCATTTGGGAAGTAAAAATTTTGTATAAAATTTGAATATGTTTTTTCTGATCCAGAGTGTCCTTTAATATTTTGTGTATGTGAAATATTAAAAGCTATAAGAATCATACTTATAGGGAGACAGGGAACTGTGGATTCGTTTAAATTGTATTCTAAAAGGTCTGTAGTTTCATTGATTGTTGTGTTGTTAAATTTGCGAAAGTATCGGAGGAGTGTTTTGTTTCCTAGAATGGTTGAATCTGCTTTGATAGGTTTAGTTTTATATTTGTGCCATGATTTCAGTTGTCGAATTATCGGGTCAAGGTTTTGATATTGTTTCAGTGTTGAAATTGTAATCGTATCTGTTGGGGGGAGAAAAATGTTTTCAACTTCGAATTTAGATAAGGGTATTGTATCAAGTGGGTCGTGAAGGTCAAAAACTTGATTTATTGTGTATTTCGAATCGTTTGTTTGTGGTCCTGATAAATTTATTTTATCAGTTAAATCTTCCTTTTCAATTAGTGGAAAATGGTCTTTTTTAGGTAGGTGTTGTTTTGTTCGTTTTTGTTGGGTGTTATTTTTGATCCATTGAGAATATGGAATTGGTTTAAAAGTTGATGTTCCAAGTAGGTCAACTTCATAATGATTATTTTGACAATCTAAATAAAGTGGGAAATGTTGTAAATTATTTATTTGTGATTGTTCAATATCAGTTTTAACTGCATATTTGCATTCTAATCGAGGTGATGTTTCGTTTTCTGCAAGGTAGAATTTTATATTTTTGGGTATTTCAACTGTTGTTTTTCGTGTAAGTAATTCAGGTGGTGTATTTCGACTTAAGGTGTCTGGTAATGCAAGATTTTTTCCTGCAGTCCAAACCATATGTAAGTTTGGAAACTTCATTAGAATTAGTTGAAATCTGTAAACTCGGTGGTTTGGGTTAGATTTCTGTGTAAAAAGAAAGATGATTGGTTTGTGGTCTGTGAATAAAACTGTGGGATGTTTTGATCCAAGTATCAGAAATTCATATTCTGTAAGTGTATATATTATGGCTGTACATTCTCTCATTAGAGTTGAGAGTCGTAGCTCTGCTTGAGTGAATAATCGAGAATTTGCTGATATTAGGTTCATTTTATTTGTACCATTATGTGATTGTAATAATGCTGCGCCGATGCCAAAGTTCGAAGCATCGCACATTGCATAAAATGGTTGATCAGGGTCTGGAATTGTGTTTGAAATTTGTTCAGTTAAAAGTTTCTTTATTTCTTCGAATCGTGTTTGATGTTCTGTATTCCATTCAAAATTATTTTGTTGTCTAAGGATGTTGTAAAATGGTCGTAGATATAATTGCATTTTATAAACATATTTACTTAAAAAGTTTAACATTCCAAGGAACTCTTGGATTTTCTTTTTATTTGTTGGTGGTTGAAGTTTTTGAATAGCGTCAATGCGTGATTTCAGTGGAGTGATTGTTTTTCTTTCTATGTTATGTCCTAAGAATTTAACTCTTGTCAAAAAGAAATGTGATTTATCGGGGGCGGCCTTCAGATTTTCATTCTGAAGTATTTGGTGATATGTTTCTAAAACTTTGAACATTTCGTCTTTTGATTGTGATTGCATAAAAACATCGTCTAAATAGGTGATTGCGTTTTTCTTGAGTATTAGTGGTCTAAAAATTTTGCTCATAAAGGCTGAAAATGCTGCTGGTCCTATGGATATTCCATAGAATAAGCGGTTGAATTCATATTGTTGGTTTCCGATAACAAATTGTGTTAAACGTCGTGATTGTTCATCTAGTGGCATTTGATTGTATGCACTATTCATGTCGGCGGTTGTGAAGTATTTGCCGTTTATTTTTGTTAAAATAACTTGTATTGGTTCAATGGGCCAATTACATTTTGATTCATCTATGAGTGAATTGAGGTATCTAGCATCGAGAACGATTTTTAATGATTCTCCTTTAGCTAGAATGATAACGGGGTTGATGAATGTGTTGCCTTTTGGTTGTTCTTCTTTATTAACTGGTGATATAATGTTGTATTGCTCTAAAATATCGAGTAATCTGTTTACTTTATCATGTAAGTGAATTGGTACTTTACTTGCTCTCTGTTTTTTGAAAACTGCGTCTGGTTTTAATGGAAGATGTAGTGATGAACTGATTTTGCCAACATCGAATTTTGATGTTGCATAGACTGATGAATATTTAATTAGCTGTTTGGCTAACTTTTCGAATTCGTCTTGTGTTATTTGTGAATGTTGGAAATTAAACATTGTTAAAAATTTCTGTTGGTCCTCTGTGTAGTTACTGATGTTGAATGTAGGTTTGAAATATGGAGTTTTTGTGAAATAATCCGTATTTCTGTTCTCGTTACTTATTATATTATTTATAGATAATTCTTCATTAAGAATTGTAGATTGGCAAATATCTAGTAATTGGAGTATATTATTTACGCGATAGGCTTTTTCGTGTATTGGTGATATTGTAGCGTTAGTTTCACAATATCCTAAAAGTCCTAAAGGTAATGTTACTTGGTAAGGTGTGTTGTTATAAACATGTAAGGAAATAATATCTGAATTCGAATTTTTCAAATATTTTATTGAAGAGATTGTGATTTTGAAAAATTTATGAATAGGTTTGAATTCAAAATCTGACATATAAAATTTTTGTTTGTTTTGTTCTTTATCATATTGGTGAACTTGTTTGATTGAAAAATTATAGATGTTTCCTGATAGTGGTTTCAGGTGTTTTCTTTGTTGGTTAAATATCGGATAAAATTTTGAAAAGAATGGTGGTTGTTTGTTTAATCGCTGAAAAAATGTTAAGGATGTGTCTTTTGTTTTTGTATATTTATCTTTGATTAATATTTTACTATTTAGTATGTTAATTGTTGGTATATACTTTGAAATAAATGGTATTCCAATGATATTATATTTAATATCAGTAATATGGAATATTTGTTTAAATGGCTTGTTTAGAAGTTTGCTTTGCTCCATTGTTCTGGTAGGGAGGAGAAATAATTGGATTTTTCCGTAGTTTATCAATGTTGATCCTTGTGCTGTCGCTAGCTTACTGGAGGTTTCAAGAGGTGTTAGCTTTGGGTGTAAAGTTTTTATTTCATTCCATGTGGGAATGTTTATTATGTTTGATTCTGCTCCTGAATCAATTAAAAAATCTATTTCAAGGTCTGGTGGTTGAAATTCTTTATTTCTTGGGCTTTCTAAGAGAAATGGTATTGTCCAGATTTTTTCTTTGGGTTGTTCTTTTTGTATATTTTGGTAGATATGGTTTGTATGCAAACATTTTGTTTTGACATTTTTATTAGTTTGATTTGTAGTGTTTATCTCATTTGTTTCTTGCGTTGTTGGTGTGGAATTTATGGGTGTAGTGTAATGATTTTGAAGAAATTCTGATTGATTTTCATATATGTGTGATGGAAAGGGTTGTTCATATATGACAGATTCATAGTCATTTTCGACTTTTATCATATTGATAGCAAGAATGTTTTCAGTATCACTTTCTGAATCTGATGATGTGCAGTTTATTTGATTGAGTTGTAACGTATCAGTTACTGTGTCATCAATACCTGGGGGGTCTGATGTTGTTTCTGGGTTAGCTTGTACTTGATTGATTTGTCTTTGATGTTTAGGTGTACTACTTCTATGACGATTATTAGAGTTATTGTAGTGATTATTATTCCGGTGTGGTGATTGGGAATAATTTCTATAACGATTATTATAACTTGGGTGTCGATTTTGTGAATTATTTCGCGATCTGTTTTGGTAACTATTGTTTGGTCTGTTATAGTTTGATCTATTATATGAGTTATTTCTTGATCGATTGTTCGGGTAATTCTGGTTTCGGTTGTTTGAATAACTTCTGTTTCGATTATAGGAGTAGTTTCTATTCCTATTGTATGATGAATTTCGTGATTGGTTGTTTGGATAATAGTTATTTCTTGATTGAGAATTAGATCTTGAAACAAATCGTTGTGGATTTGAATTTGATCTGGAGTAGTTATTTCGACTATTCGGTCTATTGTAGTGATTTTGTGATGAATTATACGTGTTTCTTCGTTCTGGTGATCTTCCTCTATAACTTGAGTTATATGGAGATTGATTTCTTGTATAGCTTGTATTGTTCGGGAGTGGTTTTCCTGAACTGTTGTTGCTGTATACATTTTTGTTTGGTAGATTTTGATCTTTTTTCATGTATTGATAAAATGATTTATTTGGTTCTTTGTATTTTTGAGGTTTATTTTGACTATCTTGCTGTTTTTGTCGACATTCGGAAATACTATGTCCGTATCGTCGGCAATAATTACACCATTTCTTGAAAGATGGTTTGCCTTTAAAGTTCGGGTTCTTTTCGTAAATATTGAGTATTTCAGTGATTTTTTCAACGAGATCTGTTTCTGATTCTTGTATATTATTAATATTAGTGGGAGTCGTTTCAATTTTGTTAACGTATTGTAATTTCAAATTCTCCGTTTCTTCTAGTTTCATCGTGATTTCTGCTTGTTCTAGTTTGTCTACTAGTTTTCTAAAATCTAAATCGGGTTCTCGAATTGAAGAAGGATGGGATGCTCTCTTTTTTATTGCTATTTTCCTTAATTGTGGTGTTAAGGTCATCATTAAGATTTCTGTCATCTTAGTGTTTTTATAGTCGTGTGTATTTAGTGAATATGCTTTTCGAACTAGTGTTTCGATTCTTACTGCTATTTGCTTGATGGTTTCGTTTGGTAATCTGCGAATTTCATTACATAAAACTCTTTGTTGTTGTTTGTTTCTTTCGGAGTCAAACATTTTTGAAAATTCTTGTGTAAATCTTTTCCAGTTTGATTTTATTTCTTGAGGTAGTACTGAAAACCATTTTTGGGCTGCGCCATCTAAGGTTGTTTGTATCAACGCTGTGCGTCGATGTATCCAGTTTTGATGTAGTGGCGTATTAATTGGTTCAGGTCCTATATTTAAAATTAAATTTGCTGTTACTGCGTTTAAATAATCTTCTACAGAGTATTCAGGGTCTGTTCCTGTGAAAACCATTAAAGGTTTATTTGATGTTATTGATGATCCACCCATAAGGTATGGATTCATTGTCATTTGTAATGATTCAGCTGCATTTGGCATTTGAGAAAAATTTGAAAGTTGGTTTCTTGTTATTTCATGTTGTTGAAGATAATACGGGAGTGGTATTTCATTTTGCATTTGTGATGGTTGATACGAGTGTGTAGTCATTGGATTTTGTTGTTGAATTGGTTGAAAAGATTGTGTATTAATTGGATTTTGTTGTTGAATTGGTTGTTGATATTGTGCATCTATTGATTGTGGAGAAAAATTTCTATGATTTGTACGTGTTTTCTGTATTCCTTGTCTACGATATTCTTGAGTATTTGGTGCAAATATATCTGGTTGTAAGAAATCTTCATCTGAGGATAAATAATCCATTTGATAAGATGTTTGTTTTTTATTTTTATTTTGTTGAAAAAATGGGTAATTTTCACTGCGATCCTGTGGAGGATTTGGTTGAAAATTTGTGGAATTATATTGGGCCGTTGGGTTATCCCAGTTTCGAGGTTTTGTATATTGGTTAAAATTTCTTTGTGGTTGATAATTTGTTTTTGATGGATGTGTATAATTATAATTATGGTCTGCAAAGTTGTTTCTAGTGAATGTTTTGCGTGTTTTTGATGGTATTGTCATGGGTTTGTATGTTTGGTAATCCATATGTGAATATTTAGGGGCAACCGAAGGTTTAACGGTTGATTGTAAGGTTACCTGTGTTTGTGAAGGATTTGTATTTCTTGGTGTTGTTAGATTTGGGCGTATTGGTGAAATACTTTGTTGTGTAGTTGTTGTGTGTACAATTTCTTCATTTATGAAGTGTGATGGTGTCTGTATATCTTGTTGAGTAAGATTCCTAGTTCCATTAAGGTTTTCGTTGTGTATGACTGTAGAATTTAAACTATTATTTTGTGTATCAGGTAAAAATGTATTATAGTTTAATGGTGTTGCATCAATTGTTAATGGTATTACTCTTACATAATCTCTTATGTAAGATATTGTACCTATTGCTTGACTTGAGATTGATTGTGGAAAGTTTATAAATGCGGGATGAGACCATTCGGGGTCCCAAACATAATCTGATTGTTCTGTGATAGCGGTATCATCGTTCGAATTTTGGGGTCTAAAATTTTTTCTTGCTTGTGCAATTAAATCAATATTGTGTGTAAAATAATCTATTATGAACCATGCTAAAATTTTTTGTAAATCGTGTTTGGTATGTTGTGAAACGTCGTCTTTCGTGAAATTTTCTTTAATGATGTTTAAATAACTAGAGAGTAGTGTGATTTCATGTCGTACTCTTAAATGTTTAGATGTTTCTGTCGGTGAGACATTTGTTAATGGGAGTTCATTTTCTAATATCGAAATATAACTATATATTAGTGCGAAAACTTCATTGGTGAAAATGGAGTTTGCTCTTTGTGAGTTTTGGTATTGGATGCTTTTTATATATTCTGAAAAAACTTTTGAAAATTCTAAATCAAGGTCGTCTGTTTGAATAGTATATGTTCTATTATTATGGTTTGGGGAAGTGAATTCTATAGAGTAGATTCCATACTGTTGTGTTATGTTGCATATATCTTTTAGATAGTGATCTATGATTTGTCTTTTGATTTTTACATCGGGGAACTCTGTTTTACATGGACTGATTCCGGGTTCAAATAAATTTACGAGTAAATTTTGACAAAATATGTGTTGTCCTCTATCAGTATCTGCATCTACTATAAAAGGAAAGATTTCATCATCATCTGGAGTTTCGTCACCTGGGGTGTGCGTTGAACTCATTTTTTCGTTCGATGACTGTTAATATGTAATTATTAATGTGTCGAATTGGTTGATTCCAATTGTATAGATGTACTGGTTTGTGTTTATACTGCTTTTTTATTCTTCTTTTTCCTCTTTGTGATGAATTTGAAGTTGTTTCTGAGTCAGAAAAATATAATTGATCGTGTTGTGGGCAATTTTTATCTATTGATTCTTTTAGTTTGTAAAGTTCGTCTAAACTGTTGGTTTCTGATTCTGAAAATGCGTTTCGATTTTTTGAAAATCTTTTTCGTGTTATTTGTCTTTGTTTAGTTATTATTTTTCTCTTTAGTGTTTGTCGTTTTGTTCGAATGTATCCAATTGTTTGTGTATGAGGTGTGATTACAAGGTCGTATATTTTGTTATCTATTTCACAATTGTGTAAAATGATTGTTTGTTTATTTCCTAGGTTTTTAAATGACATAAGGTTTAGAATGACGGATGCAAAAGGTTGTTAAATGATTTCTATTGACTTAAACTGTTAGTTCTTACGATTTTTTGGTTAGCTTAACCTGGGTCTAGTTGTTCAGGGTTGGAGAGAAAAGTATATCGATTCCGAAGAATGATTTTTACTTTCTCGTGACTAGTATAAGCTAAGGTGTTAACTTACTTAATCTTACTTAGGGGTAGTGATTGTGTTCAAGGGTTGGAGAATAGTAAATCGATCCACAAGGTTCAGGTATAATTAGAACGCGAGTAGTTCGTTAGATACTATTTTAAACTTACTAAGTCTAAGATTTATCCTGGGTCTGGTAAGAGGAGGGGTCAAGTGAAGGATGAATAACCGAAGTTCTTCACTGTTTATCCTAATTTGAATGATTAGTTTTGTTTAAAAATTTCTATTAGTCTTGGGTCTTTAGAAAGGGTTGGGTAGTGAATCGACGTTTCAGGTCGTTAGACACTAATTAAGTGGGTGGGGGAGAACAAAGTTGTTCTGTTTGATCCAAGGATAAGCCTTGATGATCAAATTTAAAATTTAATTAAGTAGAAAATAAATTAAGATCCAAGGATAAGCCTTGATGATCTGATTTTAAATTAAGTGACTTTAAGTAATTAAGTTTTAAATTTGTGTAAAGGAAAGATTTAGTGTTTTGATGATATTAGTGGGTTTATGATTGCTGTTATGTTTTAGGTGATGAAGCTGGAACAACAGGATGATTTATGATTACTAACCATTTATTGTCATGCTACTAATTTTTATTTTTATTTTCCAATAAATATTTTTCAAACATGTTTTGTATAATACTGCAGAATTTTAGGAAAACGATCTTAGATCTTTTTATCAATCGTTATTGTATAATATTAATTTGTTTAGCGCCTGAAATGATTTTGAAGATTTACTTCAAGGTTTTATGTTTGCAAATGGAAATCTAAATTCATTGCAAGTAGTATTCGAAATATAAAAGTTTGTTCTGGCTTTTGCCGAACTATCATATAACTATACGGCAAGTTTCTACTTTGTCGTATGTCGTCTTTGGTTCGATGTCTTCTTCCAATTCCGGGTAGTTCTATTATGGTTCGGAATATTGGCTCGGATCTATTGAGTCGGAGAGACATTTCAATTAAATTATTGTCGTATAACATTTTGTAAATGTTTTTGTCTAATTTCTAATCTAATTTTGGTTAATTCTAATCTAGTAAGGTCTTGTTCGAGACTTATGGTCGCACCAGATGAGTTAGGACCGAAGTGTATAACTCATAGAGTAATTTCGGATAGGGTACACCGTCTGCTCGTCACGCTATCTTATTTTCGGCCGGATAGATTCGTGCAACTTCTTAGTCTAATACCGATCCTAATCTTACTCTTATACTATCTAGTCTCAGGTTGTTTAACTAGTCTCTGCTAGGCTCAATAGATCTAGGGTATACTGGTTTATTGCGGCTGCTGAAGTGCTCGGGAGAGTCCAACTAATTTCTAAGTTAAATTCAAATCTCTCTGGTGCTGAAATTACAAGTAATTTCAGCACTTACAAATAAGTGGGTTGTTAGTTAGATGGATCATGATTGGTTAATATTAAATACTTTACATTGGTAAAACATTTAATTTATCCAATCATAAAATATAGTTTAGATCAGGTTCCACATTGTTTACTTGCT
This sequence comes from Symsagittifera roscoffensis, assembly GCF_963678635.1. Lineage (NCBI taxonomy): Eukaryota > Metazoa > Xenacoelomorpha > Acoela > Convolutidae > Symsagittifera > Symsagittifera roscoffensis. Next base: position 10,792,172 of record NC_087062.1, on the reverse strand, counting down.
TTAGAAAACTTTTTTCAAACAAAAATTGGCTTTTCCAGTCCCCCCTCCCTTTCAATTTTTTGAAATTCGATATATAAAAGTCTATTTACCCTTGTGGTTAAATATTACTGCATCAAAACGTGTAGCGTGAACAGGTGAACAAATTTTGACAATATTTGTTACATGCAAAATGCCGTGAACAATTTTTGAGCAGCCTAATTTTGTAACTTTAGCAGGGGGGTGGGAAACTGGAAAAGAGCCCAAAAATTGCCGGAACCAGATTTCATACACATACTTGCTTTTCCAGGTACCCAAATATCATACTCTAGCCCCCTTTGATATGCTTAACTGGTACAAGTGTGATAAACCGGTACAAGTGTGACAAACTGGTAAAAGAGGCCCGGTAAAAACTAAACGTGAGAGGGGTCCCAAATCAATAATTTTGAGCAAATGGCCATCAACTTAATTAAAATGCAGAGGCCGATCATTTCATTATTTTTTTTCAAACGCAACTTACCTGCATCATTTGTGATAACTTATTCGATACTTTAACTGTCATCATCAAAGCACTAAATTGAATAATTTTGAGGCACCCTATTTACACTGAAGACCTGGTTAGTTTCTTGGGACCTCTCTCTATCACACTTGTACCGAATTTTCAATTTTTTAAAGCAACCCCCAATATACAATTTTCTATTCTGAGGGTCTATAAATCGACTGTAATTAGAATTGTTTCACACAAGAGTTCTTAACACCAAATGCAATTTGGTCTAATTTAATATGGATTTCGAAATTTTTGCTAAGTTGGCGAATAAAATACTAACAAGAATGCTCGCATCAGGGCGAAGCTCTGAATGTTCCGACTGCGTTTTAATTACTATGGATTAACTCAAAATAAAATGGTAGATGAAATTTAAAAAAAAACAGACAAAAGCTAACAAGCCGAAATTTGTGTAGAGAAAAAACCCACCCCGAGCAAAAATATTCCGTCCCTTTCTTTAATTAGTCGGATCAATAAATAGTCTCTTCTTTACAATTTCAGTCAAATTAGAAGTGTTTCGTACCCGAGTTCTTACTAGGTCTTGAATTCATCTGCGACCTAGAGATCATGAGTCTCACGCACTAACCACTCAGCCACGCATGCTTAATACATCACAAAAACTAGCCACAAATAAAGCAGAGAACAGCTGAAATGAAAATGCCAATGCTAAATCGTGATTAAAGCGCCACCAAAAAAATGAACACTCCACTTTCAATGAACACTTTTTTTGCGAGCTAGGTTAGAAAAAAAGAAGGTTTGTACTAATACACTACGCTGACTTCTGGTAAAAACACTAAACGCAATTAGAAGGTCTAATTTAAGCTACTTTTTGAAAGTTCTGCGAATTTAGCTAATAAAACACAAATCACTCTTCTTCACAAGTTGAGTCCAATTAAAATTAATCGATACAAGAACCTTTAACATCAAATGCAATAACAAAAATATTCGTATCTGGGCGAAACCCTGAATGTTTCGACTGCCTTTTAGGTCTATGGAGTCGCTTCCAGCTGATAAATTTTTATATTTCAAAAACCGGTAAATGAACACATACAGTTTTGATGCACCTGTGAACACTAAAATTTGGCCTGAAGTCCATTCGGCTTGTTGATCCATACTCAATATAATTGAAAGAACAGCAAAAAACCACAACTCGTACACAGAGACGAAGCGAAGCTTTGCACCACTTGCGATACAACACAAAAAAAACATTGTTCTAAAAAAGAAATTACATGTTGAAAAAACTAGGTGAACCAAAATTTCGTATGTCTCGATAAAAAAAAACAACTAGGGGCCAATCAAAAGCTAGAAGTACGTGCTTGATTTTGAATAAATTCCCTATACTCGTGCGGCACGAATAAAGTGATTTCAATAAGTGGACTTCGCCCAAAACCTCAGCTGCTTCTCTACAAATTTCGAGAAAATCAATTTTCCCAAGGAGATAACAATTCTCTAACAAAAAAATACGAGTCGCCGCTTCTGTCAGAACAATTATCGCAACCGGTTTTCAATTGAACTTTTCATCTCAGATTTGATTGTGTAAATTTTAAGAAAATTCCAAAAATTTCTGAAAATGGTCAGAATTTCTACAAAACGGTCAAACGGCTTTCCAAATCCATAACTTGTTTCTGCCAAAAGCAGGTTGTGGCCGCTTCAGCATAAAAGATTCCCAAAACCGGGTTTCTCGATTGAACACAACCCGAGAATTGTCACGGTAGTTTTCGCATCAAATCAAAAAGTTTCCAAAAAACTTTAAAAAAGTTTCAAAATTTCGACTGGCTTGAGGGCCATAACTAGTTCCTTAAGCAAACTAGGCACGGCCCATTACGAATATAAGCTTTTAAAAACCTGTTGTTTTGATTATACCTATAATATCAGTTCTGGCAGGATAGTTAGTGAGAAAAGTCCAAAAAACGGTCAACATTTAAAAAAATTTGACATTTCCGAGAACCATAGCTTGTTGTGTGAAAAAAAGCGCGTTGATACTTATGCAGAAAGAACTTACGCAATCTGTAATTTCGATGGAACCAAAATCTCAGAAAAGGCAGGGAAGTTTTCGAGAATATTCAAAAAGTTTGAAAAACGGTCAAAAAATCAAAAATTTTACTTTTCTGAAGAAGATAACTTTGTGTAAAAAACTTTGTGAGTGGCCTCTAATGCAGGAGAGCTTCTCACTGACCGTTAACTCCATTGAACCCACCAAATCAGATTTCAGAAAATAGTTATCGAGAAAAAATTTGGATGTAGCCGCTCATGCAGGGGAATTTTTCTAAGCCGTTCTAATCATTGAAACCAAAAACTAAGATTTGAGAGAGGTAGTTATCGAGAAAACGAAAAACAATTTATGGGTCAAATAATCCCCCACCTTTTTTGAAGGCCGGAGACAGAGGGCTCAAGTAGAAAAAGACTTTAAGAGAGTATGCAGGCACACAGGGGAGTGGACGGTCTTTCAGTTGATACCCTTTTTGAAACTCAGAAGTTTCTGAGAAAAACAAAAAATTTTGCAAAATGTGAAAAAAATTTCAAAGCAAAAGAAAAAATCAACAAACCGATTGGTAAACATGCAACCAATTTGAAAAATGTGGAGGGAAGGCTTAAAAATTTGTTTCCCTTGAAACGACCCAAAATTAGGTGATTAAGTTGATGAGAATAGGCCGAAATAATTTGGACCGAGGAATTTTTTTATCAAAACAAAAGAAAACAAAGGAAATACGACGTCAAGGTAAATAAAACTACACATTGAAATTTACGTTTTGAAAACAATTTATTAAATGATGAAGTCTTGAAACAAACATAGCATGAATCCACAAGCCAAAATAGTTTAGTTTCTCGTCATTAATACCGTCTTCATAACAAAAGTAAGGTAAAAATTCGCGACTCTTTGCTGCCTTCTGCAAAAATAACAACATTCATACCTTTGCAATGAAATGAGAGATGGTTAAAAAAAACTCGAAAAACCCTTTTTAGTTAATTTTTATTTTCGGAAGTGGCCGTTACAAAAAAAAACTTCGAAGCCGGCTAGTGTAATGATTTAAAGTAAAGATTTGAGCTCACGGTCTCATAAGCTGACTCAGTATTTAGCAAAAGTAAGGTAAAAATTCGCGACTCTTTGCTGCCTTCTGCAAAAATAACAACATTCATACCTTTGCAATGAAATGAGAGATGGTTAAAAAAAACTTGAAAAACCCTTTTTAGTTAATTTTTATTTTCGGAAGTGGCCGTTACAAAAAAAAACTAAGACTGAAAGCTTGAATATGATGCAAAGAACGGCGCCTTACATCATTGCACTGACGTGCCTGAAATATTGTTAAGAAAAGCAACAAAGGCTATAGTTTGTTCCCTCTCTGGGAGTGATCGAAACAAACATGTGAGAAACGAGCAATCTAGCAGACTAACAGACAGAAAATATGACAAAAACCGGAGAAAAAAAATGATCAACCGAAAATTTTCAGATCTTTGTCTTAAATTTGTCTTGAACAAACATCCTTCCATAACAACTAGGACAAAACCTACGAAGTGATAAGAAAGCTGATAATTCTTGAGCATACACGTGGAGCCGAAAAAATATATTCTCAAAAAACTCAAGAACTCGAAAAAGTCCCCTTCAAAACATTTAGATGAAATCACGCCTAAATCTATCAGGCCGAACAAAGAGAGAAAAAGGAAAAAACTGATATAGTGCAATCGGAGTTGGTAAATTTACAACCAACATAAAACCAAATTTCAAATAAAACGGAGATTTGAAATGCAGACATGCTCGATTTTTTTTTGACAAAAGTACAGATTTGGCGATGACACAAAGTAAATGAACAAAGTTATCTACGGGAAAAAGTTCATTGGCAAAGTTCCCACTGCAGCAACTAAGCCGACAAAGAACAAGCAGACAAACAAAACTTTTATCATTTGCAAAGTCCGTACTGTACCAATTAAACCGAAAAACAAGCAGACAAACAAAAGTCAAACGGATTTTTGTCATGAGGAAACCACTTCCTTAGAACAAACAGATTTTGCCCGGATCTAAACCAATTACCTTCGCCTTAACAGGTACGTGCGTTACCTCTATTTCACATGTGCAATATTGACGCCTTGATTTTGATTTGAGTTGAACCGAGGTATTATATATTTCAGGCGATTTTGTTAATTTTTTGTTAACCTGAAAAAACTATATTCCGATTTACTGATCGCAAACAGTAGCCGGAAATGAAGCATAGAACAGATGCTATGAAATTTCCAATGATACAGATCGTGATTATAGCAAAAGCGAACACTTTTAACTAACACTTTTATTTGCGAGTTAGGTTAGAAAAAAGATGGTTCGCACTAATACACTACGCTCGAAGCCGGCTAGTGTAATGATTTAAAGTAAAGATTTGAGCTCACGGTCTCATAAGCTGACTCAGTATTTAGCATCCTCACTCAGGCGAATGACAAGAGGACAGGTCTGATCCAGACTGAACTGCATAGGTAATTATGAGAGACCAGTAAAACAAACAAAGCAGAAGCAAAACTAGAAGAATATCATTAGGCAAATGTTGAATCACTATTTTTACAGCAGTAAGTCTTTCTTTCGTTCGATTTGAGGGCAATCAAGGAAAGAAACAATTACACGTTTACCGCCTAATTCGTTCAATTACCCGCTAAAATGCCTTTATTTTGTTTGTTTTGCTCGTTTTTAATTTCACTGTCTAGATCAGACCCGTCTCCTGGTCATTCACTTTCAATCATACCAAATCGATTTCTTCTCAATTTGAAGGAAACTGCCTTACCCGCAGAATTGAATGGTCCTGCTAACGACACACCTCTTGGGAAAAACGCCTTCCGCGTGGGTCCGCCAGCAACACTGCTTTTCGGTCGGAATAAAGGAGGCGAACTTGCGGACGAGTATGTTGTGCTCGTGATTGTGGCTGTTCTTTTGCTTGTGTGTGAGGTTGACGTAGGAGAATTGTAGAAAAGTAGGCTGAATGAGCGTTCGAGACAGTAGGCCATCTCCAAGGGACAGTGGTGGGTGACTACTTGGTCAACTTCGGCAGCTGATCTTTCCAGGTTTATGCTGAAAATAGGAGCAAAATAGATTTCAGAACAGATAACACTTTCATGTTACTTTCTGCATCTTTTTAACCTTTTATATTTACATTTGACCAATTTGGAGCCTTAAAAAGCTAAATAGCAAAACTAGCAAAGGACGGATCGCAAAAAAAAGATCCTGATCACGTTTTGAAGATCAAGATCAGGTCGGAAAGATATTTGAAGCATATTTTCTCAATCATCGCTTTTTTGATCTGCAGCTCATTCTAAGTTCGATAACTCAAATAGACAAAATATGCATAACATGAAGATATGGAGAAAATGAACTAAGCTCGAAATCAGTGAGTGGAAAAAACTTGCCAGTGTTTGGCGTCCAACTGTAGAGTGTGATGAGTGACTTTGTCGGCCAAGTAGAGATACTGTTTGTTGAACTCGACCTCAGCCGACTTCTCAAGATTGAAGAGCTTCGTGAAAACTGAGTCGTGAAGAAGACCCATCAGATATGTCTGAAAAAAATGTATAACTCAATTAAATTAGCTCAAGTAAAGTCTTGTTGGTTTTTTTTTGCAAAATTATGACGAAAAACCAATAAAAAACATTTTCACAGAGTAAAAAATGAAGCTTGATCAGCAGCCGAAGCTAAATTGGAACGTACTTAGATGATGGAGATTTACAGAAAGAAAACTACTGTAAGTTAGGCTCAAGAGTTATTCTTAAAGATGAAAAATTTTAAAATATGTCTTGCACTTTGATACTTCCACTTGCAAAAACAAAAGCGCAACTCGGTACCTTCCATTAACATCAAAAGCATAAGCAAATAAAATTCAGACAATTAAACCGAGACTATTGTCACAGAAAAAAATTATACGAATCAGACCAACTCGATGATCAATAACAATAGAAACAAAACTTTTGCTGTGGCCGAATCGAACCTCCGACCTGGAGATTAGGAGTTTCACGTCCTCATATCTGCGAAACTATCGCTTGAAATTTTACCAACACTACCTACCAATACTGCAGCTACAGTTTCCAATATATTGCCAATGCAGAAAAAGAGTCACCAAACCAAAATACAACTATTTGAAGTTGCCGGAACAGCATATCCGATCTGTAGATATGCAGTCTAAGGTCCTCGTTGGGGTCGCTGAGAAATCAACTAAATTTGGCCAGCAATAAAGCAGCTGAATATGAAACTAAATTGCCAATGCTTGGAAAAATATTAAGACTGCCAACAAAACGAGCAATTTATTTGCAATTTTGACTGGAAAAAAAGTGGCTTCGTAGCATCACACTACGCTCCGCGCTTGTGTAATTTTATGCATTGAACAATTTTAGAAATAAAGTTTTGGCGCGCATAATCCAAATTGCCTTCCAACGAAAGCCAGTCTCTCGACAAAAACCTGCAATAAACTACTGTACGATGAAAACTTCCAGAAAAAGGGAAAAAACTGGATTATTTTGATTCTGTTATTTGATTTGATTTGATCATTATCTCAATCTGCAATCAATCCAAATCTCAACAAGAGTAAACTACCTAATTGATAGCAGTTACCGTGCAATTGTCAAACATAAATCATATGTCAAACATCTGAAAAATCAAAGTGTTGCAAACAGCAAAAACAGCTTTACTGGGACAAACTTCCGACAATTTGCAAAAAGAATGGCAAAGATGCGATTTCTACCGTTCGCTTAAAAATTGTGGTAGTGGTCGAATGAAGGATGATCACCGCGGTCGCGCCTACGTGTCGCGAGCTTGCAAACAGAGGGTAAGACTCGGGGTGAACGAGGGTGAGCTTGGAATCGGATAATTGAACTGTCTTTCTTCTGGAATTTCAAAGTCATTTTATTTCATTACTATTAGATAAGTTCGGATGTTTGACATATCGGATGTTTGCCCTAGACTCCTCGATTGCGTAAGCCAAGACCATAGACGCATTCTGATTTTTGATGACATCGAACAGTCTAACTTACGATTTTACACTAGAGATTGATACTTCCTCTCAGTCAGAGCTATAAGAGAAAACATCTGAGTTGCCTAAGATTTACGAATCCAATAGCGAAGTACAGTTGGCACAAAATATGTTAACTGGCCTCAGCTTGGTACCAAATCAACATATCAATTTATTGGCAATTTTCTGACACTTTTTGTGAAACAAGAGGTCCGTTAATATTTCAGATGATAAATTTTGCAAAACAAAAAATTAGAGCCTTATCTAGTCCGTCTTAGATGTGTTTAATTGAAAAAAAAAACAATTGAAATTGTTCTAAAAACTTCGCATGCGCTTTCTTGTAGCATTCGGAAACACGCTTGAAATCTATACCATAATCCGCTTCTAAAAATGCTCTGCACAAGCAATTTATTACAAGAGCAACTGCTCGTCTGGTAGACTCCAGGCCCCTAGATAGGGACTAAAGACCAGGCTACACTTCAAGTATTGCATTTTTCTAGCACGAACTCAAAAAAAATAAGCAGAACAACCAAATAACGATATTGACGTATAAGTATAATGATTTAAAAAAGAAAAAAGATTTGATTTGTCAAGAAAATTAGGCCAAATTTACCAAAATCAGTATCAAGTTCACTTGAAGTTTGCTAATATCGAGATTCGAATCGGAGATCAAAGGTCAAGTAATAAGCAAGGTAGTTTGTGATGAAAACTTAGTTGTATTTAGCAGCAGCCGTTTGCTCCCTTTCGATTTTTGCTATTTAGTACTGGGATCTTTTAAATATCGTGGGCTGTTCAGTCCTGACAGATTTTGTCACGGGGAATCTATTAGACTTCAAGAGTCTTGGATAATTTATTTTTGGTGATTTGAGAACACTCGATCAAGGGGTGAGTATTTTATTCCATTTGGGAAACCTTCAAAATGAATTTCGAAATTAAACTTAAATTATTTCACGCATTTTACGTCATTTGCACTTTTTTCTGGTCATTGAAAACTTGATCCTTATGAGCTTGAAATTAAACCAAAAATTTCAAGCTGGTTTTTCTCGACACTGAGACTGAAATTAAAATGGGCCCTTCCGTCATGCGACGGTACGTGCACAGGTTGAAAAGGGCGGTACCAAAGCTATATAAACTGAAAGGGCACTGAATATACACTGAGACTGAAAGGGCTTTAATATGATATATCACTCAACTTTTCCGATAATTTTTGTGGTACCCGATTTTGCGTGGAAAAAAACGAAACATAGCCAATCAAACATTGAAAAAGAGTAATGAACGTAAACATAAAAAACACTGACTTTCTTGAAAAAATCTCAATTTTCTAGAACAATTTATGATTGGCTCTTTGAAATTCTAGAACAGTTTATGATTGGCACTTTTCTGATAACATTAACCCAACTTGAGAAAACTGGATCAATAGCTAAAGTTTTTATTCCGCTGAAAATCTAAAAATTAAATTCCACTTTCGAAACTAGAAATAGTTCACGTTTTTTCGCGCCATTTCTATGTTCGTATTTGGAGAGTGCTATTTACGTCACTTTCAGCAGATGCATTTCAATTCAACTCAAAGAGTGCATATATACCGAAGTGCATTCATAAATGCATCAATATGTATGAATGCACATCTGTAGTTATTAGAGACTTTTAGGACTTTTTCTCAAAAAAAATCGGCAAGACCCGTATAAGAGTCTTTACTACGTTCATTACTCTTAAAAAACTAAAACACACCCGAATACCAAGTTCCTCCCCATTTTTCAAATTGTCGGAACAATGAAACATACATTTCACCCACCTTACATTCTTTTAAACCCCGATGAACCTCTGAAAGGGCTTCAGTATTATTCTACCAAGTGTCTAAACTTAAAGGAAAAAACACCGAAGCGGCTTTTCAACTGGGAAACAAAAACTCAAAAATGCTATGCAGATAAAAATAACAGGAATTACTGAGAGAAAGTTGGAACTAACTTCTAGGGAGAGTTTTACTGCCTGGAAGTAATAATGGTTCTCCTTGCAGTGTCTTCTGTAGTGTGGATGCTGGAGGAGATTGTGAAGAGCCTGCTGGTAGAGACCTGAACAACTCCCAACTACTTGGTCAGCAGACTCGGCCGAAGAGATACTGTTGATCACTGGCGACACCAGCAGGTCAATGCCACGCTTCACTTTCGACTTCCCTGTAAAAATTGGTAAAAAGAGGGTAGAAATTGGGTATGATTTAAACTCATCATCTGATCTCGTGAGCCATCTTTTCCCAGTTGCATTGCTACTCTACTGTTAATATTGCTGTTAACCTTATTCATATCGTCTTTGATAAACTCTTTCTTCTTTATGAAAAAAAAATGGAATGATTTAGCCATATTGATACTAACAGCCGAGCACATATTGGAGAAAAAACCACATTCAAGTTTGAAAAGGGAAACTAAAAAAATAGAACTTAAAATCCTCAAAGTTGACGCAAAGGTCTGCCTGAAAATTAACCTTCACACCTAGCCAAATAGCTATACAACATTCACACATATAGCAAAACAGCTATACAAGTAGCACAGAATGTTCCGACCATATTCTATTCTTGTCAGGGAAGTGCCAAATATAGTTTTCAAACTTGTTTCCATTTGAAAAAGTCAAAATTTTTTTTAGCCTAAATGACCAATTTAACAAAGCTATCACTTTATTCGGTCGAAATTAGACGAAAAAGCTAAAATTTCAATGGTCTGAACAATAATTGATAGACTTCTAAAAGGATTAAACTGGTTCTATTAGATAATACATTTACTGTACTGACTGGTATTTGAGGTCCATAGGAAGTCCATACACTGTTCCTGCGTAGTGAGTCTCTGAGTGAACAGTTCAGAGTTGGCCACATGTGCCCAGCTGTCGCCCTCCAGCGGCCGATCCACGCAGAGCACCTTATAGCTGTGGTCTGCCTCATTCACATAGTCCTCTTCGAACAATACTTTAACCTACAAAAGACAATTTAAAATAAGTTACCCTTGTGTTTTCCCGACAAAATATAAAAGTTTATACCATTTTAATTTGATTTTGATTGAATTTCGTAGCGGGTATCACAAAAACGAAAACTCGGACACGCGGAAAATTTTCACGGCGAGCCAAACAAACAAGTATCATATTCAAAGAGAATCGACTAATACGAAAGTTTGCGACTTCTTGGCTCCGCTGCGCCTATACTCGCATGAGTCCTGGATTTCGCAGTGTTTGACATATCCTATGTCAGACGAAACTTTTTTTCGGCTATTCGAAGAAATCAAAAAGAAAACCGGAAAAACTTGAACATTTAACTCCATTAACAACACGTCACACAAGAAAAGGGTTGCAAAAAATATCTTGAATGAAAAATTTTCACACAGAGGCAAAGCTGAGTCCAAAAAAAATCGAAAATGTCGAAAAAAACTAGATCCATCAAAATGAATAAGAATTATTTTGAAAAAAAACGCCAAGCCACGAGAATGTGAAATTAGCATCGAAAAAAAATTACAAAGCATGAACAAAGTAAAAAGTAACAGAAAACATCATAGCAGAAACCCTTGAAGCCGAAAAAAAAACAACAAGACTTAAAGACTTATAAAAATGTAGTAAGTCCCCATTGCCTCAAACATTAAATCCGTTTGACACTGCTGACTCTCGAAATTTTACCAGTAGAAAATAAAATATAGCACTGACTGTTTTATTTGAACTATCTTTTCTAAGAAACACGTTTTAAAAAATAATAATTCCAGTACTGGAAGACTGATTCAAACAACAGTAGACGGTAGCTTAGCAAGTGTTCAAAAATTCCGACCGCATTCAGAAAAAAAAACTCGTTTGTTGTGTGTTGACAGGAAAGACGAAAGCTTAGAACGTTAGTAAAACAATCACAATCGACAAGATTTGTAATCAAAATTGATAAAGAAAATCGAAACTTTTTTTAAGAAATATTAAAAAAAAAACTTTTTATTGCCAAGGACGTTCTAAAACAAGCTTCGAAACTTCGAGGTGGAACTCAGTTTCAATGAACATTTTTCCTATTCTCTCGCTAAACCTACTCTCTCGCTTAACCTAATCTCTCGCTTGAGTAGCTCAAAATTAGGCTAAAAAGCAAAAATTTCAAAACGATTTTTCTAGAAATTGAGATTTTTTTTATTTTCTTGATGCCGTTCAAATCAGGACTGAAGGGCTTTTAATATGAGATATTATTCATTCTACTGATTGTTTGTGCTACCTAGAAAAACTACAGACGCCCGAAGACACTTTCATTGGTCGCAGCAGAAAGGAAATGAAAAAAAACTCACTTCCAGGACAGTTTAAAAGCTGCTAAAACGACTCCAATTACGCATTTTAGGGTCAGTTAAAAATGGCGGAAAACCAATAGAATATTTGGAACAATCCAAGCAGGTCAACGCAATGTAATTTTCAAGCTCTTAGTAAAGCCTTTGATAATAATCAGCCAAGTAGAATTTTTCCAAAAATTGTTCATATAACGGACTGCTTGGCCCATATCTCAAATTTTTCAAAAACCTTTTTTTTTGAAAAAATGACGCACTCTACATATCTTGGTAAAATGAAATCATCCGTAAAAAAAATTTCTTCTGAAGTACCACATGGGTCAGTGTCAGCTTCGATACCTACTTTTCACTTTTATAATCATACAACACATGAAAAAACAAATATGGTCTGATATTCGTATGTAAAGGAAACTTGACCTCGAAGTCCAATAAAAACAAAATCAACCAGCACTGAATGAAACTGCAAAACGGCTGAAACGGTCTGTCGCTTTTTAATTTTATTATGTTCACAAACCACATCCTACAAAGGACGACATTTAAACATTTAAAGCCGACATTTAAACGACGATCTTTGCATATTCCGATGTGGAGGCAATTTCAATCTAAACTTCGAATAAATTTTGGAAATCGAACACAAAACAGAACTGAATGAAACTGCAGAAAGAAGACAAAAATACTCTCAATAACCGAAAAAAAATGTTTTCATAAAAACTTCAAGTTATCAAACAAACAGAAGGTCTCAAGACAATCTCTCAGGCTTAAAATTCAATTATTGCAAATGTTGTTTACACAACATAACAATCATTAATGCCATATACGCCTTAATTTCAACTGACTGAAAACTTCAGAAATCAAGTTCAAACTACTCAAAAAAGGAAGCACTGGAAGGTCAACTCGAAAAAACGGAAAATCTAGAATGCATTTTCGTAGCTATAATGCATTCTCGTAATTGCAGCATTACCTTTTCGGCCGAAAAGATTTCGTCTCCTGCAGATTTAGTCAGCGTAGAACTGGCGATTCTATTGTAAATTCGAACGATAGCAAATTCGCTGCAGACAGCATCACCTTGCGTTTATAGAGGTTTGGAATTTTACGCTGCGATAATTTAATGGCCCAGTTGAGCAAATCTTAGCCTAAGGTGAACGAAAAGCCGACATTCAAGTCTTTATATACATGTAGCAATATCCTCCACCCGCACAGCCTCTTATATTATCACAGCATATTTTATCCTATATATTAAACTATTTGTAATTTTTGCCCTGCCCGAATAATTGTTAAGTAAATGCCCGCATTCGGACTGATATCCGTTGCGAACTTGCAAAACCAGAGACGCGAACCGTTTATGAAAACGACTGGCGGTTAGTCCACTGAAAGAGTTTTTGAAATAGGATGAAAATTACAGTAGGGCGAAAATTATGGCAAACTTAAATTGTGATACGAAATCTGAGACAACTTTTCTCTTCAATTCACCTTCAATCCATTTGGGTGTTTTGAGTGAATCAGTAAACTTCAAACACTCCTCGAAGAACAATTTCGATCGATTCGGTTCTGAAATTCTCATGAAACGAAAAACCTGTGCACGATTTCACATTGAGTCTCGCTAATACATCCGACACTTTTTATTGCCAGTAAAACGAAAACAAAACAGCAGATTTTTACGTACCCTTCTGTCACACTCGAAACCAGATATCGTCTCCAAGTTTCCATTGGCCAATTTCACTTCCTAGAAACACAAAATACTAAAATATAAAATTAAAACAAGACTGCTCGTATCAGGGCGAAGCCCTGAATGTTCCGACTGCCTTTTAAGGTTTATGGAGCAGCAGTAAAAACATTTAAAAAATTAAATGAAAGAAAATAAAAATTTTTTTCTAAAATTTGAAATTTTTTATGTACACGCCATATAAAGTACAAAAAGAGAGATTTCGTTCCTTGTAACAAATCAATTATGGCAAATAACCTCCGTTCAACCAATTTGGAACGATTTATAAGACGGATTAAATCTCCGCTTACGCGTTAATAGCGCGAATTATATCGCGCGTTAATTGTCCCAAATTGTTCAAAATGACCAAAATGGCAATCTTTAAACCCTCATATCTTTACGAAAAATGATCACAGGTCAAATATCTTTTCAAATTTAAGCTCAGGACAACAATACCTTTTGAGTGATATAAAAAAATTCCGTCAAAAATGGCTAGTTAAAAAGTCGAAATTTGTCTGAAGAAAAAAAAAACCCACCCCGAGCACAAATATTCCGTTACTTTCGGTACGAAAGTCGGAACAATAAGAAATTTGTTATGCTTATTGTCCTTATATCACTCGTAGCCCCACTACTTATTTAGTTTTTAAGAGTCGTGTAAAGTAACACGTGAAATGACTTAGTGTTTGACTAAAATTATGACAAAGCCTGTTAAGCGAGTAGCACAGAGCTGTGTTAGCACAGTTTTTTTCAGACTTTTTGTTGTATTTATTTATAGGCGGGAGAGTGCAATAGTTGTCAGTCGTTAAATTTATTTCTGAATATAATTGAGAAAAAAATTTGCTCTATTTAAAAAAAAACGAACACCGTAACTGTTCACTCTAAATTGAAATAATGTAGAAATTTCAGAACATTTAGTGACAAGGTTCACATATTTCAGCTCGGATATTTTCGTATATTTCAGCTCGAACGAACGACCTTCAACAATATATTTCCTTGGAACCCATCTTGTAATCAATTGTGACACCCAAATCTGCGAGAAAAAAGCTCGCCCGAATCCAAACTGCTTGCATCCTCCATTAGTCTAAAGGCTGAACAACTAGTCAATGGTGGAACAAAAATCACCCAAAGAGCAAGCCAGCTACGATTTAAACCAGCCGAAAACATGTAACTGTTACTTGATAGTTATTAAACAATTTTGTAACAGATAAGAAAGTCGTACACATTTCAAATAAAAACAACTTTCGGTGTTGTTCTGAACTCCTGTTAATGTTCTTAAGAAAATATATAACATGGCTGATATTTCTTCATACACCAAACTTAGGAGTCTCTAAGCCCTGAGGGCATAGACAGTACTACACTATCATCTAAATCTAATTTTGTTGGTGGTGTTGTGGGCAACCAACAACAGCCTTATTTAGTATAAACGACGAGCAGTCACTGACCTTTCCACTGTATGTGTTAATGGACGCTCTGATATCTTGATGGTCTAGACGTGTCTTCAGAATGTGTGTTGAGATCACTTCGCAAGTGAGAGATTTCACATCGAAGCTACCCTGACGAGGAACACAGATCTAAAAAACACTTCAAAACTTAAACTTTAGAAACTATTTCGTCTTCTTGAATCATTATTAATACTGGGATCATGCATCGAAAACATTCTCACGCTATGCTAATACTTTTTTCAGTGCGATGCTGGGATTCTTTCACTAAGATTTGATAACTTAATTCGATGCTTCCACGAGCAGCATTGAGAATTCTTAGGTGGTAGCATTATTGTGAAACCTCACTACAAACCATTACAAATGCAGGATTCCATGTAAGATGCCTCTAAGAACGATGATAAAAGAAATTCCAAGTGGACAATTCTTAGTACCACTTACCGTATACCGTTTGGTAGAAGCATCTTTGAATATTGAGGTGTACTCGGTCTTCAGATGCACAAAAAACTCGTTCACACTCAAATCTTCATCGTAGTCCAGAAGCGACATTTTAAAATGAATTTCGTTTAGCTGTTGCTTCCCAGAATTACAAATTTTAACTTTGTTTTTAGCAGGCTAATGAACCTAACTTTGTTGTTTCTTGAATACATAAGGCATGAATAAATCTGAAATTAAAAGGAGAGTTCTATTTAAACAGAACGAGTTCTAATTTAAGCACAAGAGGCTCCGCAAAAACAACTGTTTCTGCTTTCAGGCATCTTGATTTAAGTCAAAACAGACTAAACCCTTCTGAGAGATGCTTAACTACTATATTCCACTCATTTGATTCACAGATTCTGACCCAATTGCGCGTGATTGAGTTTGAAATCATGCATTCAACGATCACACAAATCGGTAAACACAAATGCATAAAACAGCAAAACATATAGAACAGTATGCCAAGTATATGGAAGATCTTCATAACGGGGTAAAAAAACAGATAATTAAAAGGAAAAACAAAATTCGAAACAATTTTACACTTCCCCATGACAGCGTCAGATACACTTCAACATAATACAAAAATAATAAAACAGCAATTTATGCAGAATATGTTAGCACAAGTAAACCAAAATTTAAAATGCAAGACCGAACAAGCTGGAAAACTCAAAATATGCACTACTTTGTTAAGTTTTTCCGAGCTTCAAAAAACATCTGAAAGAAAAATCAGCAATAGCTTCCAAAAATAGGTTTGGGTATAGTTAGTGTAGCCACTAAGAAGACTATAAATGAGCTGCAGCAAATACATCGACAAAAAAACTGTAAAGTGAAAGATATATGAAAGGTTAGTACATAATACCGTAAAAGGGATAAGAATGCAACAATCAATTATGCGGCCAGTTATCAGGAATCGTGAGCTCGAACAAAATGAATGAATTAATATTTGTCAATTATTTGCGTTTTGTACTTTTCTAATTTTTAATTTGCTTTTTGGGTCCAAAAGGAGCAACGCTGTAGTGCTAAAACGTCCTATGACAGGACCGCTTAAAAACAGTTAACCCTTAGGGTCAGCTAAGGCTGCAGGTACCTGTTTGATTATCTTTATAAAAAATGTGCTGATTCGAAAGGTAATACGTAATTTTCGAAATGTCAAAACGTGGACATTTATCAAGTCCATAGATGATTCCTACCTATTAATATATATTTTTTCAGGGTTGGCACGGTCGTTTTGAGGAAATTTAACAAAGTCCAAAATTGGGTCAAAAGGTCAAAGTCCATAGCGAATTCCTTTCGCCAAACTAGTTTATACAGGGGGTACCCTCACAGCTTGTTTTCTTTTCTATTAAACCCTCAAAATTGGCAAATCTTAGATTTGACAGTGAAGTTTTCGAGAAAAAAATCCAACAGCTTTCATCATTTCGAAACATGAATTTTTCCTGCAATCAATGATGCTTTTCTACTAAAAATAGATTGTAGCCAATATGCAGAAAAACTTCCTTGCACCTGTTCTTTCGATTGAATCCTATATCTCAGATTTGGCAAACCCTTTATCTCAGAATTGGTCAACGAAATACGGTCTAAATTTAAAAAATCCAAAACTAAATTTCCACAAAAAATTAGGGCGTAACTGCTTATACATTGAGAAAATTCCTTAACCTTGTTTTCCGATTAAACTTATTTGGCAGAGTATTTCAAATTTGGCAGGATATTTTTTCAAGAAAATGAAAAAGTTTCCAAAAAATGGTGTCAAAATTTCAAAATTTAGACATTTTCTAAGGCCAAAATTTTTTTGCACCAAAATTTGGGCTGAGTATCGAAATCACGGTTACATATTCTTTTGGTGAAACCTTTCTCTCAGATTTGGAGTGTATTTTCAAAAAAAAGCAAATAATCCAAAAATGAGTAGAAAAAAACATCCACTGAAATTTCTGAAGGCCATAGAACGTCGGGTAAAACAAGATAATACTATGTAGCTAAAAAAACAAGATAATACTATGAAGCAAAATTAAACGAGATCCAATGCTGCAAAGAACCACAAAATAAATGAGCACTTTTATTTGCGACTTAGATCCATATTATGACAAAAATTTGAAAATATAGTTTTTGAAAAAATCAAAATATAACAAATCAAAACTAAGTCCTCCCCTTTTTTATCTTTTGTTTTGCTGTATTTCCTTGCTCCTTAGGATCTGTCGCTTGAGAACATTTAAGAAATAGCTTGCTGAAAAAACTGTTTATTGATAACATCAATTTTGCATCTGATAATTTGGTTATACCTTAATTCTCGAATTGATTTAAACTTTTCTACGCAAAAAAACACAGAGCTAGTGATTTCAAAAATTGAGAAAACAGATTTTTTGTGTCATGGCAAATATTCTCTGATTTAGAGCGGACAAAAACCGTCAAACTACTTGACCCCAACAGAAAACTTCACACCTGTTTTCCGTCATAGTAGCAAAAACCAGTTGTTCATTAGGTTTGAACTTGAGTGTACAAAAGCGTTTACTACATTGAAACAAAAACATAAGTTCAACAAACTCTATGAACATCTTCTCATCAACTGTTTGTTTTATTTCTACATATGCCAGCACTGTTTTGACAAATGAATAAAATTAAACCCCACATATGTTCAATTATACTCTTTAGTTTTGATACAGTGGCGAAGCAGAGCTAGGCATCATTTGCGATATATCGCAAGTATAGCAGTTTAAGCTGACGAAAAAAAAATAGGACGAACAAGGGAGAAAACAAATTTGAAGTAAAATTTTTTTCGCAAAAAAACACAATCTTAAATTAGGCTTATATCATAAACTCAATCTTATATCAGAAACACAGTAGATAAGCACAATCTTCAATCTTAAATTAAGCAGCATAAGAGCTTAAATTATTTTCAAAGCGGCCACAATTTAAGTTTTTACACCACAACTGACCTGAACTACTTTAAAAAAAAACGTCAAATTTTCCATCAAACGACAAAAAAATATGTGGACGAAGCCGGTACAACAGTAGCCAAAACTATTTAGGCCGAACACGCTTTTAAGCGAAAAATAACAAAGAAAAGGATTTATCGTCAGGATAAGTTAACTTACAAATTACAGAAGTAAATCAACAACACTTGAAGTTAAAATTAAAAAAAAATTACACCACCAGAAAAATGAATATACAACGAACCCAACAAAGCATAAACAGACAAAAGAAAGTCCGACAATTCAGTTTTTTGCGGAAAACAATCTATCTCATACATACTGAAAAAGAACAAGGTCAAACGGGTATTCGAGCCACGGACCTAAGAAAGCAAATGCGACCACGTTACTTCTACACTAAGTGGGAAAGAGCTTCAATGATGTGGAGGTTCAATAAGAAAGCAAGCTCAATTTCTTACAGATTTGTAAGGAAACTTGTTTACGGGAAAAAGTCTATTTTTTGAATACAAGACACTTGCTCTAACAAGTGTAAAAACATAACTAAAATTAAGCATTGCTAAAAGACAAAACGATTAAACCGAGGCATATCAAGGTGAGTCGGCAAAACATAGTCAACAGACACATTTATAAGTGTCCATGAACAAAAAAGAATTATATTTTATAATTTTTGAAGAACAAATTAAATCACGTTTAAGTTCTTCGAATTTCAAAAATAATTTCTGATTCAAATTTTTTTCTTAAAATTTTTCAAAACTTATATTAATTCTCGTTATTTTTCTCGTTGCAATTTTCTTATAAGATTAAGATAATAAAAGGGCACAAAAACTGCATATTCAAAGCGCCTGACAATACTTCAAGGTTGAATGAAAATTCGCAACAAGCAACGATGCGTATTAAGGAACAAGCAACGTTCGGAATAAGCAACTTTGCACTGTTGCGCATAGTTTCGGTGAGACATTAAACGTGCGCGCAGATAATTGCTTGCCATTTAACCAGACTAATCTATTACAAACGCAGAATTTTTAAAAACTTAAGCTTGCAGAATGTTCGTTGCGCTTACGTCGATACTTAAGTATAGTGCTGGTAATTTCGGCGCTGCTGCAGTACCTATTTATCTGCAAGCAATCATGCAAGTAGCAAAGAAATGGAAATGCAAACGTTTTAAACCTCATAATGCTAACTAACTAATTAGTAATTGTCACCCGTTATGACTTGAAGCCTCTAACTTATTTTCCCTTCACTCGTTCAAAACTGCCAGTAAGTAAAAAAACAAATACTAACGATTGACTGAAAATACAGGGTGTCCCCCAAAAAAGGATCCAAACTGGAATATCTCGACTACTTGATCGGTTCTTTTAAAAATTTTGCCCATTTACCTAGCAGCCCAAGACACATGTTTTGTAGTAAACGGTAAAACTTTGTTCAACCTGGAAAAGAACTGCCGCATTTTTCACTCTACAAAAATGCAAGCTGCGTATAACCTTTGGAGACAAATAACGAATTCGGATTTTTGAATTTGATGTAAAATCGTTGAGTTGCCACTGTCTCAAATCGAACACAAGTTTTTAAAAATACAGTTTGAGATAGTTTTAATTTCGTATCCTCTTTCTAAGCCAAGATCAGCAAATTACAATATACGCTCTTTATGCAGATCGACAAAGTTTCGCAATGAAATCTCTCATCGGCATTTCGGAAGAAAATTGGAACCACCAAGTCAGCTCAGAAACTTCAGGTCTTTTTTTGGTTCATTCTGTCATCTGTAGTGATTCCTTTCGAACATCAATGTCGATTTTTCGGAACTTTGGCGCAGGTGCTTGGTAGCTTCCAAAACCTGAACAAAAACAACTGCGGTTATGAGCATTGATATTTTACTGCACAAATGCGAGCTTCGAATTAACAATATAAGGATCAGATCTTTACTCATCCAAAAGCCATCACTTCAAGCGCTTAAAAAATAATTTGGATCAAGTTAAAACCCCCCTTCCCAATATATCAAGTTTAGATCCGCCATCCCAGCGTTCAATTTAATTTAAATTTGATTGGCCGAAAATTTGAGCTCAGAACCAAGTTAATATTCTCCCCCCTAAACGGATTGGGGGAGGATGGTACCTTGGTCCAATAAGTTAATTGAAAATATCGAAAAAACAAAAATATGTGATATATGAAAAGTTTCTTACCAGCAGCTGCAAGCGATTCCTTGTGATCAAATGCGTTATTGTCCAGGATTTTCGCGATCTGTTTCTTGTGGTTCTTCGACTTCTGATGACAAGAGAGTGACTTATCGTCTATAAAGTGTCTAGCACAGGGCACGCAGTAGAACTGGGCTTCGCCAGGTAATTCTATATCTGGCTCCTGATTCAACAATTTTTCTGCTTTTTCGGGTTTGGTGTCATCGGCTATTTGGTCATAATCTCTCTTTCTGTTTTTCGTTTTAAATCGAGCCTTCTTCATGACTAAACTTGAAAAAATGATCCACATAAGAACTTTCCAATTAAACATTAGGCGATCCATGAGAACCCAAAGTGCCAAATTTAGCTCTATGTTTAAATATTGCTGACACAAAACGTTGCTTAGTTTTTACTAATCCAGCTAAAAATTTGATTAAATTAATTAAGTACACATTGGTTCCTAATTCAAATAACGTCCTTTACACATGAAAGCACAGCGGGTTTATTTCAGACTAAAGCAAATTCATTCACGTTTGTCTCCTTTGATCAACGTTGTTTCTTTCATTGTCATTAAAAACCTTGCTGAGATCATAAAAAACATCACCAAGCAGTATCATTTGACTTAGTTTTTTTTGTTACGTCAGTGGCGTAGTTCATGTCATCTCATTTGTTCCTTAATTATAGTCCTGGTGAGGTTTTTTAGAATACCTTCGGACCATTAATTCACCTTGTCATCGTTGCCAAAAATAGTTATAGGATTTCAACTGAGATTTGTTCCGGTGGCACGCCAATTTTCTGATCCCTATACGATTAAGCAACCGATGTTTCTGCAAGGTAGTGCACTTCCCCATGTTATCAGTAATATAGAAAAGAAACAAGATTTAGCCAGAAACGTGGTTCCGGATTTATAAAAGATTATCTTTATTATTTCATGGAGACCATTCAACATTTACACACAGGATCTGCAACTCAAGGCAGCCGTTTCCTTATACTGCACCGGAGCAAAAACCTTTAATTCTTAAATTAGTCGACAGTAATTACGCTTAGCTGTTTCGAGTCCTACATTTTTTAACCAACAAACATTCATTTTAGCCAACAACAAACCGGTGGCACCAATAAGTGAAGTTAATCTTTCTTTGTAGGAAATAAAGTTTCAATTCAATAATAAGTTTGACAAGAAATTTATTTCGAAAACTATTCATTTTCAATTTCAAATATACTTGCTCATCTTATTTATTCAACTCAAATTTCAAACTGCTTTATTTTGAAAGCAGATCAAAGTTGAAGAACTGCTTATTACCAACTAAGATAACAGTGAGTATTACACATCAACGGCTAACTCCGTACATACCATACGCACATAACAGCCATCGACCCTTCGCAACATCAGGTGAGCTTGAGCTTAATAAGGCCAAATTAGCATACGCCCAACCCTTCAACTGTTTATGAATAGTAAAGTATCCAAAAAGGGCTGTTCAAACATCAAGGGAAAATATTTCAATTTACGATGCATATAAAACAAGGCCTGAAATAATGAATTTAAAAACAAGAAAATCAGGCGGCAAGCGTAAGTTTTGCTTTACTTTTCAAGTCTCTTCTGCTTTGTAGCTGGAGAAGCTGATTTCACTCATCCCAAGGGGTCCGGGAATTTTAATTCGCCTGACTACTTTGCAATTTAAAATCTCATTTTGTTGGCACAAATCATACGTGCTCATTGTCATTGGCATTAAAAACAAATCTCCCCCTGAAAATTGCAATTTCCTCACACGCTAGATACAATTAAATCTTTTGCTAAAATTGGAATACGTCTTTGAAATTGACAATAGTAAATAGCTTATAGCAGCAAGGTAAGTTTTTCTAATAGCATTCCGGAATTGAAAAAATCTTGGTTTGAAATTTGAATTGGTTTCTCAATAATTTGGTGCGCCTTGGACTGGTAAAATCTTGCGCCTTCAAAACGCAGAGTTTGCCCTCGTAATGGACTCGTAATACCAGAAAGATAATTCAAAAAAATTGTTTGGAGAAAAATCGGTCTGAAATTTCTGCTATTGAGATTAATTTATCACTAGAATTCACTCAAACCCTGAAAAAGTCACTCACAAAATGATTTTAAGTTGTCCCTGATTTGTTACTAACATTTAAAAGGACAAAAATTCATTTTAAAAAAAGCAAAAAAAAATCTCTCTCCCTCTTCCAGTTTGATCAAATGGAGTTAATTTCATCAAAAAAAATATCAATCATAAACTTTTTTGAAATTCAAAGAGCTTTAAGGCCAATTTTGAAATTCGAAAAGCGAAGTTTTTTCAAAAGGTTTTTATTTCTATTTCGTTGCGTTCATTGACTCTTTTCCAAGTGTCTGTTGGGATTTTTTCCTTTTCCCCACCTGCAAAATTTTACTAGTAAACTTATTGCTAACATTGTCCGATTGTAACAAAAATTGGCATGCAGACTAATTAGGCTAAGCCTTGACCAGCATATTTGATAAACAGACTTAAAATATTACGCGCATGCAGTTTCTTTCACCTTAAGTCAGTACCATTCTTCCAATTTTATGTTGGCTTTAATTTGGTTTCTAAAGAAGAGTTTTCATTTTGCATTCCAAAAAAAACGACTTCTTACTAAGTACTAAATTGAAGTGACTTTCCAATTGGTGATGTACATGAACTCAATTGAACTGCAGGAAAGTCGCTCTCTAAAATAAAAACCAGAATGGCAGAAGAATGACGTCAATTTCATATTCAAAATAGAAACTCATTTTTCAAGGCTACCATAGGAGTGACAAAATCTCAAACAAAAAATATGATAACCCGAGAATAGCCCGGGAATTTCACTTTATTTTCTTCAGTTCAATAACATTTCCAACATCTGATGACTACTTCTAAACTTGATACAATACGCTTTTAGGTATTTTACAATGGAAATTTTACTGAGCTGATATATGTTTATGTTCAAGAAAAACAACTGTTTACCTTTGTTTCATAAGAATTGACATTCTAAAAAAAATTAGATTCCGTTTTTTTTATGAAATAAACGTCTGTCATCAAAATGATTTGACGATTATCCTTTTACATTTTGGACTGCGGCGGGAACCATTGCCTTGGGTTAGTTTTGCGACGCAATCATACTAATTCTAGTTAACACTAGCGTGGGACGCACCTCCGGTGCTTCAAATTTTTGACAACTCATAAAAACCGCACATATTGGAAACAAGATCTGCAGCCTTTTAAT
The DNA here is from genome assembly GCF_963678635.1 of Symsagittifera roscoffensis. Lineage (NCBI taxonomy): Eukaryota > Metazoa > Xenacoelomorpha > Acoela > Convolutidae > Symsagittifera > Symsagittifera roscoffensis. The sequence continues at coordinate 10,768,466 of NC_087062.1, read as the reverse complement.
GTACTCTGACAGCACCCAATTACAGGTTTGGTAATTTCAAATTTCATAATTTTTTTAATTCCAATTTTGAAAAATAATTAACGCCTCAAATCTCGAAAGCTTAAAAGGCCTCAGGAGAAAATTGGAGGCAAGATTCGTAACCCCTGGGAGTACTCTATAGCCCCAAATACAGGGTTGACAAATTCAAATTAGAAAAAAAAATCAATTTCAGTTTACTGAAAGCTTTATAATTTATAAAAACCTCATATCTCGAAAACTACAAGGATTTGAGCAGTCATATTTGGAGGCAAGGTTCGCAACCCCTGAGAGTACTCTGATAGCCCTCAACTACAGGGTTAGGAATTTCAACCATAGTAATTTAAGTGATAATTAGTCGACGGCTTCCCACATGAAAAAAAAAAACAAAATTTATAAAACAAAACATGACCTTTAAACTTGATGAAGCCGGCAGCTTCGCTTCAAACAAACTAACTCAGCAGCAGGACAAATCCGAGAAAAATATACATTCAAAAAATTCTTGGAAAAAGCTAGCCAGTTGAAGAAGTCTATCAATAGGCGATCACTTTCAACTTCAAACATTCGACTACCTAAAAAATTTCCTCAAAGCAGTTAAAGCAATAGCAGCATTTTTCCGCCCTACAATTTTGACGAGCTTGCATGATCTTCAATTTAAAAGGCGAAATCTTCGGATCACATTAGCTGAGGAAAAAAAACTTCGACGAGGTTGCATGGTTTTCAATTTAAAAGGCGAAATCTTTGGATCACATTAGCTGAGGATTCAGAAAAAAAAGCTAAAACTAGCTGAAATAAAGTAAACATAGCCAACAGACAGTTGGAAACGAGTCAATGAACACAAGTAAAGAAAAAAAATTAATGAACTTATTTTTAAAAATTCAAATTTTTATAATAAAAAAAACAGATGCCCTTAAAGCTCTTTGAAACTCTTGAACTATTTATGATTGACACTTTTTTTGAATAAATTAATTCAATTGGAGAAAACTGGATCAAAAGGCAAATTTTTTTTTTCGCTGGAAAATTCGATAATTAAATTCTACTTTCGAAATTAGAAGATCACGTTTTTCGTGACCTTTAAGCTTTCGCTTTTCGACAGTGGAGTTCGCCTACCTTTCAGCAAAGGAAATGAGCTCAACTTAAAAAGAAATCAGAAGTCAAACCGCGATAAAGTAAATTTGAGCCTGTAAAAATGTTAAGACCTTTCCAGAAAAAAACCATCGCGGCCTATGTAAGAGTCTGAACTACATTCATCGACTTATGAAAATGACAATTAGACAAAAGCTGGGGACCGTACCTTAAGCATAGAGATAAAAAGCATTAAAATTTGAAATTTTCGAAAAGATGTTCATTCAACTCAAAGATTTAATAATACTAATACTATCAACAACGTTCCGGCTATCGATCTCATTATTTTATATCAGAAAATTGGTTGCGAATGAACAAAATAAAAGAGTTGACATAGCTTTATTCAATTTATTGTTTAAAATATAGCGAAAATTAATAATTAGTCATGAATCTGCTACTAAATGGCCATGCCAAAATGTTCTTCCAGAATTGTAAATTTACTTAGAATACGCACGCGATAACACTTAAATAAATATAACAGAATTTTATGCTATTTTAACTATATGCTATTTTATAAAGCCCCAAAAAGTTTGCTACATTGCCAATTTACAGAGGGTTTTAGCCAGAGAAGGTTCTCAATCTTTTATCATGTCTTTCGTGCATGTGAAAAAAAAAACATTACAAACTAGCTAGAAATAAACTGCCTATGGCTCTATTAAGCAACTAAATTAACTACGCAAAACACATTAAAGTCCGCAAAATATGCTCAAATGTAACACATTTAGCTTAAAGGCGGTTAAGCGCAGAAAAATTGACAGAAACAGCAATTATCAGAGATAATACTAATGGGGTTTAAGAAATTAGACGACAAGCAAATTAGTCGATCAGAAAATAACAGAATTAGAAAGTAAATTGCTTGCAAATTGCGGGAAAATTATTTACAGACCTAAATTAAACTTTGGTAAAGTAAATACTGCTTGTCCAAACACAAATCAGGTTACTAATGTCACAGTTGAATAAATTATGCATTTCAAAATTTTAATTAACTTAATTAATTAATTAATTAAATTCATTTGATGTTTTATAATTAACTTAAAAATAATTTTGATCAGTTCTGTGATTATATACTCTTTTTGTTTTCTTGTAACTTCATTTTAAACAAAAAGTTTTCATTCTAAACAAAAAAAAATCAGTCGAAAAAACCGAGATCAATTGAAAACGATGCTTCATACCTATAAATCTCTGAAAACAAACGTAAAACCTCAGCTTTTTTGCATTTATTTGAGCCCCTATCGTTTAAGATCCCAATCACGACTTAAAGGGCTGTAGTATTGAACTACAGTTACAACGCTAAGTGCGTTTTTTAGGGTTAACCTTAAATCATGCAAAAAAAACTACCAAGCGCTATTTTTCCCCACTCTTCGAGAGGTCGGAAACAAAAAGATATCCAACAATTTTGCTTAGAACGAACACTCTTTAATCGATAATGAGCTCGGCGCCGGATACCACTAACAGCACCTCTGGAGCGGGTAGCATCAGATCTCTCTACTCGGACACGGGGAGATACCTGCAGTCGTTCGGGGCATTTCTCAAGGACTCCGATGAACACGAAGCAATCATCAACTGGATCAAGACGTAAGGTCATACACAAACATAAAAACTGACTTCTTTCATCAAAGACAATTTCACGATATTTCCCATTATAGCTCCCAGGACATGTAAGCCCCCAATACAGAAATTACTGCTTGATGAATTCAGGGTAAATCCAGGATTAATCAGAAAAAAAACAGACCCAATTTTGCTGCACAAAAAAAAACGACTGAAACACCCTGACTAGACAAATGAACCCCACTGTTGAACTATTTTATGATATCGATTTTTGGTCGACATACTAAATTTTTCCAAAGGCTCCCTTCGAGCCAATATATACTAATTATTAGGGAGAGCGCAACACGTTTTTTCTTTAAATTCGTTCCATCTGCATTTTATATATAAAAAGTCCTTTCAAAAGTCAAACTTACGGAACATTGCTAGATAGAGATAGCAAGAAGATGAGAATAAATTTTGCCGACCAAAAATTCCTTATTCTATGAGTCAGTTCATCAAACCAGTGATTTGAAAAATATTTATGACTAAAAGCTACTAATGGCTCTTAGTATGAGTTTATTTTGAAGGTACATGGATGAGATGATAGTGCACCTAGGAGGGAAGAAAGACCTGAGACTGATGAGTGTGGGCTGCGGAGACGGACAGGTGGACTTAGTGGTGATTGAGAAGCTGCGCAATGCACACTTCCAAAACATACACGTCACCCTGATAGGTAAGTGCATACTCGTTAACTTCACTCAATTGTCTTCACCTAGTAGAGTTTGGTACGAAAAACTCATTTACAAATTAACCATGGATAGTCGGTTGCCTAACTTCTCAATGGCATCGAAAACTTCAAAGACAAATCACACTATCATCGAAGAAAAAAAAATACCACACTTAATCTTTTGAAAAGCCTAAGTACGTTGAGCAATAGAAAACATGAATGCTGTTTTACAAATAATGACATTTAACCGAAAGAGTTTTCCAGACCCAAGTGGCGAGCAAACTGACAGATGCCGAACACTTCTTCAAAGCTTGACTACTTCTGAAGAAGGACAGGCTCAAGTCACGTTGACCTTCAAAACTACCTCCTTTGAGGACTACATAGCGACATTTGAGGCCTCAGGAGAAGCGCTTCCAAAGTACGATATGGTTTACCTGGTGCAGATGTTGTACTACGTCAAGAACCCCTTCAGCGTGCTGGAGAACTCTATCAAGTCTCTGGAAGGCACCGGGAGGTTGTTCCTGATCCATGTGTCAGGACACAGCGGATACGCAAAGGTATCAGAACCTTATAATCTACTCTATAATCCCAATCTAGATTCTTTCATAGCCATTCGAAGATTGCCCTATTACTATTTCAAATAACAGGTATTTCTACTAAGTTTTTGTAAAATCTGGACTCTAGGCAATGATCCATGGCCAAAAGACTTTATCACTCTAAGTTGTTGCTGTTGTAGCTACATTTCACTTGAAGTCGTGACCCACGTACATCGTTTCCTTATTAGCCAATATATAACTATTTGATTTGCTGACATGACTCTTGATGAATATCTATTTTTGATTAATTTACTTAAAAAATATATGGAATTATTTTGAGGTCTGGAAAAAGTTCGGTCCTCGTCTTCCACAAGACGACAACTGCAACTACACAACAGCAGATGACATCCGCAAGCTGTGCGACCAGTTGGGAGACCACGTCCACGTTGACCAGACCGAAATCGAGTCCACTTTCAACATCGGATCCGACTTGAGGACATCACTGACCGGACAGCTGGCGGTCGATTTCATAGTTGAAGCTGCAGAATTTGTCGAAAAGGCACCTGAGCCGCTGAAAAGCGAAGTTCTCGACTTGATAGCGTCGGACGAGTGCACAAAGAAAAACGAAAAAGGCGAGATGAGTTTCAACAACAATCTCAGCGCTATAACAATGTACGTTCGTTAGATGCCTGATGCACGTTGGTAACGAATACAGTCACTGCAGAATGCGGAACTCTACTTTATAGCCTGATTATTAATTGTATTTGAATGGTCTCTAATTTGCGGCTGATAACTTATAAAGGTCGTTTGTACGTAATTAAAATGTAAGCAAAGTTAACAAACTTCTATGTAAATATGCTCGAATAGTTGTATGCAAAAATTACACCACTAGCAATTGATATGTCAATTCCTGGTTTGAAACTGACAAGGCAAACGATAGCAAGTCTTCAAATTTTGAGGCCATTTCTTATCAAACCCCAAAACAAGACAACACTGTTATACAGACAATACTTGGAACTTCGTATCCAAGCCCAGCAAAGCTTATTTACGAAAAAGAATTAATCAATGGGTGCTAGGGATTTTGGCAGACCGGTTTTTCAGCAGAACAATCTTTCAGCAGACTCAGAACAATTAGCAAGTCAGAACGCTAGCTTCAAACGCGGAATTGGCGATTAATGACCGTTTGCTCCGCTGCGCTTCTATTCGGCACGTGTTATTGTGCGCGTAAACCTTTGTTTAATGGCTAACTTTGACTATCGTGTTTTTGAAGTTGATAATTTTGCTGACAAATCGTGAAATAATTGTCTTAATTGGGGAAGCTTGACCCAAGACTGAGCGTCTTTTTCGGTCTGTCAATCAATCATGTAGTTTATTTCGTTGTTCTGCAGAAAGACTCAACTTTGATTTTTAAGCTAAAAGATTCGTCAGCTAAACGATCGGTCCACACATAAATTACATATGTTAGCTACTCTAAAAAAACAAATGAGCTACCATCGAAATTATGTTTCGATTTGATTACTACAACCGAGTTCAATGCCAAAACAATAACTAATTCAAAGAGGGAAGGACTTGCTGACTGAAGGTTCGCAGACATATTCTTTGGAACTTTTTACACGCAAAAAACGCATCACAAAAACCTCAGATGATGTCGAGTGATATATCAATTTAACGTCTTTTCAGTCATGATTCAATCAACATTACACAAAGTTCACACTTTCGAACAAATGCAAAAAATTTGAATTGCGTTCCATTAATTAAGCCAGCAAGTAGACAGAAAAGGTGTTGATAAAGCTGTGAAAAATTAATTTTTTTTCGCTGTTCTTTATACCAGAACTTTCGATAGTCTACCACTACGATAGTCTACAACAAAAACAATTGAAATATCAAAAAACACAACATTAATTGGAGTAACGTAAACTTAAAAAACTCACTATAACAAAACATTAAATTACCCTTCCCTCCCAAAATTGGAAGAAAATTATTTTGTTGAATGAACTACTGCAAAAAAATATCGAAAACAAACTATATACGTTTCTACAACATTTGTCTTTTGTTGGTTCAAAATGCTAGCGTTGAGTTAGCATTTAGTCAAACTCCACACAGAGGCGAAGTTTCGCTTCGCAAACACTAGTGAGAACACGACAAAAAGCAGAAAGTGCAATAAGAAAAAATGAAAAGCTTCGAATTAGCAAAAAATCGGCTAGCTCTAAGATTCGATCTGCGACCTACTGCAATCAAGAGATTTTGAGTTTCACGCTCTAACCACTCAGCCACGCACGCTTAGCAACCGAAAAACTAGTCACGATTATAGCTACTATAGCTACATAGTCACTACTATAGCTACATATGCTACTAAATTGCCAATGTAATTCAGCAAAAGTGGCACCAAATACAATTAGACACAATTTTGCAAGTAATAAATTGGAATATAACAAACTGAAGGTATCCACCTATCTTTGCATGTAACAAATCGCAAAGCTTAAAACCACATAGTGTATAAATTAAGAAGTTCAAAAAGAAGTTTCTTAATAATACACTAATTTGACGCTAGTGTAATCAACTGAAAGCTGTGCCAAAAATGTTGACAAAATTTTTGAGCTGCAAAACTTGAAACTCGGAATTTTTACTACCAGCCCTTCAAGCACACGCATAAACCTTCTTTCGCACTTCAAACGAAACGGCATAAATTGAGCGGACTAAGCCAATACAACTTAATGCAAAACCATTTAAGCGAAATAAACCTTTTGTGAGAAAACGAAAACACTATACAGAGGCGAAGTTGCACTTCGCATACACAAGCACAAAAATTACCAATAACGTTACTGTAAAAAACTGCATGAGTAAAACTTCAAGTCCTCAAAGTTTCTTCAGTGACGCACGCCAATGATGAGTCTACATAATTGCTAAGTGACGCAAGCCAACTATGACGCATTAGCTAGCAATAACTGTCAATTTGGAAAAAAAACTAACATGATTCAATTTATAGAGCGGACGCATTGTAACCAGTATAGGATAAAGTTCATTAAAACATTCGACCCTGCCGAGGTGCGAACCCTAATTTTGTTTGGTTTTCCTTCCCTACTTCTACGCTACAGATCCAAGATACTTTGAAGCTAAAGTGCTATTTGTAATAATAGACTGTGTTAATATCCTTAGCATTGGTCGTACGTAATAGCTGGTTATTGATCAAAATGAACACTTCCAAAACGAACACATTTTGCCGCAACAATTATAATAACGAACAATTTCATACCGACGTAACAATATCATACCGAAGAATCAACTCATGTGTTCTTTTGACTAGGAGAAAAGTGAAGATTTAGCTAAATATCTTTTAAGTGAAGATTTAGCTGAACTCGCAAAATCCTATGTTCTAGATTGATATCACTTTAAAAAATCATGCGTAAACATACGGAACCATAAGAAAATAAATTATAATAGTACAATCGTTCATCAAACTGTTAGAATATAACTCAAAACAAGGATAGCCGGTTACTGTGCAAGTGGCACAGAATGTTCCGACCATAGACTTAAAAAATACAATTTTTCAAATTATTTCATGAGTTTTTTCAAATTATTGTCTTTGTTTTCCTGCGTGGTGTGATAGAAGAGCTGAACAAAAGATAGGAGGTTTAAGTATATTCAACAGCCATACTAACATAAATTGAAAAATCCATTTAAAAAAAATTTTTATGGAAAAACGAAAAGAAATCTCAAAAAAAGTTTATTTTTGCTGTTTTTTGAACAAGATTTTCGGGAGATGAAGGGTTGCTTATACAAAACCATAAAAAAACGTTGAAATTTTAAGCCAGGACACTCCATACGACGGCCGACAGAGCTCAAATTGAAATCAATGAGACCGAAAAAATATCACGAACATAATTTTATTGGACTAATTAATAAATAAAAGCTCGAAATAAAGCGAGGGACACATGAGAACCCTGGGTTTACCGCTCCAATGCGAGTAAAATGCAATACAAAAAAGTAACAGTGACAGAGGCGAACGTTTAACGAATAAAAAGATATTCCACTGGTGTCCATGCGTAAAAAACTGCGACATCTACTAAGCTTTGTTAAAAAATTTGAAGACAAGGCACAATCCACCATTCTCTCTCAACACACCTTAATGATTCATAAAAGCACATTTGAAAAACTAAGAAATCATTTGTGGAAAACGGGAATAATCCAATTTTTGCAAGCAAAGAAAATCAGGATTCCAAGTGATTATATTAGGGCAAGTGTAAAATTTTAATGACATAACGCCATTCATTATTTCTCAAAGTATGAAAACACGTATAAAACATTCAAGAAAATCGCATAAAAAATTCAAAAACCGATACGTTATACGAAAATTTTATAATTGTTACCTTTCAAAAACTGAGAAGATTATTGTGTCAGCTACAATTTTCCAAGACAAACTTTGATAATTGAAATTACAGACTTGATGAATTTTGTATTATACCGCATTGGAAATATCGATAACTTGAATTTCAATAAAAAACTTTAACTGCAGTAGAGAGCACATAGTTTTCTTGAAAATTGAGTTATTCTATAAACTAGCGTGTAACGCACCTCCGGTGCTTCGAATTCATGGCAACTCAAAAAAAACCGCATATATTGGAAATAATTTTTGCATCCTTTGAGTGTACTCTGACAGCAATTACTGGGTTGAAAATTTCAAATTTTGCAAAAAATATTCACGTTTTTTTAAATTCAAATTTTGAAAAACTATACGAAAACCATAATTTTTTAAAGCTAAGCTCGTGGAAAACTTTTAAAATGACAGAAAAACTTCGCATCTCGGAAACTAAAGACAATTGAGCAGTCGCATTTGGACGCAAGATTTGCAATTTCTGAGGGTATTCACAGTTAGGGTTCGGAACTTCAAGTTTTGAAAAACTTCAGATTAAAGTTTTCTAAATTTTTTCGAAAAAACTAAGAAGTCTTGTTTTCTAAAAATCTATGTTTTCTGAAAAATCAAAAAATCATACAACACATCATATCTCGAAAACTACAAAGATTTGAGAAGTCATATTTGGAGGCAAGATCCGCAGCCGTTGAGACCCTGAGAATGCTCTTACAGCCTCCACTGTAAAAATGGAAATTTCAAATTTTTAGGGGAAAAATTAAATTTAAGTTTTCTGAAAATTTTATGAAAAAAACACAAAAAACGTCATATCTTGAGAACTTCAAGGTTTTGAGCGGTCATATTTGGAGACAAAAATTGGAACTCCTGATACTAACCTGACAGAGCCTCACTATAGAAATGAAAAATTCAAATTTTAAGAAACTTTCAAATTATATATCTAAGTTCTTTTAAAAACTTTGAAAAAATCCTAAAAACCTAAAATCTCGAGAACTACAAGAATTTGAGCAGTAATATTCAGAGGCAAGATTCGCAACCCCTGAGAAAACCCTCACAATTTCCAACTACAGGATTGAGATCTTCAAAATAATTTTTTTTTGTAGATTTAAGTTTTTTGAAAATTTTCGAAAAAATCATAAAAAACGTCATACCTCGAAAACTATAAAGATTTGGAGATTTGGAGGCAAGATTCGCAAGGCCTGAGGGTACGCTGACAGCATCCAACTACAAGGATGAGAATTTCAAAACTAAGGGAAATCTTTCAAATTTAAGTTTTCTAGATATTTTTGAAAAACCTCGAAAACTATATGAAATTTCGAAAACCTCGAAAACTATACGAAAGTGCCGTATCTCTTAAACTAAAAGGATTTGGTTATTCACATATAGAAGCCATAATCGCAAGACCTGTGGAAGCCCTGACAGCATTACAATATTGGGTTGCTAATTTCAAACTTGGTAAATTAAACACTGAATTCAAACTGGAAAGTCGAAAAAAAATCTGAACCATTGCAATATATAACAGAACTTGAACGTGAAAAATTCTGCAGTTAAACGTGCAAAAAGATACGATGACAATCTTAGACATGGCGAGATAGCGAAGCCCGCATTTAAATGTATAATAAATTTAAAAAATATAAAAGGCAAAGCTGCACTTCACAAACACCAAGCTACAAAACGCCATGAAAGTACTAAAACAAAAATATCGATAAGTTTTGAAATTGAAACCCTCTACCGGAATCGAACCATTGCCTTGAGCATTCAAGTTGCCATCACACTCACGAGTGCCACACTACTCAACATGTGAAACACTAGTCAGCCATAAAGCGGAGGACACATGCTATTGATCTGCCAATGCTAAGCAGCAAAAGCGCCACCGAATGAGCACTTATAATTGCAAAATGGACAGAAAGAAAAACTCGTTTTATAACACAATGTTCGCAAGGTATATACCCAGAAGTGCTACGCTAAATCGCAAAAGAGTTGAAAAAATCGTAAACTGAATTGACGAGATAAAATTGACGTACATAAAATTGAATAGAGACCCCACTAGACAAAAAGGGGATTGGAAGTCACGGAACTCTTAGAAGACGGCCTTTTAATGAACGCAAATTTTGGATTCATTAATTTGTAATGACTTCTAGGTTGGATTGATTCGCTGGCTACGCTAGGCGTTCAAAAAATCGAACAATCTGCGCTAATCAATTATAAATTTGAATTCAGCCAGAATAAGAGTGCTCTTCTCAGAGCAAACCTCTGAAAGTTCCCACCGCAGAAAAATGTATCTGGTAAGTTTTAGTAAACGAATTGGGATTATTTTATTGTTCTTCTTGAAAATAAGGCCCCTACAGGCAAGGTAAGGATTAAACAGATACACTTGGGCCAAAAAAGCTATTGACAAAAAATTGAATTCCAGGAGCAATAGTATCAATTTCAACTTTACATTGCGTGTAGGGGGAAGATTGTCAAAACTCATTTTTAGTTTCATTTCTTGGGCTCGACTCAATTTAGAAGGATGACCGGATTATAGAATTCTCTACATTTTTCGTAAAAAATATTAGAAAATTTGTGCGCACTAATCGTTTGAAAATTACTTTCTTGAAACCACTATAATGCAAAAAAAGTCGCAGCTGAAATATATTTCACCGGAATACAATTATAGCCAACAGACAATTGGAAAAGAGTCAATGATTAAGTAAACTGAAAAAATACTGCCTTGTTTTTTTTTTGAAGACATCTCAATTTTCAAATTTCAAAAAAAAATAGATGCCCGCAAAAGCTCTTTGAAATTCTAGAACAAATCAAATTATGATTGACACTTTTTTGATAAGATTAACCCAATTTGAGAAAACGGATCAATAAGTCAGTTTTCGCTGGGAAAATCTGTGCGATAGTGGAGATTGTTCTCCTCTTAACAAAGGAAATGAATTGAACTTTAAAAGAAATCAACAGTCAAAACCGGAAAAAGAAGTAAAATTCAGAATGCTTAAATTTGAAGTTTTCCTAAATTCGAAAAAAAACTTTTTAGCGCGGCTCTTTTTCCTTTCCCACCCCACCTCACACGAGCCTCAATTTTATGGTTTAATTAGTGGTTTTACAAGGTTAATTAGAAGACCAAATATGTTCGGCATGGCCTAATTAGTCTGCATGTCAATTTTCAAGCCAATTGTACCAGGTTAAGTTATTTTATTTATAAAAATATGCAGGTGGGGGGGGGGGGGGGGGGGTGGGTAAAGTAAAAAGAGCGGCTTTTTCCAGTCCCCCACTCTTTGATATTTTCTGAAATTCAATATATGAAAGTCTATTAAAATGACTTTTTATGTTATAAACTACGTTCATTGATTTTTGAAAGTTCAATTCCAGAAAATGGTCAAAAACAACCACCGGCTTTAAATCAGCTTTAGTATCATTTAACGAGCAGCCAGTATGCTGACGATGGAGCACAGACAATTCGGCCAAAAAAAATTCTGCCAATTTGAAATTCGGCCAAAAATACACAGACAATTCAGCCTGAGACAATTCAGCCAGTTTTACAAAAGACTAGATTCGAAAACAAAAAATCGGAAATGGAGCTATTTCTCGATTTAAGGTAGCTGGTGGGCGCTATGCGCGCGTCGCCGCTTTGCGGCAATAACCGGCTCTAAATTTCGTATAGAGTCTTACACTCTGTTGGCAAGCACGCAACACGTTGGCGCGACTGCGGCGGTCACTTTTATTGGCTGAATTGTCTGCATACTTTTGGCTGAATAATCTGAATTTCAAATCGGCTGAATTGCCTTTGGCCGAATTGTCTGGACGCGGCTGACAATGTATGCCATTGAATTTTGAGCCATTGAGTTTTAAAACTTGAAACTTCTCTACCATAACCGTCCTGAATTATTTCAACAAAAATTAATTTTGCGTTTTAAAACTCACCAAAAAAATTGAGTAAGCCGATGAAACATCAATCGAAACAATCATAATTAAAACTATACCATTAAAAAAAACAATTCAGGATCCGAATCAGAATCAGTAGCGAATTTAGGGGGGGGGGGCGGACGAACTCCCCCCCCCCCCCCCTCAGGGATTCGACCCCCTGCCGACCCAAAGGGTCCCCCCTTTGTACTATTTTGAGACATCCGTTTTTGGCTGACGGACCTTAAAATTTTTCAAAAGGCGCCTTTAGCGCCAATCTGTACTAATTTTGAGGGGGGAGCGCGCGCCGAAAAAAAACGCGATTTTTTGGTCGAAATTTACCAAAAGTGCCTAAAAATGCATTTTTCTGACCTTTTGTCCAAAAATTTGCCTGCGGCGCAGAAAATTTGGTTAAATTACGGTCTTTATAGTGGTTTGGGAGAGCTCAGAAAATCAATTTGATCGACCTAAAAAAAGGTCGACAAAATTTTCTTGAAAATCCGCCCCCACCCCCTAGAGAAATTCCTAGATCCGCGCCTGATCCGAATTGTTAAATTGAAGAAATAACCGGACGGCTGTCAATCATCGTGAGAATTGTGTGAATCAGGTAAAATCCATACTTTGAAAAATAGGCCGACGAACAAAGTCCGACAATTCAGTTTTTCTTGAAAAAACAACTTGTTGACAGGGACTCGATTCCCAGACTTTAGGATGCGATTATATGACCTGTTTATATCAGCACTTGTACGTGTAAGAAAGAGCACGTTTCTTACAGATTTGTAAGAAAGGTGTTTCCAGCTAAAATTTATTTCCAGATTACAAGAGTATTGTAAATATACCCATAATTCTCTTCGAATTTCAAAACAATTAATGATTGACGCTTTTTTGATAAAAATAATACAAATTATAAAACTAGATCGATAGGTAATTTTCTTATTCCGCACTACACTTTTGATGTTCGATTTTTGCCCGCCTCGTATTTCCCTCCTCGGATTTCATATCCTGGAAACTTTACTAGTTAAAGATCAGTGATCGAAACTATGACACTGAACTAAGACGTGATGCTCTTTTCATTATGTTTTTTCAGGTTTAATATGATTTTTTTGCGGTTTAACGTTCGCTTTCTTTCCAAGTTCACTTAATTTCCTTTGTTTGTGTCTAAAATACGATCTTGACTTTTGATCATTAAAAATTCTTGAAACTCAATAACCTACAAAATACAGGAATACATTTTGAATTATTGTCAAACTTGCTTAAACCACTAAAAAGTCCGTCCTTGGGGTACTAAGCCGACAAAACATCAGAAGAACGCTAGGGGGACAAATACTTTTTTTTCAAATAAATAAGTCCTCGCCGTATTCCAACCCTGGACCTTCGTTGTGGCCACTATAGCCACACAAGCAGAAAAAGTCACTGCATTTGAATTTATTTTTAAATCAAGCCATCAAATGATTCAATTATGCTGTTCAATAATTTAATAGCCTTCAAAAGTATGAAAGTATGTTGCGATTTGAAAACGCTTGCTAATCATTAACGTTAAACACAAAAAAGTAACAAGAAGCGCACGCATTTTTATTTGAAACGGGGAAATTGGAATGCTTATTCCGTGTTCCGCCAAAAACCATCACTGTCAAAATCAGTACCGATATGTCATTCCATGTACCCTAACATTTCCAGAAAACATTTCCCCAGATATGTTCATCCCATCGACCAGTAGTAAAGCAGCGCGCTACTCATGTCTCAGCGACCAAGCCGACACGTTTTAACGGCTGTAGAATGCTCCATGGTCCCATTTTCGTCTCGGAACAAAGCGTGCATAGGGTGAACTTCTTTGTCTGGGATTATGTTTATAGTCTGCGACTATGATATTAATTTATTACTGTTATTCCGGATCGTCCTTTTGATAAACTGTCTCAAAAGAGTAAGCAGTCCTGAAATTTTCAATTGACACTGGGATCAATTAGAAAGACTTGGAACTATAGCCAGCTTTATAAAATTCAAAAGTTAAGCTGAGCAAATCGAATAAAAAACCAAACAATTTAAAAAGTCATATTATTGAGAAAAATGGCGATCAAAACTACAAATAAAAAGAGTGAAAAACGTTTGAGATGCTTTTTGAACTGAAAAATCGGATTTGAAATTTGGGGCAGTAAATGTAGCAAAAACTTTTTGTCAGAAATGCTAAAAAAAATCAAAAGCAACAGATTACTACTAATCTATCCATTTTTGATAATTTTGTTCAGTTAAGTTCGATTAATTCAGCTTCAAAACATTACAAACTTAATCACACGAAATCAATATCAATGAATCTAGACTAAACCAATCATTAGAGATAATTATGCTTAATCAACCAGCGGTATTTATCCTTCAAATCGACCGATGTCCGTTTCGGGTTAAAATTACCCCTGCCATACTTCAGCACATCCGCCCACTTTCCAGCCCCGTAGAGTTCAATTCCCGTTTTCAGGGTCTCCACTTCATTTTCAGTCCATGGTATCTTAAAGTGGTTTCTGGTCGGCGGCCGATTTAGTAAACTCGCAGCTGGATTTTTGGTCACCGGTCTGCTCGGAGAATTACGTTGGACTCCTCCATTTCCGCTTGTAGTGGGAGTGACCTTCGAGATGGGCGATACATTTGCCAGCTCGTGTTCTTCTGAATCATCGACCACGACCGATAATCCATCGTTCACAATTTCGTCGTATATACTTACTGCGGATGTTGTTAGCTTTTTATTTGGCTGACAGTTTTCAATTTGTTTATAATTGCTTTTCACTGATACCACTGGTAGTTCGATCACTTTGTTTGTGATGATTTTGGAACCACTTCTGTCTAGAAACAGAGATCAGTGATAATACAAACAAACATAAATTTGCTCCAAAAATTAAATACAGAACTGAAGCTTCGCCTGAAAACAAATCCTACTTATATACCAAATTTAAGGACAAAAGGAAACCCATTTTAGAGAGAAGCACACTAGATCTTATATTTCACCTGGTCCGGTGGGAGATGTAGGCATTAGGTTTTCTTCGTACTTAAAAAACAGCTTAAAATATTCAAAACAACTATATTTTTCGCTTTTACTGAAGCTTGCGTAAATTTATTTCATAAACTCGTTGATCAAAATCAATTCTTTAGTCTAAAAAGATTAATTCGACACAAAAAAGCCATTTTTCTCTAAAAACGGTAAACACTGCGTTGGCAACGAAAACCGAGGTTAAGGTTTCAAAATATTTAAAATTACAGAAACGAAGCAAAATGTATTCTTGACAATCTCTTTTTGTTCCGCCACTATCACGGAGTCGCAAGGAACTACCATTTAATTGAAGCATTCTCATAGATGTGGTTATAATACTAAAGTTTTTTTAAGTCAACATTCTGATTGCGCAACTTTGTTCATACATATTTCTGTGTTGAGAAAAGCAGGTATGAATTTTTGCGGGAGTCATAATAATTTACTGTTGGTAGAATAAATTAGAAATGAATGTTGGTATAAAGACGAGTGAATGAGAAACGAAAAAACAATCTTGTTTGCCGTTTTCTTTGACAGCAAGAGTGCTTCCAAAAATGGTAGAAAGTGATTATTTTTCTTAAATTTTGAGTCAAGATCCATACATTTTGGAATCAAAATTAGTTTTAAAATAGAAGATAATACAATTTTTCATTTGAATGTTACCATCGGGTTTTGCAGTGAGAGCGCAACCTAGCCGCAAACTAATCTTTCAAACAAAAAATATAGCCAACAGTCGGAAAGGAGTCAATGCATGCAAAGAAACAGAAAAAAAATCCAACTTTCAAATTTCAAACAAAAAAATGTATCGCCTTAAGGCTCTTCGAATTTCAAGAGCAATATGTTTTTGGCAGTTTTTTGATAAAAATAACCCAATTTGAAAAAATTGGATTACTAGGAAAAGTTCTCATTCCGCTGAGAAAATCTAAAAATTACATTCCATTTTCAATCACCTTTTTCCGCGCCATTTCAGCTTTCATAATTGCAGCTAATTTTGCCAACCATCTTGCAAATGAATTTCAATTGAGCTCAAAAAATGCATTCATAAGTTCATTTATAAGCATGAGTGAACTTCTTTTGTAAAGAGCATTTTAAGACTTTTGCTGGGAAATGAAAAAAAATCGTCACGACTATATAAGAGTCTGAACTACGTTTATCGAATCTCAATAAACTTTTCCGGAAAAAAAATACGTTCCGGATAATTTATTTTTAAATTATTTATCAATTATCCTAAATAAACCGAGTCGCGGAGATTGCCATGACCAAATTTTGAAGCTTCTATGAGCGCAAAAAAGCAATACTTTGAACCGGGTCGGATGGCCGTGTAATTCCACTATCTTAGACCATTGTTTGACTATCTTAGATTCTAAAAGCCGTCGAGATCAATACGCTATCTTGTCAAACTTGACAAAAAGTAATTAAATGACGAAAAAACAGATTGGAAAATGATACAGCGCATTTGTTTGACAAGTTGTTTACATAGAAAAAGTCTTGTTCCGATTTCATTACACTTGCCAATCGCAAACGTAAATACTCACGTGAAGCTTTATTTGATAGTTCTTGTTCGAGAAGCCTTGTGAATTTTTGAAGAGTTATGCGAGGAGTTGATTTAAATTTTTGACAAATGATTACATAATTCAAAATATCTTACAAATTTTTACAATGAATTAAAATTAGCCGTCTGTAAAATTTGCTCAAAATCATCTCACATTGGTAATTCAATAACACACTTAAGGCCAATTATTGCATGCGTTGCTCCCCCAACTAGTTCCGATAGGAACTTAGGCTGGCAAAATTTGTGGGGCTATTCTCATGCGCAGAGGGCTTAACGTTCAATATTTCTCAACCAATCAATGCCCTCTAAACTGTCCAAAACTGACTTTATCTGAATTCATTACTTGTTTCCTTCGAAATTGTGAATAATTAATTCTGATTTTGCGCTTTCAGCCTTTCGCTCAAGAAGGATTCCCTCATTGACTTTGATTTTCATTTGATTCTCAAACTGATAATTTCAGATTAACACCTGGTATCCAGCAGTCTACTTGGCCAACTTTACGCCACAAGATGTGGAGATAGCCCCTGCGGCTCTCAAGCGACAGATGGAGAGCTATCGAGTCCGACAGGTCCAAGTCTCACTCATGAAAAGAGTCAGGTAAGATACTTTACTCGAAATAGAAGTCATCTCTGTCTCCCACCCCATACCAAATATAAACACGCTAGCGAGAACATGACAAAAAGCAGCTTTTTAAAGTACAATAAAAAATAAATAAGCCTCGAATTAGCAAAAAATCGGCCAAGTCGAGATTTGAACCTGAGACCTAGAGATCAAGAGTCTCACACACACACACACACACACACACACACGCGCGCACACACACGCACGCACCCATACACACACAACACATACACACACAACACAACACACACACACACGCACACACACTACGCACACAACTGACACACACACACGCACACACAACACACACACACGCACACAAAACACGCGCACACACACACGCACGCACCCATACACACACACAACACATACACAACACACACACACAACACACACACACACGCACACGCAAACAACACACACACACGCACACACAACACACACACACGCACACAAAACACACACACAAACCACGCAGTCAAGGAAGCTGTTTAGAGAAAAGAAAATAGACGATTAAATAATAGCCACAAATAAAGCAGAGAACAGTTTATATGCAGTTTCCAATGCTACAGTCAAATTTCCAAATAAGTAAACACTTTTAATGAACACTTTTATTTGCGAGTTGGGTAAGAAAAAAAGATTCGTAATAACACACTAAGCTGACGCGAGTGTAAACACTGAGAAATAATCTAAATCAATAGCATTTCATCTTCCATGAAATGATCAAAAAAAGTTAGCAGCTTTTAGATGAAAAAATATTTTTTGATCCTTGGCCACTTTTCTACATTGCTTGTAATTTAGCGCCACAAAACTGAACACGTTTCAAAATATGCCAACCTAAAGAATTATCCATTAAAACGCTGATTTACGATTTTTCACTTAGTCGTCGGCGTAAAAAGTTATGCAAAATTGGTTTGATCATCTGGACCCAAAAAGACTACAAAATGGCAGCAGCGATACAAAGTATTTTCTAGAGACGCAAAAAAGGACATCTGGTGTCTCACTATTTCCGCCTACGCTTGTGTGTCGTAAGTTCACTCTTTCTTAGTAATTTAAACAATTCTAAGGCAAATACAGGCGCGGACTCAAATGTTCGACAATTTTTTATCAAGCTCTCCTACAACAGTTTAAAAAAACACAGGTTAAAAATGGTCGTTTTGGGCATTTTAGAATTTTTTGACTAGTGATACTTGATATCTCAACCTATTATCTGCAATTACACGCTACCAACTGAATTATTTGCAGCTGTGGTTTTGTCTGTGCTTTTTTCATGCTAGGAATTTTGGTTGTTTTTATATTTAGATCATAACAAAATTTCACCTAATCGTAAACACTTGAAGCACGATATTGCACTCGTAGTTGGCACTGGATGTTTAATTGCACTGCTCGTCCTATCAATCTCATTTTCATCTTCTGGAAAATCGGCTTGACATTCGAAATCCAGCCTTCCTTCCGGAAACTGAGTTGACGCGTCTACGGTTTGTCGCGCCCGCTTCCTTTTATTTAGTTCTCGCCATCGTTTATTTCTCCCCATCGTTTTTCACTACAAACTCTCAAAAACAAAACATCTGAAAAAAGTATTCAGGTAAAAATGATTCCACTGCATATAGATATACAAAGCTTTGATGCCACACATCAACTTGGTATACATTTTTAGTAAACGACTAAATTATAATTTAAGATATTAAAAATTTCATTAGGCTACTATTCAGCGCTGGCTACAAAGACAAAAGGTTTACAGTTTATCTTCTTCGATACGTATTATGAAGAAAAAACACTCAACGCTAAATACTTTTAATTTGGTTTTTGTCATAAACATGATCAACATTTTCTTCAAATTTGGATATAAAATAGCAAGCAATGTTAAATTAATTCAAAATGGAAATAATCAGTGCAAAAATTACATCAAATAGAAAGCTCCGTAGATTTATTATAGATTTATGTTAAAACGACAGACAATGGAAGCTATGAGGAAAGTTTTACATCAACTAGTTGCGTCGGTTGATCTATGAGTAGATAATGCTAAAATTCAATTCATAAAATTAATCTAATTTTCAATCAAGGTACAAAAAATCTGAGCAAAAAGCTTGCAAATTTGATCACAGTAGGTTCTCGGGGAAAAACTTATTTTATTGCTGGTAAAGATTAATATCTGATGATTAAAACCAATCAAAAACGGATTTCATCAATTCTGAAATGACTCAATGCTCGTTTCTGTTCATGGAAAGCTTTAAATAAAGCAGCTAACGAGCGATTTTCAACCTAAGGGTGCAAAAAAATGATTAACTTTTTTTTTTACAAAAGGCTAAAAAAAAATTGCCACAATCAAAAGGTAGTTTCTCATAGAAGCTTAATCAAGAGCGTCGAAAAAAACTTTTTGGCACCCCTTAGATGAAAAAAACAACATGCAATGATCAAACCATATAGCAATCAGACTACTTATAGCAACTAAATCTGAATTTTGTTTATCACCCAAAGCAGTAATGTACTCGCAGAAAGAATGAGCATCGAAACACTTGAATTGCAGCAAGTAAAAGATTTATTAACCCTATCAATTAACGAAGGAAGATCATTGTTCAAATCGTTTTTTTTTTGTTTTAGCGAGAAACATGCGATAATATTGCAGCTGCAGATCATTCGAGGAAACTATGCAAATGTATGCCTTAAAAATGCGTTTTTATATCTGTTCGTACGCAGTGCCGCCAGTGACGAATCTTTAAGCACAAATTCAATCATAGACATTTCAAATATTCCATTGACCACCTAACGAGTACCTAACTTGCATTTCAAGATTAAGGATCTGGGTAATTTTTCATTTCCACAAAACTTTAAGTTCAGTTTGAAACAGGCATAAATATTCTTGAAAATGAACAAATCATAAATATTCCTCATTAAGAACTAAACTAAACAATTATAAAACACGAACGCCGCCCAGCTCTTGATCTAAGGATAACAATGTCACTAAAGTTTTTGAAACCGCGAATCGTCTTTTTCCGAATTAACGAAACCGTCAGTTACACTGAAGACGATATCAATTATATATAAATATATCTATTCATCAAGATTTCCACTTTGAGCCCATCAAATTGAATCTGCGATTACCAATCAAATTGCATTTTCAGAAAGCAAATTTTATTGAATCTTCAAAGAGCCAATCATATTAGATATTTAGGTAGCCAACCACATTTCGTTAAGCCCTCGCTTCGTCCAAGTACATGCCTTGATCGTCAGAATTGAAGTCACTTCCCAAACTTCCATCTGCATCTACTAGCATGATAGCCCCGTCTTCCGTAGGTCCCATCACCTTCTGCTGGTAGTCCGAGGAGCTGTAGTAGTGGTGTGTCGTCGTAGTGGTCGTGGTTGATGAAAAGTTATTGTCGGCATGGACTTTCTTCTCCTGGGTTATTTGTTGTTTGTGAATCACATTGGGGACGTTCACCTTCAATATACCTTGAATGAGATCATTTATTGTTATTTTTAGTAATTGTTCCGACCATTTGAAAAATGTGGAGGAACTTTGTATTTGTGTGTTTTAGTTTTTTTACGCAAAACCAGTTTTAAATCCCTTTCAGTTGTGATTCGAACATTAAAAAATTTCCAAAACATTTTCCCAGTGTCGAGAAAAACCGATTTGAAACTTTTTCTTTTTCGCCAATTTTCGAGCGAGAAAAGCCAGCGGGCAGGCTGATTTATGCAGTGAAAAATACAATAGCTTATTCATGCTTAATTTAAGCCGTAAAATTCAGATTTACTCGAGTAAAGTTATTTGCCATTTTTGGTATCTTTTGAAACTTTTTTGATTTTTAATATTTTTTTTTCTACAAAAATAATTTTTCTACAAATGATCTACAAAAACTGTTGACCAATTTGCCTATTTTACTATGAATGACAATTTTGCTCAAGTTCTACCTTTTCGTTCAGATGCTTTTATCACACTACGCAGAAAACAAACGACACTAATTTTTTAAAAACTTTTTTTTTGATTTTTAGGACTATGGACAGAACATTCTGTGCTACTTGCACAGCAACCAGATATCCTTATTTTTCATTTGTAAAATATTGGAAATTTTCTAATTGTTAAGTTCAATTTTTTTATCCGAAAAATGAGTAGTTCGACCATTCCAATAAAAATCAAATTCGCAACCAATACTTGTCTTTGTAACTACCCTGGTGTATGAAACAATCTTTATGTTTCGAACAAGCGTCTTAATTATATAAACATAGCCAACATGCTGTTGGAAAAGAGCCAATGAACGCAAGTAATCATAAAAAAAATACCGACTTGTTTTTAGAAAAACTTTCGAACTTCGAAGAAAACAATAGATGGCTTTAAAGCTCTTCGAATTTCTAGAACAACGTTCATCATCTCTTAATAAGCTATATACAAACAATAGTAACTTCTCATATCTGACCCGAAATTCGCTTCTGATTAGGAAACCTTTATTTTCGCAATGTTTCAAATTATGTATCTCTAAAAATTAATTACCTTGCTTCCACTGCTGCTCTGACTGGTGCTCCTCGGCAGCAGTTCCGGTGGGTTGGGAGATACCGGCGACTGTTTAAACACACTACCCCTTCCACTCTCACTCAATCTACCCCCTCTCCCTCCGCCAGAGGGAGTGTTGGGCGCTTCGCTGGAGCTCTCGTGGTGTTGGTCCTATCAAAACCATGCATTATTTTAGTTTTTTATCGCTGTATACGGCAGGTTAGAAGGTTAACTTCACAGTATCGAGAGCCTAGACTCTCGATGACTCTTGGTTCTATTCTTTTATTGAACCAATTCATCACAAATGCATACCTGTTCACGAGCATATTTAATATGACCCAATACCGTATGACTTAAACTTTTATGATTCTCCTAATAATGATGTCCTATCGTCATTTTAGGACATAAGAATCCCCTTTCTAGGAACCACAGAGATGATAGTTGAAAAAAAAATGAGAACATTTGGAAAGAAGTTGGCGGTTGTAAAATATTTAACCCAATATTTTCTTTTAAAATTTCAGAATTATATATTTTTCCTTGTCTTTGAAGATCTCAAATTTCGTCTTTCATTTGATAAAACGGGCAGTGCTCTGTAACCCAATTGTGTTCGTTAACTGTCCCCTCACTGTTTCTGGTGCTTCATATTTAAATTCTCGTTGTATGCATATTTACCATTAACAATGAGAAATAGATTCTTTCTTTCTTTCTTTCTAACCAGCAAAAGTCTCCAGAAACATTACCTGCCCATATGCCATGTATATTTCATTCTCAACTGCCACATAGTCGTTCTGGTACTTTCCACTGTGCAGAGGGGCGGGAGGAGGATGCTCTCTTTCGTCATCTGGAAGCAAACACAACATCATTGCCACATTCAACATTTGACAACTTCAGGGCCACAATAGGAAAACACAAATCAGAAAATAGCTAACAATTGCAAAATTATAAAGAAAGCGTTGATGCAAGAATTGAAAAAGAAGATTTTTTCCATTTTCTTAAAGAGCACAATTTCAAATAGCACCGTTTCACCATTTTTTAGATTTCCCATAAAAATATAAACTTTCAGATCTTTCTTTGCAATTAAATCAATAAATGGAGGAATGTTTCAAGCTATTACTATAAACCGCTATATAAACATGGCTCCTGTCAATTGATTAAAACTTATCTGAATATATCTTTTGAAACACACTTTAAAATTTTCCAACTGAACTCAAATTCAACTTTCATTCCGTCACTTAATATACATTGGATTCAATTTGGTTACTGGCTTGAATAAGGCTGAGAATAGGCTTCAAAGTTAAATCATAGATATCAATGGATTCCGAAACCAAATTGAAACAATTTTTTACAGCTTTAATGAAACTTTTACTACTCTAGGAATCTCAGCTCAACTAAAAACTGGTGGTAGGTCAGTAAACGATGTATCAGTAAAGCGAAAACGGGCGGACAAGATCAGTAAACCGAAAATTCATGATTCAATTACGTAATCACATTTGCTAAAAACTGGATTTTTACAAAATGACAGATTTTTTCCACAAAACAATAATTGAATTTAAAAAATGAAATAAAATAACTCTTCCCATGCATGCCGTAGTTTTAAAATTGTTGTTCTAGCTCAGGAAACATTTATTTGATAAATCTTTAATTACGCAATAGATGTAATTATTACGTAAATCGGTTTTCTGATCTGGTAATTTACTGACACATCGGTTTACTGTACGCACCCCTCAAAACTATATCCTGTACACAGTTATAATAGTCAAACTCCACCAATGGCCAAACACCACCAGTTACACTATCAATGGTCAAACTCTCCGTGCTTGAACAACACCTGAGCAAAAATATTAAAAAGCTACTGAGAAGGATGCATCCACAAAAGAATGACAAGAAAGCGAAAATGATTCGCGTTAAGAAAGAGAGACATTTAGTACAACTACACTACATAACACTACCTTGCACGTCAGGTTCCTCTGAATAATCAGTCAAAGCGGAATAAAAAAAAGATAAATATCATAACCGAAATTGCTTTAAAAGGTCTGTTTTTGATTGTATTTGAACATAATTGGTTTCAACAAACTAGTCACATCAAACTTGTCACTAACTTATCCGGTAATTTACTCCGGTATTTTAATCAATAATGATGGATGGGTTATGCGCTTATCGATCAGGCTTCGCTTAGCTCAAAGTAAACCTATTAAAACCAACCAGACAACGGAATCATCCCGTCCTCTGGGAGACCCGAGGAGTCGTTATCGTCACTTGACCCTCTCCTTCCATTCACATGTACACTATGACTGGCTTCTGTGTCGTCTGCCTCGTGCTGGGGTGAATGGTGGTGAGAGGAAGAGGAGCTAGCTCTGAAGGGGGGTCTGTCGCCCCCTATGGGAGAGACAGCCGCCGAAGAGGGGGTGCTACTTGGGTTCGCATTTGAATTCGAATCTTCTCCTCTTAAAGCGTGGGGGTTTGGAGTTGAGTAGATGTACCTTAAACAGTTGAAAAAATTATTGCCTTTAAAATAGTATTCGTTGAACTTAGGGGAGAATTTCAAATGATTTTTGTTAAATAGATGCATGTGAATTGAAAGATCAGGAGTTCAGTGCAAACGATTTTGATTCAAATCGTTACCCGCCAGTTAATACCATGATTTGTGAAAGTGAATGTCAATGCTCACTCATATGACTACACGCTGTAAATTTTCATTCATTCATTATGTTGGCTACAAGGCAGTGAAAACAAATATTCGAATCTAAAGGATCTTAGTTTATAATCATACTTATTGAGAATATAGATAGCTTGTGTTTAAAGCAACAAAATGTCACAAGTTTTTAATATGTGCCGAATTCAATTTTTTCATATATATTCACTTCAGGCTAAAGATTGTGAATATCTACAATTTTAGAGGAGTTTCGATGCTTGTCATATAATCTGAAAATCACCAAGCTGATTCAATAATAATCACCTTTCGTCATTGGGGTTGAATCTGTTCTCAGAATAGGACACGTCCACAGCTGTGGAGTTGAGTGACACTTCAGTGACTGGGTGACTCTGACTCTGTTGTCGGGAAATAGCAGTGGTGCTGACTGTGGCCGCCGGTGATACTGGTTGGGGGATGGGATCAATGGCTGAGGTCCTGTTGCTCATAGCTGTTGACCTAGTCTGACTTCTCAGTGTATTGTAGACCTGTGACAACAAGATCAACTTTGTTAAATTATATATTTGTTTTATAATTATTTTTTATCGGCACGATTTTAATGTTTCAAAAAAAGGTATCAGTTTTTGAAAAGTATCAATGAACTCCGCGCGAAATATATAAAGTTTTTCAGTTGCTCTAGTTTGAAAAGTTTTAGAATTTCCTAAAACAATTAAATTTTAAGCGTCTCTTATGATTGACACTTTTATTATAAAACACGTCTAATTTGAACTAGCCGGTTCCTGTGCAATGATCGCTCCGACCACAGAAAAAAACGAGATTTCATTCTTTTTTATTTGTATCGTAGAAAAGAGGGGGAAATAACGTCAAAAACATTAGAAAAGGCTTCTGTTATCCGTTGACTACAGTTTTCTTTGCAAAATGAATAACAATAACGAAATCAGAATTATTTTCCAAAACAATTCCAAAAAGTTTCGAAAAAAAACTATTTTTCTCGAAATATTTTTCAGGCCCAAAATTTTTTTGAAAATTTTTCAAGTTAAAACATAGCCAACAGACATTTGGAAAAGAGTCAATGAACGCAAATAAACTAGGGGCCAGCTAGAGCTAGAGGTACCTGTTCGATAATTTTTGAATTTGTTGTACTGTTGCGGGATGAAATTATCAAATAAAATCAAAAATTGGGCTTCACCCAAAATCTTGTTTTTCTCTAATAAAAAAGAAAATTTTGAATAATTTGGAATTTTTTCAATGTCAGAACATTTTTCATATAAATTTTAGGGCGTGACCGCTCATGCACGGAGGCTTCCCACAACATGTTGCCTCGATTAAACCATTGATATCATATTCGGCTAAGTAGTTTTCAAGAAGAATCTAAAATTTTCAAAAAACGGACAAGAAATTAAAACATTGAATTTTCTCAGGGACGTCACCGTTTATACAGGTGAGCTTTTTTCAACCCCTCAGGGACGTCGCCGCTTATACAGGTGAGCTTTTCTCAACCCATTCTTTTGATTGAACCCAAAGTTTCAGCTTTGAGATGCTAGTTTTCGAGACAAGTCATAAAATAGTCAAAACTGTTAATTTGACTTTTCCTAAGTCCATAACTTGTGTGAGAAAACTTGGGCGTAGCCGATTTGATAGGGGAGCTTCAAATAACCTGTTCAATTGATTGTACCAAAAATCTCAGATTTGAAACAGCAGTTATCGAAGTTTCCAAAAAGCGGTCAAAAATCACATATTCAACTTTTCTGAGGACCAATACTTCTAGTGGAAAACATAGCCGACTAACAGTTGGAAAGGAGTAATGAACGCAAGGAAACTCAAAAAAAACTGACTTGTTTTTTCAAGAGCCTTCAACTTTTGAATTTCGCAGAAAAAAAATAGATGGCCTTAAAGCTCTTTAAATTTGTAGAACAATTTATGATGGACACTTTTTTTGTTAAAACTAACCCAATTTGAGAAAACTGGAGGCAAAACTTTTATTTCGCTGGGAAATCTGATAATTAATTTCGAAATTAGAACTCGATCACATTTTTCGTGACCTTTTTGCAGTTCGATAGTGGAGTTTGCTGTTTTTGTAACAATGGAAGTCCACTGAACTTAAAAAAAGTCACAAGTCAAACCGCGAAAAATCAAAATCTAACTTCCTGAAAAAAAAAACAAAAAAAATCAGAAAGAGCTATATAAGAGTTTTCTTACGTTCATTAATCGTAAAAAATGACCCGCTTATGCAGGAGAGCTTCACATAGCCCACTGTTCTATCGACTGCAGCCAAAATTTCAGATTAAAATATAGCCAACAGAGTTGGAAAAGAGTCAAGGAACGCAAGTAAACTGAAAAAAAATTTATATTGGCTTGTTTTTTTGAAAAAATGTTACTTAACTATCAAATTTCAAAAGAAAAAATAGATGCACTTTAAGCTCTTTGAAATTAACGAACAATTTATGACTGGTGATTTTTTGATAGAAATTAACCAATTTGAGAAAACTGGATCAATAGGTACAAATTATATTTCTCTCAGAAAACTGATGATTAAATTCCATTTTCGAAATTAGAAGTCAATCAGATTTTTAAGACCTTTTCAGTTTTGTTTTTCGATGGTGTAATTTTTCTTTGCATTTAACAAAAGAAAAGAACTGATATTTGAAAAAAATCACAAGTAAATCGGGAAAAAAATAAATTTGAGACTTGAAATATTACGACTTTTCCAGAAAAAAAAAACGAAAAAAGAACACCACCACGACCTACGTAAGAGTCTGAAGTACGTTCATCGACTCTTAAAAATACGAATTTCACTTTTTGTTAATTAGGACCATTTCAAATAGCACCATACAGCAGGCACTTTTTTGCTAGTTAGGTTGGAAAAAAAAAGAGTTATAATATTTCACTACGGTCACAAGTGTAATCCCGCGGAGCATCCATCAATAACTTCATGGTCGCAACAAGGAGGCAAAGTAGATTCTTCAAAGTAATTAAATGGCCATTGCCCATTACACTTAATCCTTTTGAAGCCAGAATGAAATTTCAGCGAGATGGTGAAATGTGTTTTCTAGTATACCTGATACATAGGGACGAAAGTGGTCTGTCCCATGGTGAACTCATCCTCTGTCAGAGTCGCTCCTCCATAAACACATGCCTCGTAGGAAGGAGGAGCTACAACACAGATACTTACGTAAAACCATCGAAGATCTGCAACTTTAGATCACCAAGACTTTATACTACTACCGACGTTGCGATTACTGATTGAGCAAACATACCGGCAAAAAATCGGTCGTCATATTGACTTAAACGAGACTTCTGAAATGTTGGAAGATTTTCTAGGAACTTGATTTTCCTTAAAAGATTCCAAGGTATACGCAGATGTATTCGCATAGACTTAGCACTACATTCATTTAAAGACTCAAACTTCTTTCGAAATTTTGCAGGAAAAGTAATTAGTACAGGTAGCTCCCGAAAATTTGGTGAATATTACTCACGACAGTCGTAGAGATCCAAATCGGCTGCAGTTGGAGCAGAGGGTTCGGAATCAGCACTCAACCCTGAACAAAATTTACTTGATTTCAGCATAATCCTATTTGTATTTTCTCACAGCAATTGATGAAATCTAGGATATTTTTTTGCAACATAAATGAAAGTCCAATTTTTTTTGCAACAATTAATACTTCTGGGAAATGTTCAACAAGATTATTCAGAACTCGATACCTGTATCAAACAAATAGAAAAGAATTAGATAAGCCCGCCCACTTATTTCTAAAGCAACAATTATGGTTATTGATTCGGCAGAGAGTTTGAAACCAGTCCTGGTTAACTTATTCTGAAACAAACGATGGTTCGATTTTATTAGACATAACCAATTACCCGTGCCACTTCTGCCTAAAACAACAAAAGCATTGAAATAAAGACATCGAAGCAAAAAATTCCTTGCTCCCTTCGAACGTATAAATGTTAATCAATAATGCGTGCTCAAGACAGCATTGACAATTTTTGACGCCATAGCAAGAATCCCTTCAACGGGTTTACGCACCAGCACAAAAATGAATTTACCCAATTCTTGGTTAGATCGAATGACCTCTAAATCTTCCCAGGGCACTGGTAACACAAGCAGCATTATCGGCTCCTCATCGCCGCATCATATTTTTACTGAGGCGAAGCTGCGCTTCGCAAACACAAGCGAGAACAATACAAAAAGTAGCACTAGAGTTCTAAAAAGTGCAATGAGAAATGTAAAATAAGCATCGAATCAGTTTTTAATCTTCGGCGACGCCTCGGACTCGAACCTACGACAGCCTAGAAATTATGTGTCTCACGCACTAACCACTCAGCCACGGACTCTTTTTCTATCGCAAACACTGGCCACAAATAAAGCCGAAAACAGATGCTACGAATTTTCGAATGCTACAGATCAAGATTTTACCAAAAAGGCGCACAAGTGAACACTTTTATTGGCGCGTTAGGGAAGAAAGAAGATTCGTATTAAAACACCAGCTGCTCGCTAGCGTAAACTTAGACCGATTATACTCTCAAATTAGTCAAATTGGTAATTTTCAAACCCCTTTTGCTTTTTAATTTAAGCTCAGGGCAACAATATCTGTTGACTGACTGACTGGAAACAAATTTCAGTAGACAAAATTAATATTTCAAACAGCGATTGTATTTAGCGCTAGAGATTATACATATGCTTTGGGTGCCGGACATCAAGCCCACGGGACTTCAAGCCGAATCCTAAAACAAAGGACTTCAAGCCAAAAATTCTCTCAAAAATCATAAAATATGATATAGTTGATTTAAAGACTGGTTTGAATAATTATTTCATTATATGTTAAAATGAAATGTTTAGGCTAACAGTTAAAAATCAAAGCATTGTTGAAGGCGCTTTATCATATTTATTCATTTCAAAATCCGACTGATGTAATTTTTGGATGCCATTCTTAAGGGGAGCATTGTTATGAATAACGCTCATTATGGACTAAAATTGCCGTCAGCTTGTTGTCGTAGACCCGTATACTGAGGTTGCCGGACATCAAGACGACAGGATTTCAAGCCGAATCGTATAATTAGGGACTTCAAGCCGAACATTTTGTCAACAAGTTATGAATTGTGATAAAGTTGAAAACTTTTGAAACATTTCTCAATACATGAACTTTCAATACAAGTTATTGGATTTTCATAATTTTTAAGCCTCTAATTGATGTTAAGGAATATTAAAAATTTAAACATTGTTGATGGGGTTTTTTATATGTATAATTTATGCATTTCAAAATCCGGCTGACCTAACTCTCTGATGCCACTCCTAAGTAGTGCACTGTTATGAAGAACGCTTATGATGAGCTAAACTTGCCCAATTTTTTCAAAATAAATATTTTAGTGATGAAAATTTAGCGTTTTAAGGTGCTTGTAGTGTTTAAATTTCGACTTGAAGTCCTGTCGGCTTGTTGTCCTAGACCCCAAAATTTAATTCAAAAATTAGCAAATTTGGCTGGCGAAAAAAGCGAACTCGTAATATAACCCAAGCGTTTGCTTGAGCAAATACGATTTCGCAACATATCAACAGCAACCGATTGAATTGAGCTAAAAATTTCATGTTTTATTGAAAGCTATTTACATTGGAATGACTATACCACAAGAACGGGGCTGTCTTTTTACAGACCGACATTTTAACAGACCACAATGCAATAATTCAATTAAGATACGTTTAAATAAGTGGAAAAATCAAAAAGGAAGCGGTTAGAACAAACAAAACTTCACTTAGAAACCGTGAAATCATTGCCTTTAACCAGACTAAACGGCGTCATTACATCTGTCAATCAAATTTGTTTGTCGAGTCTGGTAAAAGGTTCATGTATTAACTTTTCATGTAAAAAATCGGTCTGGTAAAGGGTCGATGCCTCCACGAGAACGATACATTTCCTAGCGGTGCAAACATGGAAATTTTGCTTTGTTCAATTACATCTGATAAGCTGTTAAAATGAACGACTCTCAAATAATTTTAGATAATGGCACTGTTTTCTCGCTACCTGGTCTAAATTATATGCAAAAAAAAGAAAACTTAATTTTCCGAAGCAAAAAGTGAAATCTATGCTACTGCTAAGGCAAGAAACTTAAAATTAAACTACTGACTGTGGGCTCGTAAATGACGCGTATTGCAAGAAAGACTAATCCTTCTTACCATTTCCTCGAGGAAATTAGAGTATACTCACTAATAGGTGGGGGCGAGAGGGGCTGCATTCCCTCGTGGTAGGAGGGGTAAGTTAGTCTGAGGGGCTCAGTGCCTACCAGCACAGGCGTCTCCACGCACACTCGCTTGTTCTTCTTGAAGAAGATAGTGAACTAAAACACAACAATACCGAATCAATGTACATATTTCTCAGTCAGCACGAAATTCCGGCTATCAGATTCAAAAAGAAACCTAAAGAGGAATCAAACTTTAAGTAACAGTTTCAACTTAACAAAAAGTCCAAATTGAACAAATCACAAAACGAATGAATTTGAAAAGGGAGTTTCAAAGGTGAACCATTCAAAAAAAAAGAAAAATTGTCTTAATTACTTCTAGTATAAAACCTAAACAGCAACGTGCTGATCAGTCCCTACGATTGCTTAACATGATACACCGAATATCCACCAGAGATAGTTTTCAGCATGTAATTGAAATAACGACAGAAAAGGTTGTTTGTACCACAAGCCTACGCAACTTTTCTTTGTGGTACCTAATTTTCCGCAAAAACGAAACACACGGATACAACGTCCTTCTATCCCTCCTTTAGAGGTGTTCGCGAATAACCAAGTCAAAAAATATCTTTCGAATATTTGCTTTTTCGCTTTCTCAAGATACATAACGAAACCATACTCACCCTGAGCAGGTATCTGATACTGATTAGTTCACACCCTTCCAATTTACTGGGAGGAATAGCGGGTACAGCTAGGGGAGTGTTGTCCCATGTGAGGGTACTGTGACTTGCACACCCCTCTCCCCGCACACTCTGGATTGTCTTCAGGGTTCGCCTGGTCTTCGTTTTTGTCCCAATCAACTGTTTTTGAGACCCAGTGTAGTCAACGATCTACAGAATCAACATTTGAAATGTTTCAGAAATTTAATTTCAACAGAGGCGAAGCGAGATTCGCATCACTTGCGATACAAAGCAAGCACAGCATTGCAAGCGAATAAAAAACAAGACGGAAATAACAAAATCGAAAAAATATATATTGTGAAAAAAAATTCTAAAAAATCGCCAAGAAACACAACAAAGAGCATTAAATAAGTCTTTAATTTTTTTGAACGAGCGGTTTTGAACTTGCTAAGGTTCACTAATAAAGTAACTTCAATTTCGGCTGTTGTTTCTTTTCCCCCACCTGAAAATTTTTGCAAGCGATTGCTATGAAAATTGACATACAGACTAATTAGGCCACGGCAAACATATTTGGTCTGACACTTAACCTTGTAACAACTCTTGTTACATCATAAATTGATGCTCGTGCGAGAACGGGGAAAGGAAAAAGAGCCTCAACTTCAGATAAGAAAGTTGTTTACGGGGAAAAAAGTTTAGTTCCCGATTACAAAACATTTTTATAAAAATTGATTTAACTGAAGTTCCAAAAAGATAGTACAGTTACAGTACAAACAGTTGGATTTAAGCCAAATTATTTGGCATTTCCAAAGAAGTTAAATGTTATATTTTCAATTCTGTGAATTTTAGTTTAATCATTTCTCTATTATTGTTCCGACGAAAGTAACGGAATAGTTGTGCTCGGGTGGGTTTTTTTTTCTTCAAACAAATTTCGACTTTTTAACTAGCCATTTTTGACGGAAAATTTTTTATATCATTCGAAAAGTATTGTTGTCCTGAGCTCAAATTTGAAAAGATATTTTACCTGTGATCACTTTTTGTAAAGTTATGGGGGTTTACAGATTGCCATTTTGGCCAATTTGGGACAATTAACGCGCGATTTTTTTCGCGCTATTAACGCCTGAGCGGAGATTTAACCCGGAGATTTAGAAATCGTTCCAAATTGGTTGAAGGAAGACTATTTGCCATAATTGATTTGTTAATCGGAGCGAAATCTCTCCTTTTGTACTTTAAATGGCGTGTGGGGTGATGATTTTCATTAAAAATTTCAAATTTTAGAAAAAAATTTCATTTTGTTTTATATCATTTAACTTTTATATGTTTTTACTGCTCCATAAACCTTAAAAGGCAGTCGGAACATTCAGGGCTTCGCCCTGATACAAGCAGTCTTGTTTTTATTCGAAGTTCACTCAATTTAATATACATCATACAATTTTGCTTGAAATCTTTTAAATCGCGAGTAACATCGTTCAGACCATTATTTGACAGTTAAATTCAGTTCAACAAGCTGCTAGATTCTATTTAAGATTTCATCTCACCTGCAGGAGATCCGCAGATGATCTCAGTATCTTCTTGCTAGTGTTGTTCTCACAGTTTGCCGATACCTTAATCAGCTCACCTGGACAGTAGCCAGTCCTATTTAAACCTAAAATCGAACATGCAAAGCCATGTTGAAGCCATTTAAATGAATTCATTTTAAGCTTTACTCATTCGAGGTTGGAACTTTAAGGGAACGTAGAGCATACACAAGCAATTATCTTACATCAGGGCGATACCATGTCTCTTGTCTTGGATAAATCCATTTTTTTTCCATTGCAGAGCTCTTCATGCTTTCGTTGAAAATTAAAATGCTTTTTTCTCATTGAAACGCAACTTTCATCTACACTAAAATAGTGTACAATTAGGAATGATGAAGTATTTCGCCGCAATGACCACAACTTTTCCTAATATTTACATTTACCTAATGTGACGACTGTGTTAGCTGTTTTGCAACAGAAACATGATTTAGATCCCTGTACTTTGGAGCTGTTTGCAGGCACCTGAACAAAACGTAATAAACTCATGTCCATAAAGTCAACGAAGTTAGTTTGTCAATTACGTCATAAAGCTAATCTGATTGCTCACCAAAGAACTTTCGTCTAAATTCAAGTCAAGAACTCCGAGAACTGTGAAAGGTTTGATTGAGAAACAATTCTTCGAGAATGGCCGTTCGATTACGGCTCGAGCAAAGTATCTAAACATGAAAGTAACTTTTCGTAATGATAAAACTACATTCAAGCAGCACGGATGTGTAAATATGTGTACCAATGGCCGAAAACCAAACCTGACAGAATGAATCGAATGCTTGGACTATCAAACGTTTTTCTGCAATAAAATTTGCTAATTTCTGCAACAGTTTTATTAGCATTAACTGCCATACTGATAGGGTGAAAATAACGCGCTCATTCTTCGAGGCGAAAAGTAGAATAAAGAGTCGTCCTGGTCAAAAATTTCAGAGATTGTAACATTCTTATTGTTCCGACTTTCTAAGAAATGCAGAATATTTATGCTTGGGATTGTTTTCTTATTTAGTCAATTTTTGCCGATCGAAATAAAAAATTTTAACGAAAATTTTATATTTCCCAATGAAGATATCGACTCCTTGAGTTCAAATATTTCGCCTCCAATCAATTTTTGTAAAATTCTTGGGGTCTGAAAATTGCCAATTTGGCCATGGTCTGAACTTATTTATGCGCTCTATGAAGATTTTAATTATGATGCCGAAAGTCTAATTCGGTTGAATTTTGCGTGGCAAAATGTTTTGCACAAAAAAAACGTTCCAAAATGAATTGAAGCAAGCTAATCGGTCGCATTAAATAATTGCACTCATGACATATTGTCCAAAATTTATGGTTTTAAAATATATTCGTTACCCAGAACAATTTGATACCGATTACAGGGCAGTCGGAACATTCAGGGCTCTGCGCTGATATACGAGCAGTCTTGTTTTCAACATTGTTTATTTCAACTATCAATGTTGAAATATAACCTGATAACTAGGGTCTGGAAAATACCAACCTGACGTATCCGTAAGGCCCCTCCAGGGATGTCGGGAGGGATGTATCTGAAGGCAGCGTATAGGCGAACGGGAAATCGTACTGGCCCCGACCCAGCTCAACATTCTTCGACTTCTTGTCATCCTCTTCTAAAAAATATTATAAGTCCCAGACTTAAAAAAAGTGTTCTTATCGCGTTGCTTAGATCGTATTAACTATTTCACTTGTTCCATTTTTCACCGAGATGTCATAATATGCTTCCAAAGGCTCCCTGAGTTCGATATACAGCAAAATGAAGGGGGAGCAAGCACACGCAAAAAAAGTGAAACTTTTCTTCCTATTCCTCAAAAATCCAACCTACATTGTCATTTGGTAAATTATTTACAACGATTCTACCACACACAAATAAGTTTTAACACTATTGAAGAGCTTCGTCGACCAACCAATTGTCTCGGCGAAAAATGGTCAACATTTTTTTCTGGTTCAGGCTGTTTCCAAAAAAAATCAAAGAAAAATTTTAGATGGGCAAACCTCTTCCATGCAGCGTTTGCTTATAATTGAAGTATTCCTCTCGTGAAGAAAATACGTGATTTGAATTTTGTTTTGGGGTTTTCTTTACTCCATACTCCCATTTAACTAAAGCTTCACCGACTATTTGAATTCTCAAAGCTGAAACAAAAATCAATTCAATTTCTTAAACAATTAAATTCGAAACTACTGAACGAAACAATTATTGCCTTTCAGCTTCAAAGCTTTCTCCAAGGAAAGGACCACTTTGCCAGTAATTGTATCACCCTGCCGGTAGACAGCATTGGCACGGTCGAATACAATAACAAATTTTTGTATTCTCATGCCCTCTGAAAACAGCAAAACAGATTAGCAAAGTTCCAATATAACGAACCAGATCTTCACAAATAGGTTGAAAAATGAAACTAAATTTATGCATATTTCTTTGTGTTTTCAAACTTTATAGACCCGTTTTGATTTTTAGTCTAATTTCCAGCAAATAAGTAAGCGAGCAGGCCTAAAATAGCTTATTAATGCTTAATTTAAGTCAAGTAAAGGGTCGAAGCTCTGGAGCGCTGCTATGAAATTCCTGAGAAGAATCAAGCCATATTGATAACCAAGAGCCTACTAGACGTCTACAAGCTCGACTACAAAACAAGTTCAGTTTCTGTAAAAAAAAAACGATTTATCAAGAAGACAGACCCTAGTCTTTTACTCTTTTTTTTTCGGGAGCCGGACATCAAACCGATGGGATTTCAAGCCGAATCGTAAAAATAGCCAAACAAGCCAAACAAGACTTCAAGCCAAACATTTTGTCAGAAAGTTAGGAACTATGATCAATATGAACAATGTTTCAAAGAATTTCTCAACTTCATGACATTTTTTGACAGTTCTTGTTTTTTTGGCCCTCCTTCCTTTCAAATTCATTTTCGAGAAGCTTATTTAACAATAACATAAGGCAATGAAATTTAACGTGGTGAACAAATCAACATCTGTGAACAGAATTGTTCTTCTATTTGTAACATTCGCCCGGAAGTACATACCGACGGAAAATAAAGCTAGGCTCTAAAACGACTGGCTAGTGTCTAAACACAGCTTCACATGCCTTTAATCGTCTCTACCAAGCCAGTTCAATTTGTGGTCCATTAACATCATTTTCAATTTGATGGCATTTCAGCGTGGGTCTTGAGCGAAAATGCCAATAACTTTGCTCCTAGTATTCAACACATCTACAATTTATCACTCAGAAGTGGTGTTTTCCCGAAGGCTTTCAAGATTTCAAAAATTGTTCCTCTAGCCAAAGTCCCGCAACCAGACAGCATGGACCAATTACGGCCAATGTCAAACACACCAGTACTCAGCAGACACTTTGAGCGATTGGCCTACACCAAGTTCATAAAAAAAACAACTACAAAAGTTCACTGAACAATTATCAAGTTGGTTTCAGAACAGGAGGCTCAACGGTCAACGCTGCTCTTCGAAAACTACACACAGTCCCTGACTTCGATACTCATCATTTTGACGGTGTACGTCTCTTCGCGCTGGACATGTCCAAAACATTCGACAGAGTGCCCCATTATTTTATAATTAGCCAGATCAAACAGATAAACCCAGGAGTCAATACACATGTAGTGAATTGGCTGAAAATTTTCCTATCAGATCGAATGCAGATTGTATCATATCAGAACAAAATGTCAAAACCAGCCTCCATCAACCAAGGTGTACCTCAAGGGACGGTTCTTGGACCACCGTCACCGTCCTTCATTAAGTCGTTCGACGACTTGAAGTGTCTTTACGAAAATGCTTGTCTAGTTTAGTTTGCAGACGACAGCAATCCGTAAATCGGCGTTAGAGGACTCGACGATCTAGTCGAATCATTTTTGAAGGAATCTTCAAGTGGTGTATGTCTTTTTTGAGAATGCATTAAAATTGTAAATTCAAACAAACGTTTTCGCACATTTTGTGCATCTTCAGGTTTTAAACATTCTAAACTATCTGTACAAAATGATCAAAGATCATAAAAAGTGTCACACACATCTTTACTTCAAAATTTTAAAAATTCATTCAATCAAAACTTTACAAATATCACTGAAATTATATAACAACTATTATGTAACATTTTAAAACATTTTGTCACAAATTTCTGAGAGTTTTCTTCGTTTTTATTTTCACATTTTCGTTTTGTGGCTAATTTTTATGCTAACATGTAAGTTGTTTCAAAATTTTGTTGTTTTAGCAAGAATTTTTGTGTCATAACTATAGGTGTAGGTGTGTAGGTGTATGTGTCATAATATAACTGTCAACACCCTGAAATCCAAAGAAAGGAGGTTCCATCTCAAGAAAAAGGTACCCTTCATCTGCTCAGATATCGAAAGCATACCGCTGGTTGCAAAAATGAAAGTTTTGGGAATTTTTATTGACAGCAGTTCAATTTTTCTACCACATATATCCAAGACAACCAGTAGAGCTTCCTCAAACCTGCTCCTGCTTCTTAAACTAAAGCGATTGGGATTTTGTGCAGATGACTTTTCTTTACTATATCAGTCACTAGTTCTATCAGTCTTAACTTACGGCTTGGAAGTATGGGCTGGCGCTGCGAAAACGGT
This sequence comes from Symsagittifera roscoffensis, assembly GCF_963678635.1. Taxonomy (NCBI): domain Eukaryota; kingdom Metazoa; phylum Xenacoelomorpha; order Acoela; family Convolutidae; genus Symsagittifera; species Symsagittifera roscoffensis. The sequence goes on along the minus strand of NC_087062.1, from coordinate 10,730,970 downwards.
TCTTAGAAAAGTGTACGCTGTTCAAAAATGTGCTGTTCGTGTGGGTATTATAAAAGAATTAGTTCCTATCGAAAAACACATTAAAGTCAAAGACGCGAGACTTCTGCATAAATTGACTAAGACTGGTTCGAAGCATCAACTATAAGACGTGTTGCCGCATAGACGCGATTACTGGTCCAAAAGGTTAACTAAAGGACTACCGACTGCCAAAAAGGCAGTCAAAAAGGTGTATGAATCTATGTTTCCTGACAGACTTTTGATGAATTTTTAGAAACTGACCCAAAGCTAAAGCCAGATGGACCAAGGCACTGGTGAACTCGCTTGACTTTATCATTCCATCACAGTTTCATCACAGTTTCTTATTTTTAGTATATCTGATGTTATTTTTAGATGTTAAATTAATACTTTTCTTCTTATTCTTCTTCTTCCATTAACATCGGGTCGACAAAGTAGTTAAAACTGAACGGCTATCGGTCAAACCGCGCAAACTGACTTAGTAACATGCAGAAATAGTGAACTCATGGTTGGGTCTCAGTATCCCCAGACCACGAGGTCACTCCTAAAACTATTACTTAAATATTGTATTATCATTGTTTTTGTTCAGCAGATAAAAATCATCATATCCATCAGATATCAAGCCTCTCCCTCAATTCTTAGCTTCTCAGTACCCGAAAACTAGCTAGACGTGAAATTAATTCAATTTAGGACATTCCGGGAAGCTATAAATTGTTAAAATATAGTTCACAGTCCTTCTCCGAGACCCTTCCGGATTCTTGAGTCCGGAAGAAGAGCTCTCTTCTCGTCATCTAGAAAGGGTAGTAAAATCCTCCCTTTAGCCCTTCTGATTCTCGGGAATTGCTCGGTAACGATTGTAGCTGTACAACCGTTACAACTCGGAGCGCTCTTCTATAAATATCGTCGACTGTAATTTCTGTCATCCCTCTCGTTACTCGCACGTCTCTGTTATAACAGCAAAAATTGTCGTTCTCATGTTTGCGGTTTCAATTGCAGCAAAAGTCAGAATCGCTACCTGTCATAAACTCCCTAATTCAAAGTTGAAAAATTTCTTCTTCAATCCAAATTAACCCCTCCGAATACCTTCAATTGAAACAGTCAAAACAGTCAATTCTCCAGACATACTACTTTAAAGAAAAAATCGTCGATGACATGCATTTTTGGTTTTTATGGTCAAAGTTCACTAGTCCCCGGAAAGCACGATCAATGTCTTCATTGAGCTTAGTGTAACTCGCCGGAATGGTACAGTGCAATCGAACATAATTTACAAAATGCATAAAAAAAACTTTATCCACATTACATCGACTCACTACGTGCTGCAAATGGCATCATTCTACATTGTTGTAGCCTTCTAAAACTTTCATTTTGAGGACATGACTTATGAAAAAGTGCCTTTTTTGACCTTTAGTGCAATTGACTCAAGTTAAAACTTTTTCTGCTAGGGTTAAAAATTGTTGGGACGCAGGAAAACCTGCCAACCAACAAACTAAATCTATCCTACTATGCTTCTTTTCTTAAAAAATTTAGTTGTTATTGGTCCTAAATAATGAAATTAAGAAAATCGGTGTTCAAAAGAAACAATAAAACATTCTCCCTCTTCAAGAGATCACGTAAGTCCTTCATGTCACCACAAAGTGAACAGTCATCTTAGTTGATTGAAAACAATCATTCAGGCCGGAGATTTTGGAACACACTCTCAACCCAAACCTTCCTAATTAAATAGTAAAAGTCTGTAAAAACACTAACCAAAATCACAATGCAAGTTATAAATGCAGCAAAATTGAACTCAACATAACTAAAATTTTTTCTTCTATCAACCATCAATTTCAAGCTTAGTTAGCTTGGTTGCTCATTGGAGTTTTTCGTACACAAAAACATTTTGGTTTTATTTTCCGCCTCTTTGTTACATCCATGTTTTTATCTCTTTCTTTCAAGTTTTCGTCAGTCAGAAGTTCTAAAACTTCTTAAATCTTCTAATCGTTCTCTTTTTGCATCTGGTCATCCGGCTATTGTTACTGTTCCATCTCCTCCTCCTGCAACATCGACTCTGCCCCTTCGGTTCAGTGTCGTGCAACATATCAGTGGCTATTCTGAAGCTATTGGAGGCAGTCCTCTCACACGTTTGCTCTTCTACCCTTTGTTTGCAACAACGTAGAGGGTCTACCGTCGTTTCCCTATTACTGCAGAAGCTGTTGTGGAGGCACTACGTCACCTTTCATCTAGATTTTTCTTTAAGGATTCTTCTTTTTCTCTGTCGTCAAAACCAATTGTCTTCAACGTTCTTTTTACTGCGGTAGTTACTTCATTCCGGTGCGTCATGAAAGCTCGTTCGAAAGCTTCTGATCCTATGTGCATCTGATACAAACTGTACAATCTGCTGTGCTTCGAAATAAGCTTTTTGTCATACTCGTACAACCAGACAGTCATGTTGGCTATAAACCACGGCATCAGTCGTCTTCTGGTCCAAATTTTCTTTACTTGTATCGGAAGGTTCAAGATTTTGCACATCGTCTCGAAAACATCTAAATCTTTTAGACAGTCAAGCTTTTCCGACTTTTCCTTAGTCGCTGCTTCCTGTCTTTTATTCTCTCTAACTTGAGCTTCCAGCCATCTAATCTCCATCATAACTTCAACTATAACTTTTTTATGGGCTGTGATGAGTCTGATAAACCCATGGAGAGCAGCACTCTAGAGTCCCAGATCAAAACCAGATTACTTCGCCCAGGATACCACCATGTTTCAAACAAACAGTGTCATGGAAATTCATCATGCGTTAGTATAATGCTTCTCCAATTTCGGTTCCCTGACGCTTCCAGCAGTGGTTCTACTTCCATCATCACCCGGTGGATTTCGTCACTATCGTCTACTGCATTGTAATACGTTGCAAATGATCTTTCTACTTCTTTCTTTCAAAATCCCCAAATTTCCCACTAGCATATCCTATGAACTACTTTCCAAATATCGGTTTCAATTCGTCTTTGGTTCTTTCTGGAACTGCGGCGAAGATCTTAAAAAATAAACGAAAGATTTCTTGCAAGTCTTACACATTTTGACACTGAGAAAGCTCGATCCACTATTGTCCTTGTTTTATTTACATCCACTGCCACGATTTTGTGCATCTTCAGGTTTTAAACATTCTAAACTATCTTTACAAAATGATCAAAGATCATAAAAAGTGTCACACACATCTTTACTTCAAAACTTTAAAAATTCATTCAATCAAAACTTTACAAATATCACTGAAATTATATAACAACTATTATGTAACATTTTAAAACATTTTGTCACAAATTTCTGAGAGTTTTCTTCATTTTTATTTTCACATTTTCGTTTTATGGCTAATTTTAATGCTAACATGTAAGTTGTTTCAAAATTTTGTTGTTTTAGCCAGAATTTTTGTGTCATAACTATAGGTGTAGGTGTGTAGGTGTATGTGTCATAATATAACTGTCAACTCCTGAAATCCAAAGAAAGGAGATTCAATCTCAAGAAAAAGGTACCCTTCATCTGCTCAGATATCGAAAGCATACCGCTGGTTGCAAAAATGAAAGTTTTGGGAATTTTTATTGACAGCAGTTCAATTTTTCTACCAGATATATCCAAGACAACCAGTAGAGCTTCCTCAAACCTGCTCCTGCTTCTTAAACTAAAGCGATTGGGATTTTGTGCAGATGACTTTTCTTAGCTATATCAGTCACTAGTTCTATCAGTCTTAACTTACGGCTTGGAAGTATGGGGCGGCGCTGCGAAAACGGTTCTTAGAAAAGTGTACGCTGTTCAAAAATGTGCTGCTCGTGTGGGTATTATAAAAGAATTAGTTCCTATCGAAAAACACATTAAAGTCAAAGACGCGAGACTTCTGCATAAAATGACTAAAACTGGTTCGAAGCATCAACTATAAGACGTGTTGCCGCATAGACGCAATTACTGTTCCAAAAGGTTAACTAAAGGACTACCGACTGCCAAAAAGGCAGTCAAAAAGGTGTATGAATCTATGTTTCCTGACAGACTTTTGATGAAATTTTAGAAACTGACCCAAAGCTAAAGCCAGATGGACCAAGGCACTGGTGAACTCGCTTGACTTCATCATTCCATCACAGTTTCATCACAGTTTCTTATTTTTAGTATATCTGATGTTATTTTTAGATGTTAAATTAATACTTTTCTTCTTATTCTTCTTCTTCCATTAACATCGGGTCGACAAAGTAGTTAAAACTGAACGGCTATCGGTCAAACCGCGCAAACTGACTTAGTAACATGCAGAAATAGTGAACTCATGGTTGGGTCTCAGTATCCCCAGACCACGAGGTCACTCCTAAAACTATTACTTAAATATTGTATTATCATTGTTTTTGTTCAGCAGATAAAAATCATCATAATCATCAGATATCAAGCCTCTCCCTCAATTCTTAGGTTCTCAGTACCCGAAAACTAACTAGACGTGAAATTAATTCAATTTAGGACATTCCGGGAAGCTATAAATTGTTAAAATATAGTTCACAGTCCTTCTCCGAGACCCTTCCGGATTCTTGAGTCCGGAAGAAGAGCTCTCTTCTCGTCATCTAGAAAGGGTAGTAAAATCCTCCCTTTAGCCCTTCTGATTCTCGGGAATTGCTCGGTAACGATTGTAGCTGTACAACCGTTACAACTCGGAGCGCTCTTCTATAAATATCGTCGACTGTAATTTCTGTCATCCCTCTCGTTACTCGCACGTCTCTGTTATAACAGCAAAAATCGTCGTTCTCATGTTTGCGGTTTCAATTGCAGCAAAAGTCAGAATCGCTACTTGTCATGAACTCCCTAATTCAAAGTTGAAAAATTTCTTCTTCAATCCAAATTAACCCCTCCGAATACCTTCAATTGAAACAGTCAAAACAGTCAATACTCCAGACATACTATTTTAAAGAAAAATTCGTCGATGACATGCATTTTTGGTTTTTATGGTCAAAGTTCACTAGTCCCCGGAAAGCACGATCAATGTCTTCATTGAGCTTAGTGTAACTCGCCGGAATGGTACAGTGCAATCGAACATAATTTACAAAATGCATCAAAAAAACTTTATCCACATTACATCGACTCACTACGTGCTGCAAATGGCATCATTCTACATTGTTGTAGCCTTCTAAATTTTTCATTTTGAGGATATGACTTATGAAAAAGTGCCTTTTCTGACCTTTAGTGCAATTGACTCAAGTTAAAACTTTTTCTGCTAGGGTTAAAAATTGTTGGGACGCAGGAAAACCTGCCAACCAACAAACTAAATCTATCCTACTATGCTTCTTTTCTTAAAAAAATTAGTTGTTATTGGTCCTAAATAATGAAATTAAGAAAATCGGTGTTCAAAAGAAACAATAAAACTTTCTCCCTCTTCAAGAGATCACGTAAGTCCTTCATGTCACCACAAAGTGAACAGTCATCTTAGTTGATTGAAAACAATCATTCAGGCCGGAGTTTTTGGAACACACTCTCAACCCAAACCTTCCTAATTAAATAGTAAAAGTCTGTAAAAACACTAACCAAAATCACAATGCAAGTTATAAATGCAGCAAAATTGAACTCAACATAACTAAAAATTTTTCTTCTATCAACCATCAATTTCAAGCTTAGTTAGCTTGGTTGCTCATTGGAGTTTTTCGTACACAAAAACATTCTGGTTTTATTTTCCGCCTCTTTGTTACATCCATGTTTTTATCTCTTTCTTTCAAGTTTTCGTCAGTCAGAAGTTCTAAAACTTCTTAAATCTTCTAATCGTTCTCTTTTTGCATCTGGTCATCCGGCTATTGTTACTGTTCCATCTCCTCCTCCTGCGACATCGACTCTGCCCTTTCGGTTTCAGTGTCGTGCAACATATCAGTGGCTATTCTGAAGCTATTGGAGGCAGTCCTCTCACACGTTTGCTCTTCTACCCTTTGTTTGCAACAACGTAGAGGGTCTACCGTCGTTTCCCTATTACTGCAGAAGCTGTTGTGGAGGCACTACGTCACCTTTCATCTAGATTTTTCTTTAAGGATTCTTCTTTTTCTCTGTCGTCAAAACCAATTGTCTTCAACGTTCTTTTTACTGCGGTAGTTACTTCATTCCGGTGCGTCATGAAAGCTCGTTCGAAAGCTTCTGATCCTATGTGCATCTGATACAAACTGTACAATCTGCTGTACAAATAAGCTTTTTGTCATACTCGTACAACCAGACAGTCATGTTGGCTATAAACCACGGCATCAGTCGTCTTCTGGTCCAAATTTTCTTTACTTGTATCGGAAGGTTCAAGATTTTGCACATCGTCTCGAAAAGATCTAAATCTTTTAGACAGTCAAGCTTTTCCGACTTTTCCTTAGTCGCTGCTTCCTGTCTTTTATTCTCTCTAACTTGAGCTTCCAGCCATCTAATCTCCATCATAACTTCAACTATAACTTTTTTATGGGCTGTGATGAGTCTGATAAACCCATGGAGAGCAGCACTCTAGAGTCCCAGATCAACACCAGATTACTTCGCCCAGGATACCACCAAGTTTCAAACAAACAGTGTCATGGAAATTCATCATGCGTTAGTATAATGCTTCTCCAATTTCGGTTCCCTGACGCTTCCAGCAGTGGTTCTACTTCCATCATCACCCGGTGGATTTCGTCACTATCGTCTACTGCATTGTAAAACGTTGCAAATGATCTTTCTACTTCTTTCTTTCAAAATCCCCAAATTTCCCACTAGCATATCCTATGAACTACTTTCCAAATATCGGTTTCAATTCGTCTTTGGTTCTTTCTGGAACTGCGGCGAAGATCTTAAAAAATAAAGTAAGATTTCTGCAAGTCTTACACATTTTGACACTGAGAAAGCTCGATCCACTATTGTCCTTGTTTTATTTACACCCACTGCCACGAAGTGTACTGGATAACGGCTTTTGCACATTGAAGCCATCGTCAAGCCTTTTAGGTATCCAGCTTCAGACATTCTGCGATATGTTTCACCTTGCCGAATATTCATCTCCACTTCTATGGCTTCTCTCCCTTTTCCGATATGTTTCTGTTCAGTTTATAAAACTCCCGGAAACACTTCTACACTGATTGCCGTGACCATCTCATGTTTCGGTTCTAGGTTCATCAGTGGCTCTTAAGAATCAAACATGCTTTAGAAACCTAGTGCATCCACTAGATTAGCTTCAGTTTCTCCATAACAATCTGCAATTAATTCTGTTTCCGTTCTCGTTTTAATCGCTATAATTTCAGACAATATAATCAGTTGCTTATATTGTCTGGCAGGTGTTTTTACGCAGTCAAGATCTCCACATATGTGACCTTCCAGTCAACAGACTTTCGACAGACAGCTACCAGATTTGACCCAGTCTTCCAATCCCTAGCCAGGCAATGACTAGCCCTAGTCTTCCAGTCCCTAGCCAGGGCGAGATGAGGAAGAAGAACAAAAGACCGTCAGCCGGAAGAGCCAATGGAGCAGAATCCTGACCAAGCGAGATAGGATTATGACAAAGCCTCAGTAGGTGGCGCGTCGAGCCTGGACTTCAGCTTCCCGGTTGAAGACGAAACGGAGATGGTGACAGGGACGACTGAACCAGTGGAGGATGAAACTTCCACACTTGAACCTCCATCAGCCTTCATGAATACAGCTCATAACTTGACGGAGACCAATGTTCCTAGCAAGAACGAAACTACGACAAAAAATTTTTTTGACGGAATCTCCGCGTAGGAGAAAAATAGAAGTACAGCCCGTCTACCTCTACTGGGTACCCTGGCAGAAAAATAGTGGGAAGTTTACCACATTGAAAATGAGAACAGTACAGACTGTGGCTTGGACTTTTGCTTTTACGGAAGAAGTCTGGACGGTAGTGCACTGCTTCTAGACCCAGTCCGTGTTGAAAACAGGTCTCAACAGACCATTGATGCAGGAAATCCGAACTATCCAGAACTCGGAAAGGCACAATGCGATCGAATATGGTGATTGACAAGATCAACGACATGAAGATGAAGTTCGGGCAGCCGAGTCACATTAAGATAAACTGGATAGCAAAGGTGGACTCTGAACCTCCAGCAAAGACTACCAACTCAGCTAAACAAAAACGAGTAGAGGATGCCGTTGATGAGGGGCATGGCGATGACAGATTGCCTGGCACATCGAAGATGATGACAGATGTAGTGATGGTGCCACCCATTCTCATGGCAAGATTGAGACCAGCCAGCTATAAAACCAAGAAGAGTTACCGCACTCTTACTGGAGCAACGTTAAAAATGGAGAAACTTAGCCAGTGTGGTGAGAGTGACCTCAAGGATTTCAAACCATTAAGCATGAACCACGGAAAGGGAAGCGTCGTAGGACAGCTAGCTCCAGTGAAACACAATCGACTGATAATATCGGAGACAATCTCGATAGACGAGCCCGCCAGCAGGCACATGGAATTGCTGGAATACAAGAACTCGGCTAGAGGACATCTGGTTGCTCTAGAAAACAAAAGTGCCATGGAATGCTATCTGGAAGAAATCGTCAAGGGCACGACGAGGAAGCGGAATGCTTATGGAGCGTTAGCCTCTTCCAAAATGCACACGGAGACGTTGCATCAACTGGTGAGTTAGCCGTGGAGTGCAGTGATACTACGCCACTTTAAAGACAAAATGCGAACTACCCCAAAAGTACAAGATCTGACAGCCATACCGTGCGTCAGAACGGAGCTGCAACCCAGACTTGCTTGGTGTATGACGGGACTGACGATGGGAGTGTACGATTCGGAAGAAAGGAAATGGTCAAAGGAAGAGAAGGTGCTCTTGATGACACATTTAAGAGAACTGTTGATCTGTGAAGGAGCCGAAACAGCGAGTGCGAAATGGAGAGCGCTTAACACCTTCACAAAAATGCTGAGAGAAGGCAGTGCAGTGGCGAGGACATTGCTCTTACAAGCGCTATTAGACATTCATCAAACCAAGCCACTGAGAGTGAACATGAAAGAACCTTTGAAGCTAGAACCTTTTTTCGAACAAGGAGCTTAGACCCAGGATAGAATCGATGGGGGACACTGCTGAAGTCCAAGAAAAACTCTGGTCCGATCAGCAAGAAGTCATACCACTGTGTGTCACTAATTGTGGGGATGGCGTACAATCCTCTCACCAACGCAGACATATGAACAATTCAGCAATTGCTACTTCGACTATGAACAATCTGTGTTACTGAGATTCTGGTTGTCGAAAATATCAACGATAAGAAGTATTGCCAGTCAGCAAGTCAAGGTAGGACTTGTATTGGGAGGAAAGACGACTGCAACTTCCATACCGAAATCTGACAACAGAGTGGAGTTTGGATTAGGATTCTCAGATGAGTTACTGAGGACAAGGTTGATGGTAGTATGGGAATTAATGAAATCATAATGGTGCCCGAGTCTAAATGCCGATCCGATAATGTGAGCTACACAGGATGTGCAGAGGAAATTGAACACAGATTGCAATTTGCGTGATCTCAACAACATCTACAATCTGATAACTACAGCTTCTAGGAGCATTCGAGAGACGACTTTGGAGTTGCCTGGCTAGGGACTGGAAGACTGAGTCAAACCTGGTAGCTGTCTATCGAAAGTCTGTTGACTGGAAGGTGACATATGTGGAGATCTTGACTGCGTAAAAACACCAGCGAGACAACATAAGTAACTGATTTTATTGTTTGAAATTATAGCGGTTAAAACGAGAACGGAAACAGAATATGTCGCAGATTGTCATGGAGAAACTGAAGCGAACCTAGTGACTGCACTAGGATTCTACAGCATGTTTGGTTCTTAAGAGCCACTTATGAATCTAGAACCGAAACATGAGATGGTCACGGCAATCAGTGTAGAAGTATTTTCGAGAGTTTTACAGACTGAACAGAAGCATATCGGAAAATGGAGAGAAGCCATAGAAGTGGAGATGAACATTCAGCAAAATGAAACATATCGCAGACCGTCTGAAGCTGGATACCTAGTAGGCTTGACGATGGCTTCAATGTGCAAAAGCCGTTATTCAGTACACTTCGTGGCAGTGGACGTAAAAAAAACAAGGACAATAGTGGATCGAGCTTTCCCAGTGACAAAATGTGTAAGACTTGCGAGAAATCTTACGAGTTACTTTTTAAGATATTCACCGCAGTTCCAGAAAGAACCAAGGACGAATTAAAAACGATATTAGGAAATTAGGTCATAGGATATGCTAGTGGGAATTTGGGGATTTTGAAAGACAAGCAGAAAAATCAATAGCAACGGATTACAAGGCAGTAGATGATAGTGACAAAATCCACCGGGTGATGATGGAAGTTGACCCACTGCTGGAAGTTATAGCATTATAGTAACGCATGATGAATTTCCATGCCATTGTCCATGCTTGAAACATGGTGGTATCCTGAGCGAAGTAACCTGGTGTTGATCTGGGACTCTGGAGAGCTGCTCTCCATGGGTTTATCAGACTCATCACAACCCATAATAACAGTGATAGTTGGAGTTATGTTGCCGATTAGATGGCTGGAAGCTCAAGTTAGAGAGAATAATAGACAGGAAGCACCGACAAGAGAACAGTCGGTAAAGCTTGATTGTCTAAAATGTTTAGATCTTTTCAAGACGATAATCAAAAACTTGAACATTCCGATAGAAGTAAAGAAAAATTGGACCAGAAGACGACTGATGCCATAGTTTATAGCCAACATGCCACAGTTTATAGCCAACGGGATAAGAGTATTTTTCAAAAACTCCAGCCTGCATGATTGTTTTCAATCAACTAAGATGACTGTTCCCTTTGTGGTGACATGAAGGACTTCGGTGATCTCTTGAAGAGGGAGAATGTTTTATTTTTCCTTTTGAACTCAGATTTTCTTAATTTTATTTTTAGGACCAATAACAATTAAATTTTTAAGAAAAGAAGCATAGTACGATATTCTTAGTTTGTTGGTTGGCAGGACTTGCCTGCGTCCCAACACCTTTTAACCCCAGGATAAAAAGTTTTAACTTGAGTCAATTACACTAAAGGTCAGAAAAGATTTTTTTTATCTTTAGTCATATCCTCAGAGTGCAGACTTGTGAAAATGCTAGAACGCTATAGCAATGTAGTATGATGCCATTTGCAGCACGTAGTGAGTCGATCGGATGTGGATAAAAAAATTTTGATGCTTTTTTTAAAATATGTTTGATGGCACTGTACCATTCCGGCGAGTTACACTAAGCTCAATGAAGACATTGATCGTGCTTTCCGGGGACTAGTGACTTTTGACCATAAAAACCGAAAATGCATGTCATCGACGAATTTTTCTTTAAATAAGTATGTCTGGAGAATTGACTGTTTTGACTGATTCAATTGAAGGTATTCGGAGGGGTTAATTTGGATTGAAAATTTTTTTTTTAAATTTCGAGTTAGGGAGTTCATGACAGGTAGCAATTCTAATTTTTGCTGCAATTGAAACCGCAAACATCAGAACGACGAGTTTTGCTGATATAACAGAGACGTGCGAGTAACGAAAGAGAAGACAGAAATTATAGTCGACCATATTTATAGAAGAGCGCTCCGAGTTGTAACGGTTGTACAGCTACAATCGTTACCGAGCAATTCCCGAGAATCAGAAGGGCTAAAGGGAGGTTTTTACTACCCTTTCTAGTTGACGAGAAGACAGCTCTTCTTCCGGACTCAAGAATCCGGAAGGGTCTCGGAGAAGGACTCTGATCTATATTTTAACAACCTATAGCTTCCCGGAATGTCCTAAATTGAATCAATTTCACGTCTAGTTAGTTTTCGGGTACTAGAAGCAAAGAATTGAGGGAGAGGGTTGATATCTGATGGATATGATGATTTTTATCTGCTGAACAAAAACAATGATAATACAATATTTAAGTAAAAGTTTTAGGAGTGACCTCGTGGTCTGGGGATACTGAGACCCAACCATGAGTTCACTATTTCTGCAAGTTACTAAGTCAGTTTGCGCGGTTTGACCGATAGCCGTTCAGTTTCAACTACTTTGTCGACCCGATTTTAAGGAAAGAAGAAGAATAAGAAGAAATGTATTAATTTATCATCTGAAAATAACATCAGATATACTAAAAAGAAGAAACTGTGATGAAACTGTGATGGAATGATGAAGTCAAGCGAGTTCACCAGTGCCTTGGTCCTTCTGGCTTTAGCTTTGGGCCAGTTTCTAAAGTTTCCTCAAAAGTATGTCAGGAAACATAGATTCATACACCTTTATGAAAGGTAGCCGTTTACCTAACCTTTTGGAAGAGTAATCGCGTCTATGCGGCAATATGTCATATAGTTGATGCTTCGAACCAGTTTCAGTGATTTTATTCAGAAGTCTCGCGTCTTTGACTTTAATGTGTTTTTCGATAAGAACCAATTCTTTTATAATACCCATACGAACAGCACATTTTGAACAGCGTCCACTTTTCTAAGAACCGTTTTCGCAGCGCCGCCCCATACTTCCAAGCCGTATGTTAAGACTGATAGATATAGTGACTGATATAGCAAAGAAAGGTAATCTGCACGAAATCCCAATCGCTTTAGCTTAACAAGCACGAGCAGGTTTGAGGAAGCTCTACTGGTTGTTTTGGATACATGCGGTAGAAAACTTAAACCGCTGTCTATGAAAATTCTCGAAACTTTCATATTTTCAACCACCGGTGTGCTTTCGATATCTGACTAAAAATCAGAACGGGTCTATAAATTAAAAAAACACAAAGAAATATGCAACAATTTTGTTTCGTTTTTCAACTTACTTGTGAAGATCTGTTTCGTTATTTTGAAAATTAGCTAATCTGTTTTGCTGTTTTCAGAGGGCATGAGAACACAAAAATTTGTTATTGTACTCGACCGTATCAATGCTTTCTACCGACAGGGTGATACAATCACTGGCAAAGTGGTCCTTTCCTTGGAGAAAATTTTGAAGCTGAAAGGCAATTATTGTTTCGTCCAGTAGTTTCGAATTCAATTGTTTAAGAAATTGAACTGATTTTTTGTCAAGTTCTTTGAGAATTCAAATAATCGGCGAAAATGGGAGCATTTTAGGAAAAGATTTTATCCAAAACTCCCCAATTTGTTTGAACCTGAATACATGAATAACAAATTGGGCCCCGCGGGTAGGAGTCAAAAAGAGTCTTAGGTTTTTTTTAACTGACATTTAAAGTGACATAGGGGTACCATTTACACAGTTTATGTTTATGTTTATGTAATGGTTTAGTATTCGTGTTTGAAGTTTTGGCCAACGGACTTTTTTCCAATCAATGTTGTTTGCAAATCTGGATACGCCTGAAATAATAAGTGCGGTTTGCCTTACAAACAATAAAACAGAATTGACCTTAGTTTTCCTTCATAAATTCCATCTGTTTTTTCATACTTCAGCATGGCCCAATCAGCAGATAAAAAAGAAGGGGTTTCGTTCTGGGTTTCCAGAACACCTGATCCGCCAACCTTTCGGAAGAAACGGATAGTAAAATTCCATTGGGGGATAATAGCGAAATACGATAACAATCCGGACGACTTCTATTTCGATACCACGTTAACAGCTGCTCAAGTCGCCGCGTTTCCACCGGAAGTGAACAGAAAGAAGCGGACGGAATCGGTAAAAACTTAAACCAAACCTATATTTATGGATTGAAGACGAGGCGAAACTGATTTTTAAATCCAGGCAGAGAGAAGTTCATATCAGAAATATTTCCTAGAGTTTTTGACTTTTTGGAACACGTATTGAAACAAGAACGCAACGTGACGCATGCATTGGGGCTGTTCTAAGGAAGAAAAGAACGGGAGCACGTGAATTTTTAAAAGTTCCAGGCTGAACTGAGCGCGTTGGCGGGGGATGTGATTCCGCGAACGCGGCGTAGAACGCTAGAGGTAAATTCATTATGAATATGATGGAATCGGATTGCCAGCGGGAGTTATCGCGTTCAAAAAAAGACGCCGGAGGAAGTATATAGGATTGCCTCATCCTAAGGAAGAGGGGATAGAGAATACAAATTATACACGGGAAAGCCAGCGTCATCAAACTCCAGTGTGCCCAGCGAAGGATGCGACATCTTGCTTGAAGAAAACTCAGAAATTTCGAAAGGACATGCCGTGGGACACGTCCGGGAACTAACCAGTGGAGAGGGAGAGGTTGCATTGCAATGGTTCAGGAAGAGCAGGAACATCATCAGAGTAACCAAAGCATGACAAGCAGTAGCCAGGACCAAACTGTCGGATAGGCGAATCAGGAGGCTGAGGGGATCGATCGAGTATATGGTAATGGCGTTAAAACGTAGGCAGAAATTAACCAAACTTAAGATTACCAATGCCACGTCCTGGCCAACGTTTGCGGTAAAATTATAAATTATATTGCTGTGGGTCGACAGCGGCTCTCCAGTAGCCATACTTAGCTTGCGAGAACTGAAATGAGCTATGGGCAAGGCGAATATCCACTTATTCCCCGGTAGGGATGATTTCTTGGATTACAATAGCAACCAAATCCACATACTTGGGCCAGCAGAAAAAACCAACGAACTAAATGGTTGGGCTACTCAGCTGAAGGTCTCGGTCATTGCAGGAAATCATCAATCGATAATGAGGCGCGATTTGAAGAGATCTTTGGATTTGGAGCTGGTCCAAAGGGATCGAGTGATGACTGCAGAAGAGGAGAATTAGCTGGATGAGTGGCAGAAATATGTTTCTGTAACTTGTTCCTAATTTTTTTTCTAGAACAGTTCGCATACGCATAGACAAGGTTCGGGCAGATTTCGTCGACATATTAAAACCAGTGCAACAAAAAGGGCGGAAATGGCCAATCAGTCTACAGGATAAAGTAGATAGGAAAACAACGCGTAAAATGCAGGAGGGACATATGGTGAAACTCGAAAATTTTTCGGAAAAATATTTTGTGTGCCCAATTGTAAATACAGCGAAAAAAGATGGGAGTATAAAATTTGCTCTTGAATCAAAAGAAATGAATAAACCGGTACACAAGAACAAGTACCAAATGGCCAATATAGACCAGTTAATGGACAAAATGAGCTAAGTAA
Organism: Symsagittifera roscoffensis; assembly: GCF_963678635.1. Lineage (NCBI taxonomy): Eukaryota > Metazoa > Xenacoelomorpha > Acoela > Convolutidae > Symsagittifera > Symsagittifera roscoffensis. Next base: position 10,715,966 of record NC_087062.1, on the reverse strand, counting down.
TCGCAGAAAGAAAAGACGGAGAAGTCTATTTTACAACGCTAGGTTTGACGTACACGTGTGGGCAAGTAGCTCTAGAGCCAAAAACAAGCGAACAATGCAATTTCTCATTTGTAAGGGGGAAATCTACCGGTACCTACCGCTTCAAGAACGGCTTTTACACACTAACATCGCTGCCCGCCGTGATACAAAAAGTTAAAGACACTCTCGTAAATGCGTTCCCGCAGGCAGACGCATTTATAGACGACCTATTTATTGTCTCAAAAGGAAAAAAAATCGAACATACTGTGAAGTAGAGAAAATACTTAGGAAATTTGCCATAGCAAAGGTGTTGTTGAAACTACGGAAAGGCGAATTCGCAAAATCATGTTGCCAATAGCTGGGTATTCAAAAAAACAATACTGGAATTACGCCATCAATAGGAAAAACGAAACCTATAGACGAGCTAAAAGTGGTGCGGATAATAAAATTAAGTAAAATTGCTAAAAAGATCACTACATAGTTTACAAAAACTCCTACCAAATTTCGTGGAAAATAGCGCACCCCTAAGGTTACTCCTGAGCCAGTATAAAAAAGTGAATTGGACGAAAAAGTGCAAAGTAGCGGTTGATTCTCATAAGTGATTGGTGCCAGTACAACCGAGCTCAAAAATATGGACATACACCGGGAAAACCGTTTTGTATGCAATGCAAGCCACGATAGACTCGGAGCAAGGCAGGAACAGCATAGCCAAGAGGGAAGGCAGTCAATCTCGTTCGCGTCAAAATAACTTAATTCAGCCGAACGCAAAAATTAAACGAATGAGCTCGAATTACTAGCTGTCGTATGCTCCAAAAAACGTTATGAAAATTACAATTACAGATCATGTTTACCAACCATTTCAGACCATAACGCGTTACTATCGTTATTAATTTCATCGCAACAAGTTGAAAAAAAAACGTTTTTCAGCAGGTTAAATTGATAGGACGATAGGTTATTACTTTATGATTTTTAGATTGAAAACCGGCAAGGGTCAAAAATGGGGTTGGTAGGCTATTTATCAAGATACACCTCATCTGATGCGTCCCCTAGAAGCCCATCATGATTCTACATTTACGGTTGCAAAGATTAGCATGATAAATCAAATGCTAAATCCGCCAATAAAAATCACAAAAAGTACGAAAAACCCAGGAAAAGGAATCTTTCCGATCTATACGTGCCAAAATCGAACGGCAGAAGACACAAAAATATCCATTACGTTTCAGTCAAGAGCAACATTCAATTCAGTGAATATGCAAATGGATCAAACAAACAAAGCGAGCCGGATGAAGGCGTAAAAAACATGCGAGCGAAATTCAGCCAATGCAGGAGAGGTATTTTCATATCGCATAACTTATGAACAAACGGAAAGATGAAAAACAGACTTCGTTCTCAAGATTTGCTCACTCGCTGCTCGATATATCAATAATTTCAATTTACAAGATTTGGCTCAAAATTTTTCAAGGTCAATCCTGGACAAGCCGGATAAAAGTACCGCATTAGTAAATGAGCAAAAATTTTACTAAATCAGGGAATGTAAACCTCAAGGTGGTCTTGAAAAACCTGTCAAAAACAATATCAACCGTTGGCTCAAGCTGCTCGGGTTACGACATAGAGGTGATGCCGCAGAAAAACAACCCCAGCAGACTTCATCGTCCTAGAAACTGGACACAATAATTTCGTTCCCTATCAAAATTCCCTGGCTCTTATCAATAGAGAAAAGTGATTCTTTTCAGTAATACCGACGGAAGGTAAGGTTGTGCGGCCAATGGAACAACCGGACATGAAAATGGTTGAGGCGAACATAAAAAGGACCCCATAAACAAAACCATACGGGACGCAATATGGGATAAGAATGCGAAGACGGAAGAGATCATCACGAATCTAGAAAAGTTTTAGGGACAACACTTCACAGACATCGCGGTCAAGGAAAAATGCCTCTCCAAGATGTATGCGACGGCCAAGTTATGCAAAAAATGCTTAGAAGCCGATAAAATTCTAAATCCCGACATAGGCAATGGTGACGTAGAAAAATGTATGTATCAGAGGGACCTATAGAAGTAGTCCAAATGGACTTCCGGGGAACCGGAAAAGACGTAAAAAGAAAAAAGTTACGCTCTTTCAGCCGCCGATGTATATTCTCATTGGCCTTCGACTTATGTCTGCTCTAGCAATAATTCAGAAAATGTCTTGGAAATCCTTAAAAAGTAAATCGCTACTAACCGAAACCCTAGAAAACTTCACATGGAGCAAGGCTCCGGGTTTTTCTCCAGTAGGAATAACAAATTTCTGCGAAAACAAACCATTGAATTTTTAATGTCGCCGGTTAGAGATCATTGGGCAACTCCTACTTTCATTTGAAGCACACCAAGGGAGAAAAGCGGACACGGTTTCGCGAAATCTAACAAAACGTCCCAATTTGAGAAATCTCAACTGGAACAAAATAATGCCAAAAACTTTCATTTTCAGACGAAAGGAGCGGAAGAGCCAACCAAGACGTTTTCATGATGGAGGACTTTATAAGAGAAGCGAGCTGACAATGGCCCCACGAAACCGAAGCGCCCCCCGAATACTAGACGAGCAGGAACTCTCTGAAAAAGTTCAACACCTTAAATCACCTCCAGAATTAGGGCATAGAAAGGCCAAGCCAACCAAGTAGATTTAAATGTTGTACCAGCAGAGCGGCGTTACCGATCCTAAACAACCAACCAGGTATAAAAAACTTCAAGGTAATTTGAAAAAATTACGCCAAATACCGTGGAACTGAAAAAAGGCTTTTGTTTAACGGTGTCTCGCTTAGTTTCGAGCCAGAACTGGAGACTGCAGGAGTCGCAGGCCCATCAACAATTTCGACAAGGACACGGGTGGAAGATGTTGCTCGACATCTTACCAATTGGGGTGAACACGCCAACGGTTCAAAGTGAGAGACGAGCAAGAGCAAAACGAGCGGCAAATACAACAAATACGGCACCAGAGAAGCAGAAGAATCGACGAACTGACCATTCTAGCGACGACAACTCAAACGACACTGCAGACGAAGCGATCTTACCAACGGCGAAGGAGGAAAGCATTTTTAAAGTAGCCGGTTAGAAATCATCGGGCAACCGGTATGGTTGAAAGAACCATTGACTCTCTTAAGAATTACATGATAACTTATCTGAAGGAACATATCGAGCAAAAAATCAAAGCTCTTTTACTGGGATAAGAGAAGCGGCCTGACACTGGCCCCACAAAATCGACGCGGCCTCCGAATGCTAGGCGAGAAGGAACTCACTGAGAAGGATGTGGAGCTTGACAACCCTTCCAGAATTACGGCGTAGAAAGGCCAAGACACCAAAGGAGGCTTACACGATGTACCAGTAGAGCGGCGTTACCGATCCTAAAGAACCAACCAGGTATAAAAAAAATTGATTAAAAATTTGAAAAAATTACGCAACATACCGAGGAATTCAGAAAAGCTATTTGTTTAGCGGTGTCGCGTTTAGATATGAACTAGAAACGGAGAATAGAGGAGTCGCAAGCCCATCAACAAGTACCACGAGGACTTGGGCGGTTGCCGACGGTCTACCATTTGGGTCGAACAAGGCAACGGTTCAATTTGAGAGACGAGCACTTGCAAAACGAACGACAAATACGACGCCAGAGAAGCAGAAAAGTCGACGAATTGCCGAATCTAGCGATGACGATTCGGACGACACGGCGGACGAAGCGATCACACTAACGGCGAAAGAGGAAAGCAGAGGAAAACAACAACGGCGACGGCGTCGGGAAACGATCCACGCGGAAGCAAGGGAACGCAGGAAACGGACGAAAAGACTCCGGAAATACGTACGGACGACAATAACAAACTAAACTGTGATATATTATATACAGCAATCTACAACTTGAATTCTACAATTTGTTTGAATTTTATGGATGACCCTACCCCCTATGACATAGGGGTACATGTTATACAGTTTATGTTTATATAAAGTTTTGGTAATCAACCTTAAATGGCTGGCCACCGGTCTCTTTTTCTAATCACTGTTCTTTTTACGTCTGGATACGCCTGAAATAAAAAGTGCCTTACATTCTTTAAAATACAGTTGACATTTACCTTAATTTGCCTTCACACATTCTATCTGTTTTTCTACTTTAAGAAAAGAGCCAGAACTTGGTCATTATAGGACATTTCCCCTAACGAAGAATCTGATGAAAATGAAGGCTGATTTATGCCCCTGAAGAGAATGAGATTCTGCTCAACCATCAGATTAAGAGCAGATTTTATCGAACAAAGTCTTGACTATGAATTCCGAGACTGATGATGGCTTCTGGAACTGATCAATTTTCCGAGAGACTGTCACCAGAAGAGTGGGTTTCATACAAATCAGTCTTAGTGATAATTGAGCATTTGAGACGGAAGTTTTTGGATGTCGAGTAAAAGACGATCAGAGTGGTCTTACAGAGATAACATCAAAATACTTCACGTTAAAGGGCCGAAACTGGTGCTTATTTTTCGTCGCGCACAAAAATGAGCTCGAGAAACGGGCAGAGACCCAGAGAGATAGCTTGATGCACCATAAGCCACAAGCCTGTACAAGAGAAACCAAAAAGGTTGGTAAAGTAAAACTTGATGAATTCTACTAGCTCGCCATGGGCATAAGGAGTAAAGATGGCAAAAAAAAAACATTTGAGAAATTGTGTTGATTTCTGTCATATGTACTCCTTAGCAAGAAAGCTCGCTTACCGCAAATCCCGCATGGATGAGACTCTGTCCAAGATAGGCGAAGCAAAATTTTCAACAAGCCTCGATTTAAGATGAGCATATTGGCAAATTTTTTTTCGCAAAAAAGATCGCGAGATTTTGGGTTTTGCTTTAAACTGGCATTGCTTTAACATAACAGAACGCCATTCAGTATGCTTGAAACCCAAACGGCGTCACCAAGAAACGAAGCAACAATATAATGTGCTATGTTGAAGTTGTGCTCATTGCGGAGGCCCATGTCATTGCGGGTCAGGGGGCATAAATGAAGAAGCCTGGTTTGAAGTGAAAACCCAAAAAAGTGAAAATTTTAAGGCTTCAATATTTTGTTTAGAGCACTTGATGGACCGTCATGAGACCTCTGCTGGATTATCAGTTGGATTGTCTAGAAAAAGCAGTCGAAAAAATCAAGATCGAGTTTTTTGAAGCACCTCTGCTTCGCATGCACACTGAGAAACAAACATACTTCTTGGCACCAACGAATCGCTGGTAGCTAATCCGGAGATCCTGTATCAATAAGAAGAAAAGAATGGGGAAACGGTCCTGGGTTCCATTGATCATGAGAACGTGGTGCTTAGTGAAACTGAATTGAAACAGGGAGCCCCAAGAACTGCTGCGATCAACGGAACTTGTTGCAATTAAATTTGTTAAGGCTCCAGGCATATCACGGCGGCGCTCGCTTCTTTCAGACTTAGTCTGGACAAACGCGAGCTTTCATGAACCAAAATCACTCTATAGACTGGAATTGTTTCGGCTGATGGATATTGAGAATGAGATTCTGCCTAATCATTAGATTAAGAGCATATTTTTTCGAATAAAGTCTTGACTATGAATTCCGTATCTGATGATGGCTTCTGGAACTGATCAATTTTCCGAGAGACTGTCACCAGAAGAGTTGGTTTCAAACAAACCAGTCCTAGTGATAATTGAGTATATGAGACGGAAGTTTTTGGATGTCGAGTAAAAGACCATCAGAGTGGTCTTACACAGATAACATCAAATACTTCACGTTAAAGGGCCGAAACTGGTTGCTTATTTTTCGTCGAGCACAAAATCGAGCTCGAAAAATGGGCAGAGACCCAGAGAGATAACATGATGCACCATAAGCCACAAGAGAAACCAAAAGTGTTGCTAAGGTAAAATTTGATGAGTTCTACTACCTCGCCAAGGGCATAAGGAGTAAAGATGGCCAAAAACATTAATTTAGAAATTGTGTTGATTTCTGTCATATGAACTTCTTGAGAAGAAAGCTCGCTTACCGCAAATCCCGTGTGGATGTTATTCTGTCCAAGATAGGCGACACGAAGTTTTTGACAGCCCTTGTTAAAAGATGAGCATATTGGCAAATTTACTTTCGCAAGAAAGGTTGCGAGATTTTGTGTTCTTCTTGTAAATTGACATTGCTTTAACATAACAGAACGCCGTTCGGCATGTTTAAAATCAAAGCGACGTTCCAAAGAATGAATTTGAAGACACAAACCGGCGTCACCAAGAAATAAAGCAACAGTATAATGTGCTACGTTGAAGTTGTGGTCATTGCTACCCCGACGACAACCGACCATACGGAGCACTCCGATGAAATCTTTGCATGAATGAAGAAGTCTAATTTGAAATGAAAAGTCCAAAAAAGCGAATTTACGAAGGATTCAAAATTTTGTTTAGGACACATGATGGACCGTCATGAGACCTCTGCTGGATCATCATAGGCACCAAGATCGAGTTTTGTGAAGCACCTCTGCTTCGCATGCACACTGAGAAAGACACATACTTCTTGGCACCAACAAATCGCTGGTAGCTAGTCAGGGAATCTTCTATCAAAACTAAGAAAAGAATGGGGAAACGGTCCGGCGCCCCATCGTTCATGGGAGCATCCCGGGTTGACCAAAAATGCTAGTCAAACAATTTCCATAAATGGAAAAATGCTAGTCATACACTTCCCATGCATATCCATACGTACAGAAAAGTGCATGAAAGGTCTAAGATTAGTTTTTTTTCATATATGGAAATTGTATGACTAGCATTTTTCCATAAACCAATAAGATTGATTTTTACATTTTAATTTTACAAAATTTATTGGTTGTGTACGTAACCGAACACAAATCGCATAAACCTTGGTTATTCAAACGTAGTAACCAAATGTTTGGCCGTCACGCATTAAAAATGTTTTGGAAAAAGCCTGCAATGTCTTAATTCTGTCTCACGCAAATAATATAACAAAAGTATCAAACTTTTAAATTTTGCCAAAATTTTTGGAAGATGGTTATTTCTAAAATTTGAATTTTCAAATTACCAGACATTGATCAGGGCATACAAAAACACGCCATACAAAAAAGAGAGGAGTATTGAGCTTTTTTGAAAAATGTTATCAAGAGAAATGGAAAAAAGTCCAATATTAGTATATCCAGGACTACGTTATCCACACAAAAAATGTTTGTTTGAGTACAAAAATCTTTTTGCGGTTGAAAAAAAAAAAACACAAAAAAATTTTTTGAGGGCAATTTCAAAAATACAGAATTGGAAATTGTATGATTAGCATTTTCTTTGACAAAAAATTTTTCTTTTTTTATTTAGATCGATACATTAAAATTTATGCCAAAACAAGAGAGAAGTTTTTCGAAAATTCGATGACACCATTTTAGCAAAATATGAAATTTGTATGATTAGTATTTTTTAATAGACTTAGTTTATGGAATTGTTTGATCAGCATTTTTGGTCTATGGAGGTCAACCCGGGATAGTGCTAAGTGAAACTGAGTTGAAACAAGGAGCCCCGAGAACTGCTGCGATCAACGGATCTTGCTGCCACTAAAGTTGTTAAGGTTACCAGGCATACCACAGCAGCGCTTTTTTCAGACTAAGTCTGGACAAACGCGACCGTTAATTAATCAAAATCACTCCATAGACTGGAGTTGTTTCGGTTGATGAATATTGAGGCTTGATGGGCATCAGTCATCAATCAAACACAGGACTCGAGACAAAAATCAGAAAGCGGGCAGTCGTTACGAGGCCAATCTGTGCTTTTTGGGAAATGTAAGCGCATTCCGCAGCAAGGACGCTCCCTTTGTTCTTCTTTTGTTGCTTTCATTTTCTTTGGTCGTTCCGACAAAATTTAACATGTTTGAGGACTTGTCTCTGAGATCCAGGAACATACAGATACAAAACTGTCGCCTATCCAATGCACAGTTTGGCCTCGTAATGATCTCAACGAGAACGCGGATTGACGTCCATAGAAGAAAAATGCTTATCATACAGTTTAATATGTGAAGTCTATGGAAAAAAAGCTTATCATAGAAAATTCATACAAAATTTGCAAGCATTTTAGAAATTTTTAATGAACGTTTTTGGTCTACCTGCCTCTTTTGAAGCTGTCTGGTCATTAAAAAATGATTAAAAATTTTTCATAAAAAGTGCTTATCATACAATTTTCTTATATGAAAATTGTATGGTACGCATTTTTTTCATAAACAAAAACAAAAAAATTTGAAGTTAAAAATTTTCATCCCACTTTTGACTGCAAACTTGCTTTTGTGCTAAAACATAAATTTTACGCATGGATTTTACGCAATAAAATAAGAATGAATTTTTTACCCAAAATATCCAAAAATTAAAAGAAAATGTTTTTTTTTTGTAAACACGATTATTATCTTTTGTTTCAAATGCTAAAATAAAAATAACTTTGTAGAACAACAGGCCTTTTTTTCTCAACAATCAAATTTTTTTCAAACTAAAAACTATCTAGCCCTATTCAAAAAGTTACTTGTTTGGTATATAATTCTATGTGAAAATGTTAAAATTAACCTTTATGGCTAAAGTCACCATATGCAGTTTATCTGCGTGGTAACTGCCAGTTACACTCTGGGTTGTCTTATGACAAAAAATCCTTGGTTAGCGTTTCGGTTGAAACACGAAGTTTCGAAGCAATAATTTTTTGTATTTTCGTTTATGAAGAAAATGCTTATCATAAAATTTCATAGTATGGAAAAATTGCTTATCATACAATTTCATTTATGGAAAAAAGTTTATTTTGCTATTTTCATACACTTATTTTTGCTCTATGAAGTTGTATGAAAGAGTATGATAAGCCTTTTTTGTCAACCCGGGAAGACAAATTTCTAAGCGAGGCAGGAAGAACCGGAGGCCAGTCGAGCAGAAATAGGCAGAGCTAATCTTCATAGACCGAATACATATGATGACTTGCTTCTTACAAAATGGCTGGATATATCCCACATTTTGTATACCAGGTTGAAGGAATAACTAGCCATAACAGTTCAATCAAAAAACGAAACTCCCATTGAGTTGCTGGTCAGGTCTGACCTGTTCCAGATGAGCTCAGAAGGATAGTTTTCAACAACGTTTCCTTGCTGGACAAGACAATTAAGGCCAATCTAGAGCCTGACTGTTATAAAAGGACTATTGGTTGATCAGGTCTGAAAAAGGGACCTTATTGGTTATCCAAACTGGAAGTCGCGGAAGTGAGTTTTTGCCACTCTTAAAACTTGAAGAGACAGCTCTCTTGGAGAAGCAGCTTGGACATCACGGATGAGTATTATTTTTAGAAACGACGCCATTGAAATGGCAATAATGCAAAGTTGTTCTTTTAAACTAAATAGAAGAGGTTTTGAGCTTGAATACAGAAGGTGAAGGAACAACAACTGACATAGAACTCATAGCGGTTGCTAAAAGGTCAGCACAATGAGATGTGTCATTCAATCAAGAGGTCAGAGGCTAGATGATCTGCAACCGTTCCAGTTTGCCGAGAAACTATTGTCAAAGGCTGTGAGTGTGAAGCTGAATGTTGTGACGCCCACAAGTCGAACGGTACAATTGGCCCCTCAAAGACCAAAAAAAGATGCAAAAGCAATGGAACCAGATCTAAACTATATTTTATTATTGGTTATAAATTGGATATTTTATCCCTATAAAATAATTCATATAAACCAATCATGACCCATTTAACTAATAACCCATTTATTTGTAAGTGCTGAAATTACTTGTAATTTCAGCACCAGAGAGATTTGAATTTAACTTAGAAATTAGTTACCTCTCCAAGAGACCTTCTAGCAACCGCAATAAGCCAGTATACTCTAGATCTAATGAGCCTAGCAGAGACTAGTTAAACACCCTGAGACTAGTAGATATAAGAGTAAGATTAGGATCGGTATTAGACTAAGAAGTTGCCGGCCTAAGGTCTAAGATCTGTCCGGCCGAAAATAAAATAGCGTGACGAGCAGACGGTGTACCTTATCCGAAACTCCTCTATGAGTTACACCTCGGTCATAACTCATCTAGTGCGACCATAAGTCTCAAATTAGACCTTAAAAAACGAATTAGCTTAGAACTAACAGGATAGATTAGAAATAGACAAAAGCATTTCCGAAATGTTACATGATAATATTTAAATTGAAACGTCTCTACGACTCAATATATCAGAGCCGATGAACCTTTTAAGGCTTCAATATTTTGCTTAGAGCACTTGATGGACCGTCATGAGACCTCTGCTGGATTATCAGTTGGATTGTCTAGAAGAAGCAGTCGAAAAAATCAAGATCGAGTTTTGTGAAGCACCTCTGGTTCGTATGCACACTGAGAAACAAACATACTTCTTGGCACCAACGCCTCGCTGGTAGCTAATCCGGAGATCTTCTTTCAATAAGAAGAAAAGATTGGGGAAACGTTACAGGGTTCCATTGTTCAGGGGAGCGTGGTGCTTAGTGAAACTGATTTGAAACAGGGAGCCCCAAGAACTGCTGCGATCAACGGAGCTTGTTGCCATTAATTTTGTTAAGGCTCCAGTTATACCACGGCGGCGCTTTTTTCAGACTTAGTCTGGACAAACGCGAGCTTTCATGAACCAAAATCACTCCATAGACTGGAGTTGTTTCGGCTGATGGATTTTGAGAATGAAATTCTGCCTAATCATCAGATTAAGAGCATATTTTTTCGAATAAAGTCCTGACTATGAATTCCGAGACTGATGATGGCCTCTGGAACTGATCGATTTTCCGATAGACTGTCCCCAGAAGAGTTGGTTTCATACAAACCAGTCCTATTGATAATTGAGCATTTGAGACGGAAGTTTTTGGATGTCGAGTAAAAGACCATCAGAGTGGTCTTACAGAGATAACATCAAAATACTTCACGTTAAAGGGCCGAAACTGGTTGCTTATTTTTCGTCGAGCACAAAGTCGAGCTCGAGAAATGGACAGAGACCCAAAGAGATAGCATGATGCATCATAAGCCACAAGCCTGTACGAGAGAAACCAAAAGTGTTGGTAAAGTAAGACTTGATGAATTCTACTAGCTCGCCATGGGCATAAGGAGTAAAGGTGGCAAAAAAAAACATTTGAGAAATTGTGTTGACATTTGAGAAATTGTGAAAACATTTTCTGTCATATGTACTCCTTAGCAAGAAAGCTCGCTTACCGCAAATCCCGCATGGATGAGACTCTGTCCAAGATAGGCGAAGCGAAATTTTCAACAAACCTCGATATAAAATAAGCATATTGGCAATTTTTTTTTGCAAAAAAGATCGCGAGATTTTGGGTTTTGCATTAAACTGGCATTGCTTTAACATAACAGAACGCCATTCGGTATGTTTGAAACCCAAACGGCGTCACCAAGAAAGGAAGCAACAATATAATGTGCTAAGTTGAAGTTATGCTCACTGCGGAGGCCCTTGTCATTGCGGGTCAGTGGGCATATATGAAGAAGCCTGGTTTGAAGTGAAAACTCAAAAAAGTGAAACTTTTAAAGTCTCAATATTTTGTTTAGAGCACATGATGGACCGTCATGAGACCTATGCTGGGTTATCAGGTGGATTGTCTAGAAGAAGCAGTCGAAAAAATCAAGATCGAGTTTTGTGAAGCACCTCTGCTTCGCATTCATACTGAGAAACACACATACTTCTTATCACCAACGAATCGCTGGTAGCTAATCCGGAGATCCTCTATCAATAAGAAGAAAAGAATGGGGAAACGGTCCTGGGTTCCATTGATCATGGGAACGTGGTGCTTAGTGAAACTGAATTGAAACAGGGAGCCCCAAGAACTGCTGCGATCAACGGAACTTGTTGCAATTAAATTTGTTAAGGCTCCAGGCATACCACGGCGGCGCTCGCTTTTTTCAGACTTATTCTGGACAAACGCGAGTTTTCATGAACCAAAATCACTCTATAGACTGGAATTGTTTCGGCTGATGGATATTGAGAATGAGATTCTGCCTAATCATTAGATTAAGGGCATATTTTTTCGAATAAAGTCTTGACTATGAATTCCGAGACTGATGATGGCCTCTCGAACTGATCGATTTTCCGAGAGACGCTCCCCAGAAGAGTTGGTTTCAGACAAACCAGTCCTAGTGATAATTCAGTATATGAGACGTAAGTTTTCGGATGTCGAGTAAAAGACCATCAGAGTCGTCTTACTGAGATAACATCAAAATTTTTCACGTTAAAGGGCCGAACTTGGTTGCTTATTTTTCATCGAGCACAACATCGAGCTCGAAAAACGGGCATAGACCCACAGAGATAAAAGAATGCACCATAAGCCACAAGCCTGTTTAAGAGAAACCAAAAGTGTTGCTAAGGTAAGACTTGATGAGTTCTACTACCTCGCCAAGGGCATAAGGAGTAAAGATGGCCAAAAACATCAATTGAGAAATTGTGCTGATTTCTGTCATATGATTTTCTTGGGAAGAAAGCTCGCTTACCTCAAATCCCGCATGGATGAGATTCTGTCCAACATAGGCGACGCGAAATTTTCAACAAGCCTCGATATAAAATGAGCATATTGGCAATTTTTTTTTGCAAAAAAGATCGCGAGATTTTGGGTTTTGCATTAAACTGGCATTGCTTTAACATAACAGAACGCCATTCGGTATGTTTGAAACCCAAACGGCGTCACCAAGAAAGGAAGCAACAATATAATGTGCTAAGTTGAAGTTATGCTCACTGCGGAGGCCCTTGTCATTGCGGGTCAGTGGGCATATATGAAGAAGCCTGGTTTGAAGTGAAAACCCAAAAAAGTGAAACTTTTAAAGTTTCAATATTTTGTTTAGAGCACATGATGGACCGTCATGAGACCTATGCTGGGTTATCAGGTGGATTGTCTAGAAGAAGCAGTCGAAAAAATCAAGATCGAGTTTTGTGAAGCACCTCTGCTTCGCATTCATACTGAGAAACAAACATACTTCTTGGCACCAACGCATCGCTGGTAGCTAATCCGGAGATCTTCTTTCAATAAGAAGAAAAGATTGGGGAAACGTTACAGGGTTCCATTGATCATGGGAACGTGGTGCTTAGTGAAACTGAATTGAAACAGGGAGCCCCAAGAACTGCTGCGATCAACGGAACTTGTTGCAATTAAATTTGTTAAGGCTCCAGGCATACCACGGCGGCGCTCGCTTTTTTCAGACTTATTCTGGACAAACGCGAGTTTTCATGAACCAAAATCACTCTATAGACTGGAATTGTTTCGGCTGATGGATATTGAGAATGAGATTCTGCCTAATCATTAGATTAAGGGCATATTTTTTCGAATAAAGTCTTGACTATGAATTCCGAGACTGATGATGGCCTCTCGAACTGATCGATTTTCCGAGAGACGCTCCCCAGAAGAGTTGGTTTCAGACAAACCAGTCCTAGTGATAATTGAGTATATGAGACGTAAGTTTTCGGATGTCGAGTAAAAGACCATCAGAGTCGTCTTACTGAGATAACATCAAAATTTTTCACGTTAAAGGGCCGAACTTGGTTGCTTATTTTTCATCGAGCACAACATCGAGCTCAAAAAACGGGCATAGACCCACAGAGATAAAAGAATGCACCATAAGCCACAAGCCTGTACAAGAGAAACCAAAAGTGTTGCTAAGGTAAGACTTGATGAGTTCTACTACCTCGCCAAGGGTATAAGGAGTAAAGATGGCCAAAAACATCAATTGAGAAATTGTGCTGATTTCTGTCATATGAACTTCTTGGGAAGAAAGCTCGCTTACCGCAAATCCCGCATGGATGAGATTCTGTCCAACATAGGCGACGCGAAGTTTTTGAAAACCCTTGTTAAAAGATGAGCATATTGGCAAATTTACTTTCGCAAGAAAAGTTGCGAGATTTTGTGTTCTTCTTGTAAATTGACATTGCTTTAACACAACAGAACGCCGTTCGGCATGTTTAAAATCAAAGTGACGTTCCAACGAATGACTTCGAAGACACAAACCGGCGTTACCAAGAAATAAAACAACAATATAATGTGCTACGTTGAAGTTGTGTTCATTGCTACCCCGACGACAACCGACAATACGGAGCACTTCAATGAAATCTTTGCATGTATATGAAGAAGTCTGGTTTGAAGTGAAAGTTCAAAAAAAATGAATTTGCGAAGGATTTTAAAATTTTGTATAGGACACATGATGGACCGTCATGAAACCTCTGCTGGATCATCATAGGCACCAAAATCGAGTTTTGTGAAGCACCTCTGCTTCGCATGCACACTGACAAAGACACATACTTCTTGGCACCAACAAATCGCTGGTAGCTAGTCTGGGAATCCTCTATCAATAACAAGAAAAGAATGGGGAAACGGTCCGGCGCCCCATCGTTCATGAGAGCATCCCGGGTTGATCAAAATTGCTAGTCATACAATTTCCATTTATGGAAAAATGCTAGTCATACACTTTCCGTGCAATTCCATACGTTCAGAAAATTGCATGAATGGTCTAAGATTAGTATTTTTTCATATATGGAAATTGTATGACTAGCATTTTTCCATTAACTAAAAAGATTGATTTTTTACATTTTAATTTCTCAAAATTTATTGGTTGTGTTCGTAATCGAACACAAATGACATAAACCTTGATTACTCAAACGTAGTAACCATAAGTTTGGCCGTCACGCATTAAAAATGCTTTGGAAACAGCCTGCTATGTCTTAATTTTGTCTCACGCAAACAATATAACGAAAGTATCAAACTTTTAAAATTTGACAAAAACTTTCAAAGATGATTATTTCTAAAATTTGAATTTTCAAATTACCAGACATTGATCAAGGCATACAAAAACATGCCATACAAAAAAAGAGGAGTCTTGAGCGTTTTTGAAAAATGTTTTCAAGAGAAATGGAAAAAAAATCCAATATTAGTATATCCAGGACTATGTTATACACACAAAAAATCAAATTTTGCACGCAAAATTTTTTTTTTCAAAAAAATTTAGTTTGAGTACGAAAATCAATTTGCGGTTGAAAAAAAAACACAAAAAAATTTTTGGGGGCAATTTTTTTGTCGCCATCAAAAAAATGCTACTCATACAATTTCCATGAATGGAAATTGTATGATTAGCATTTTTTTGACAAAAAAATTTTCTTTTTTATTTAGTACGATACACCAAAATTTATGCCAAAACAAGAGAAAAGGTCTTCGAAAATTCGATGACACCAGTTTAGCTAAGTATGAAACTTGTATGACTAGTATTTTTTCATAGACTTAGTTTATGGAGTTGTATGATTAGCATTTTTGGTCTATGGAGGTCAACCCGGGATAGTGCTATAAGAAACTGAGTTGAAGCAGGGAGCCCCAAGAACTGCTGCAATCAAGGAACTTGTTGCCACTAAAGTTGTTAAGGTACCAGGCATACCACAGCAGCGCTTTTTCAGACTAAGTCTGGACAAACGCGACCGTTAATTAATCAAAATCACTCCATAGACTGGAGTTTTTTTCGGCTGATGGAAATTGAGGCTTGATGGGCATCAGTCATCAATCAAACACAGGACTCGAGACAAAAATCAGAAAGCGGGCAATCATTACGAGGCCAATCTGTGCCTTTTGGGAAATGTAAGGGGGCTCCGCAACAAGGACGCTCCCTTTGTTCTTCTTTTGTTGCTTTCATTTTCTTTGATCGTTCCGACAAAATTTAACACGTTTGAAGACTTGTCTCTGAAATCCAGGAACATACAGATACAAAATTGTCGCCTATCCAATGCACAGTTTGGCCTCTTAATGATCTCAGCGAGAACCCGGGTTGGCGTTCATAGAAGAAAAATGCTTATCATTCAGTTTCATATGTGAAATCTATCGAAAAAAAATGCTTATCATAGAAAATTCATACAAAATTTGCAAGTGTTTTAAAAATTTTTGATGAACATTTTTGGTCTACTTGCCTCTTTTGAAGCTTTCTGGTCATTAGAAAAATGATTTAAATTTTTTCATAAAAAATGCTTATCATACACTTTTCATATATGAAAATTGTATGATATGCATTTTTTTTTCATAAGCAAAAACTAAAATTCGAAGTAAAAAATGTTAATCCCATTTTGGACTGCAAACTTGCTTTCGTGCTACAACATAAATTTTACGAAAAAAAATTTTTTGCATGCAAAATTTGACTTTTTGTGTTTATAACGTAGTCCAGGATGAGTTTTTCACCCAAAAAAATCGAAAAATTACAAGAAAATGTTTTTTTTTGTAAACACGATTATTTTCTTTTGTTTCAATTGCTAAAATAAAAATAATTTTGTAGAAAAACAGACCTTTTTTCTCAACAATCAAAATTTTTTCAAACAAAAAACTATCTAGCCATATTCAAAAAGTTATTTGTTCGGTATATAGTTCCATGTGAAAATGTTATAAAAAACTTTTATGACTAAAGTCACCAAATGCAGTTTATCTGCGTGGTAATTGCCAGTTACACTCTGGGTTGTCTTATGACAAAAAATCCTTGTTTAGCGTTTCGGTTGAAACACGAAATTTCGAAGCAAATTTTTTTAAATTTTCGTTTATGAAAAAATGCTTATCATACAATTTCATAGTATGGAAAAATTCCTTATCACACAATTTCATTTCTGGAAAAAATGCTTATTTTGCATAGACTTAATTTTGCTCTATGAAATTGTATGAAAGAGTATGATAAGCATTTTTTTCAGATATGAAAATTGTATGATAAGCATTTTTTGTCAACCCGGGAAGACAAATTTCTAAGCGAGGCAGGAAGAACCGGAGGCCAGTCGAGCCGAAATAGGCAGATCTAATCTTCATAGACCGAAGACATATGAGGACTTGCTTCTTATAAAATGGCTGGATAAAGCCCACATTTTGTATACCAGGTTAAAGGAAAAACTAGCCATAACAGTTCAATTAAGAAACACAACTCCCATTGACTTGCTGGTTAGGTCTGACCTGTTCCAGATGAGCTCACAAGGATAGTTTTCTACAACGTTTCCTTGCTGGACAAGACAATTGAGGCCAATCTAGAGCCTGACTGTTATAAAAGGACTATTGGTTGATCAGGTCTTAAAAAGGGACCTTATTGGTTATCCAAACTGGAAGTCGCGGAAGTGAGTTTTTGCCACTCTTAAAACTTGAAGAGACAGCTCTCTTGGAGAAGCAGCTTGGACATCACGGATGAGTATTATTTTTAGAAACGATGCCATTGAAGTGGCAATAATGCAAAGTTGTTCGTTTGAACTAAATAGAAGAGGTTTTGAGCTTGAATACAGAAGGTGAAGGAACAACAACTGATATAGAACTCATAGCGGTGGCTAAAAGGTCAGCACAATGAATCAAAGGTCACTGGCTACCCGTACCGAGAAAATTCTTTATTTCTGAGCTGAAATGCTTTGTATCTAATCTAATTTCTGGTCAGAAATTCTTTTTGAAATGATTAAATAAACATTGAAATGTTTTTGAAATGTTCGGTACGGGTAGATGATCTGCAACCGTTCCAGTTTGCCGAGAAACTATTGTCTAAGGCTGTGAGCGTGAAGCTGAATGTTGTGACGCCCACAAGTCGGACGGTACAATTGGCCACTTCAAAGTGCAAAAAAAGATACAAAAGCAAGCTCTAAATTTTCAGGAGAACGATGAAAAGAATATTAAACTGACGAGGTGGATAAGGAATGTGAGAGAAGACAAAAGAGGCCTGGAGAAAGACAATCATCCTCAGGTTCTACAAGGTGAAAACATACACGTTATATCTGATTTAAAAAACGCTGCTTTGGCCTGACGAGGAACGAGAGAAGACAAACTGCTCCACAAATACAACCTAATTGTGTCTCAGTTATAAAAAACAGAGTTTCTCTTCAAGTTCCATAATCAAATGGGGTCATCGAAGTGTTGATAAGGTGAAAGCTCAGACCTTGAAACGATTTGAATGGCCGGGAATGAAGCAGGTCTACAAAATAAGGTTCAGTCGTGTGGGTGGCCTGCAAAAAATGAAGGAAAACAGCAAGATAAAGTTTCCCCTGAAATCAGCCAAGAGTTTGGAATTTAACGGTGCAGATTGTAGACCAAGACCACCAAACAAGCTGCATGACCTATTCAGAATGTAACCAAATCTTGGTGGGTGCTGATCAAATCATTATACTGGCTGAAGCAGTGCCATGCGGGAATGCATCAATTGAGGCCAACATTTGATCACTTGGTGTTTCCTTGGAATATAATCAAGAGAAATGTAAACATCCAAAATTGATCAAACTCATTCAACCACATATCATCACCACCCATATAATTCTTTTTTTCATAAAAATTTTACAATTTAAAGAACGGAACCTTTTTTGAGGTAATTAGATTTTGATTTTCTATAAAAAGTTGTCCGAAGTGTCCGTGTAACACAATTAGACCAATAACAACTGATGGTTAAAGAAACCTTTTGATGTCACAGGTATTAATATTGTAGACACTCGAATGTTCTTGGCAAATTTCAAGTGCTTTTTTATGAACAAAACGTAAAGCTTGAGTTGGACTAACCTAAAAACGGATATAAATATTGCATCTATAGACAATTTAAGCATTTGTAATCCAAATCAATTTTGAAATTGTTTTCTTGTCACATTTCAAAAATTCCCCGCCAAAACGTTCTTTCAGGACAATTTTTGCGCCTCTTGTTGATTTTGAAAGGCAAAAACGCTGCCAAATAATTAGAGGAAAATATATAATATTTTTGGCTGTCGGCTTAACTGCTTTCGAACGTTTTTTGGTAAAAAAGTTTAAATGTCAGCTCTTTTGTTGATCATCAATTTTTTGCTACTTACAAATAAATTGAGTTCCAAAAATAGCCCAAAACGTTCCCACCACAGTTATTGGTTCAGAAAAACTAAAACATTTAAATCAAATTGCTTTCAATTTTTTTATAGAAAAAACGCAATAAACTTTCAGCTTATGTACGCGCCGCTTGTAGATGCAGTTTGAAGAGAAAAAATTACCCTGTATTTTTTGAAAAAGTAATCAGGAGGAGTTGAGAAAATAAAGAATATATCCAACATATTAATTTTTGTCAAAATTGAGTCTGAATATCAAAAAAAAATTTTGTTTTAAAAGATACTCTTGGCCATTTTAAACCACGTTATTTTTTTATCACATCTAAAACGATTCCAACGACAAGTCCCATTGAATCTCACATTAGCCTCCTTTGAGGAAATCAGAATTAACTGATAAACACCGAAGCTACACCGTATTTTCTTTCCACTCTCTCGAAAGTAGACAGAAGAACAACTAATTTTTTATAGAATGATTGTTTTCATTAATTGATTTAGAAAACTGGCATCTTAGCGGACCTTTATTTTCGCAAACTCAAGACAAAAGATGTAACTCTCCGAATGACAATTAGTTTCTTTTTTCTCTGCTATAAGTTGAGTAATTGTAAAAAGTTTCAATGTATTGATGTTCTAGAGTCCAATAAACAGTGTTCTTGCAAAAAAATTTGAATGACCTCAAAACGTACGCAAACAAAATTTATTTCAGCCATACGAAATGTATTATGGATTCTGCTATTCCTTAATCACCAGACAATCACTAAGAATAATTGTAGATCATATACTTCAAAAAATTAATATTACTCATTACTCAACTCAATACACGATGCACATCGAAAACATAAAATTAAAATGGGACTGTTGATAAAGACACGACATGAAAGTTCTTAAGTTAACTATTAGGACAGTACTAAATTCAGGGCGAGGCACACACCCTCCTCTCAAAGTTACACGCAAGAATTGATCTAGGAAAGGACGCACGTTAGACGCAGAGTTGGAGGCAGGGGTGGATCTTTTTTTCAGGGGGAGTTTCGAGGACGAACTTTCAAAAATGTTCGATTATTTGGTGAGCTTCTTTTAAGGATGACCAGGTTGCTGTTTCCCAGCTCTTCGAAAACCCTGTAATATAAAACCATCTTTTGCAAAAGTTTCTGCATTGCATTTGTGGGCACTTTTTTGAAGATTTTGACCCAAAAATGCATTTTTTGGGCGCGCGTACCCCTTTAAAACTTATTACTAAGTAATACTAAGGGGAAGTAAAATAGTACTAAGGGGAGGAACCATTGGGTATAAAGGGGTCAAACTCTTAAAAGGGAGATCTACCCCCCCCCCCCCCCCCCCCCCGCTTTCTTAGAAAATTTAAGTTTTTAGGCGTCGTCGGCGCAGATGCAGATTTTTCAGGAGCAAACTTTTTTGAACTCCCTTTCGAGAAAATCCTGTATCCCAGCACTTGAATCTTGTTTCTTACTGATTCCTTCTAAAAGTACCAGCTGCTTCTAAATTTTAAAAGATTCTTTCAAGGGATGGTGACAAATATGATCATTGAAAATTATTCAAAAAATTTTATGGGGAATCATTTTTTGGTTCTTCCATTAATCTGATTTTCGATAAATCATTACATGCTTACCACATGTCTTTGTTCTCTGATAGGATAAATATCTGCTGACTTAAAGTTTGGAACTTTCATTCTTTGCAAATTTGATAATCAAACAATTGATTGCCATCAGCGAAGGTTTTGGACGTTTGGTGTTTCTTGTCTAAATCGCTCGTTTGATGTCTACGTGCAATCTTGATACAAACATACTTTGTTGCACCTTAAATTTTGCGCAGTTTTGAGTCAAATAATATTACTACATTATTCACAATACGACTTACTGATTGTTAGTTTCCAATGTCATACAAATCGTTTCTCAAAATGGCAGATATGATGGTATTGTTTAGATTCCGATGTTTAGAAACGCCAAAATACATCATAATTTAAAATTCATTGTATTGATTTCGGGATCTTGAACCCATTAAGCGAAACTTTAGTTTGTTTGTTTCTTTCATTTCTTTTACATGAGAAACACTCAGATATTGTTATTTCAAGTTTCAAAAATCTTTTAGTTGAAATTTTAAACTTATTCAGAAACCTATTTCCAAGTAGTTTAATCTATCGGCTTTACTGGACTGCTTTTCATTTTAATTAAACACAAGAAATCAAAAACAGTGTACTGCATCACTTCAATTTTTTTCTTTAACGCAGAAAACACCAAACTCCCGGCTACGCTTTTCAGAGAATGTTTTACAAATTGAAATGATATATATAAAAAAGCAGGGATGGATCTAGGATTTTCATTTATTCGAGGGAACGGGGGCGGATTTGCAAACAAAAGTCGAACATTTTGTCGACCTTTTCTGTTAGGTCGACTAAATTTATTTTCTGAGCTGTCCCAAATTTCTATATAGACCCTATTTCAACGCAATGAAAAAAAGTCTAAAAAGCGTTTGTAGCTCTTTTTAAAAAGTATGACTAAAAATCGCGTTTTTTTGGCACGCGCTCCCCTCTCAAAATAAGAAAATATTGGCTTCAAAGCCGCTTTAGGAAACAATTTAGGGTCAGACAGCCAAAAACGTATATCTTAATATAGTACAGGGGAGGGACCTTTTTGGTCGTTAGGGGTCAAGAATCTGAGTGGAAGGTGCGTCTGCTTCGCTCCATCCTATCTAAATCCCTTAATGTAAAAATTGAGAAAAACCAGCCACCTATTGTATGAATCGTATGAAAAAAAAATAATTGTAGAAAAAATCAAAACGTTTTCAGTCTTTTTTTGAATAAATATGTTACACATTGGAATGGGTCGAGTCGTATATCACATTGAAGCCCTCTTAATCATGATTTCAGCGAATTTAAAAATTTTCTTACCGTCGAGAAGTTTTTGGGTTGTTTTTATTTCGAGCGAGTAAAGCGAGCGAGTAGGTCTTAGATTAAAAAAACATCATTTGACAAGTAAAAACATAGTCTTACTTCGGTAAACTAAATTTGAAGCGTCATTTGGCGCCTACTGCGCAATAATTTTTTTTCTAAATCAAAAGAAAAATTGAGCAGAAATTTAGAAAAAGCTTTTGAAACAATTTTATGATTTAAAGGTTACTCTTTGCTCGTTTCACATTTTTCAAAACTAAAGGATGTCGATTAAGCCTAGTTCACTAAATATCTATGATTTTTTTAGTTTTACATCACACAACACACAGAAATGATCCTAAAATGAAAATGAAAAAAAAACAGCTATCCTTGTTATATACAAAACTGTTCAAATTAGGGCGAAATCCTATCTCTTAAGACTGCCCATTTATGAGTCCAAAATAATTTTCTGGCCTATCAACCTTTTCTTTTTCGGATAAATATTACGGATGGTTGAAATTTTTCTTAGTGGTGATTCGTATAAAATTCGATTCGAAAGCAAATCAACATTGGGGCTGCTGGAAGGATACAACAGTAAGCTTTTATCATGAGTGAAGAGGAGCAAAATATGTATCCTTAGGCGCCAATAAAACTTCATGACAAATTAAACTAAAATTTTGCTCCTTCAAGACCATCATCATTGCATCGATAACAGTTTAAAAACTTGTTGGATGATATTAATTCGTGCTTGTTTTTATACGATTCGAATAAGAGTACAGCAATGAGGTTACCACGCGGTTGACTAGGAAAGGTAGGCCAAAAGTATCACTTAAGTGCAAATTACCGAAGAAAAATTTATCGTTCTTTTAGATATTCATCACAGATTCATGCAGGTTTATCAAAGTGATATTATTCTCAGCACAGAACTTTTTCAGTACCGCGTTATACTCAACAACGCGGATGCGGTTGTTGATATCGGCATATAAAGAACCGCCGAATTAGAACCGCCGAATAAAGATCTCGGCAAAACTAATTCTTTTACGGGAATTAATTGCTTTTTCTCTGCTATAAGAAGAGTAATTGTAAAAAAAACTTCAATGTATCTATAAATGTTCTAGACCACAAAAAAGTGTTCTTGCAAAAAAATTAGGATGACCGGCCACAAATTGTACGTTTCAAAAAAAAATCCTTTCAGACAAACGAAATATATCATGGATTTGGCTATTCCCTAATCACCAAACAATCACCAAAAATATTTGTAGGGCAGATACCTTATCTTACTCATGACTCCCTACATGATACACATCCAAAAATTAAATACAAATAGGACTGTTGATAAAGATAGGACGTGACAGTTTTTAGTATAGCTATTCGCGCAGGAGCAAACTTAAGGCGGGGCAGACCCCCTCCCTCTCCACTCTAGCTTAGACGCAGGGATGGTTCTAGTTTTTTTTTCAGAGAGAAGGGGAGGACGAAATTTTGAAAATGTCGAATAATAGGATGTCGATTCAGCCTAGTTCACTAAACTTCTCTTCGTTTTTTTAGTTTTACATCACACAACCGACAAAAATGATCCTAAAGTGAAAAAAAAAACAGATATCCTTCTTTTATACAAAACTGTTCAGATTAGGGCAAAATCCTATGTCTTTAGACTGCCCATATATGAGTTCGAAATAATTTTGTGGCCTATCAACCTTTTCATTTTTTTCTGAAGAAACTTCTTCAGAAATTTTCACTTCTTCAGAAAATTTCACCACGCAATGTCAAGTAGAAGGTCATACATTTTGAGTCTAAATACCCATTATTTGGACCTGTTCGTTTGTTTTATAACATTTCACTTGGAAAAACCAGAATAAATTGCCGTCTACGCTTTACCAGCAAACTGGATAGATATTTAAAGTTTAGAAATTGGTCCTCTCAAAAAATTCAGTACCGCGTTCAATATTCCGACCGATAGATCGGATATTTTGGACCAAATGTTAGGGTAAAATTTTCCTTTTGACTTTCGAGGAAACGATCAAACATCTGGTTTTTTTTCTTTAGAAAAGTGTTCTACTATCTTAACAGCAATTAAACAGCCTCAAACCTTACTATAAACCCTGTCAAGTTAAAACGCGTTTAAAAAGTTTTAAAAAAACACCGTTGAAAAATCGTAAATATTTCGAAATCAACGCCTCAGTAGAGAGTCAATATTTGTCTGTAGAGAACCACATCGAGGAGAGATGTTCAGTCTTAATACAGTATTCTATATTGTATTAATACTCAGGTTTATAAGGTTTTGAGCGGGAAAAACACAACGTTTTTGGGATATTTTTGAAGTTTGCCGCAGCAAATTTATTCTTTGTTGGTTCAGCCTGCTATTAAAAGCTTGTTTCAAAAGTTACTCTGAAAAAACATAATAATTCTTGTGAAAGGGAGCTTAGGTTATAATAAAACCGACAAGATTTCCAGAGAACGCGTCGCCTTTGTTCGTGACAGAGGCAAAATCCTGAGAGAAAAAAGTTGTTTTTTTAACCTGCCGGTAAAATAGAGCAAATCCATCCCATAGGAAGTTTTTTTTGAGTTTGTTTGCTAATTTAGCCGCATAAATAAAAAAATGGGTGAGTTTGATTTTGAGTGAAACATTTTTCAGGACAATTCTCGTCGCCAGTACCAATTTTTCTACGAATCTGAACATCGAATGAAGGCTTAAATTAACTGAACTACTTCGCTCAAATTTCGCGTCATGGAAACTGGGGTAAACAAAATCTGTCAAAGTTTGTCTGAAGGATTGTTTGTTCGTAATAAGCTTATCCGAAGCACGAAAGTATATATAAGAGGGTTGGGGCTTAAGAGCTAAGCTTGCTGTTACCCCGCGTGTAGTATATGGAAACTACAAAGTATCATTCCACATAAAAAATATATTTCCAATTATGCGTCCACCCTTCATCAGAAATCTTAAAACAAAGCGTAGTTCAGAAAAAATAATCAAAATTATTCCGAAAAGTTTGAAATTTTTCGAAAATTTTTAATTGCAAATTTTAATTGAGAATTTTTAGTTGTAGATTTTCAATTTAATTTAGTCATTACCATAGAAAGAATTTTTCCAAAGTCAATACACTGTTTCAAAGTACATCTTTCAGCTTTTTGTAGTAATCAGAGTTATCAATTCGACACTCGAAATCACACCTCAAATTAGTTAGCGACAACAATGGGCGCTCTGTTGTGTTGTCCGCCGGATGAAGATGTGCAGCGGAACAACGAGATAGACATGAATTTGAAGAAGGACGCGGAGAAGCTGAGGTCCGATGAGAAACTACTGCTGCTGGGGGCGGGCGAGTGCGGAAAAAGCACGGGTACGTAAAAACGGATCTCTCTAAGTATATCCCCCTTTTGCATAATGGGGGGATGGGGGGGGGGGGGGGTCGTTATTAGGTTGAAAGTTCTCATATGCTTAACCAATGATTTATTTCTTTGAAGGGGGGATATTCGTTACTAGGTACCCGAGGGGGGATATACTTAAAGAGATCCCATAAGGACAAGTGAGTAGAACTACCTTTTCCTAATGTATCCCCACGGAACATAAGAACTGCTGGACGATCTTTCACTCATAAACCAACAAACCCCATTAATCAGTAGCGGAGTTAGGAGAGGGGGTTGGGGGGGGGGGGTGGGGACGCCCTTTCCCTGGAACTCGACACCCTGTCCATTCAATGGGTGCTTTTCCCTTGCTACTCTTGTACGACATCAAGTTCTGACTGAACGAACCTAAAATTTTTCTTACGGCGCCTTTGGTGTCATTACATAATAACTTTGAGGGAGAGCGCGCGCCAATAGAAACGCGAAGTTATGGTCAAAACTGAGGGGCTGTTTGGAAGCAAGGTTTTGTCCCGCATTAGATTTTGTGTCCTGCAACAGATTTTGTACGAGTAGAAAATCGACAGATTTGGTCCTTTTTTGAATAGCAGAAAACTTAGTGTTATCTCAAAAAACTCTCTAACGATGACTTGGCGGTGGTTGCTTAGGCATTTTCGTAAGCAATTCGTGTCTGCGGGGCTGACAAGTTTCAACACGTATCAGTTGGTTCTGTAAATATATCCTAATCGAACTTTAAAAATGGGCAACTCTGCAGGTTTCTTAAACAATTCTTTTTTGCACTGGGGCTTTTTAACTACCAATAAAAAATCTGCTCGAAACAAGGTAAGTAACTTCTCCCCGTCAGGGTGGAGTATTAGTCCCTTAAACTTTTTTTTAAAATAACTTATTATATATTATTTTGTTTTGTTTTATGATTTTTTATATATTTCGCATCTACTGCCACATCACTCTGGCCAATTAGTTTGGCTTAGTTTAATTTTTGACAATTTTTGAGACAGATTGCCTCATCTAAATTGATACACCAATTAATAGAAAATTAGCCCAATTTAGCAATATGAATCTACTTAACAATCTACTAAGAAATACCCCTGTAAAGAAAACAGTAAATTGGCCCTAGAGCGTTCTATGTAAAATTCGAATCTCAGATTGAATTAAAATCTGTTGGGTCAAAAACTCGATAATTTTATCTACTTAACAATTGCCTCCCTTTTTTGAAAGAGGGGGAATTGTTAGGAAGATCCGGCAGTTTTTAATATCCCTAATAAATTCGCAAAAAAATATATCAAAAAATCATGTTTTTGAATTTGAATTCAGAGTGTCAAAATTTTTTAGAGGTTTACAAAACAATTGGTTAAATAAAACGTCGAAATTGTTCTGAATAAAATACATGAATGATACATTTTTCGTCCCTTTTTTCAAAACTCGAAACATCAATGTACATCACACATGGTTTGCAACACGCGTTTTATGTCTACCGTGTCGAATAAAAGCGCAGCGGAGCAACGCAGAAAAAGCTTTGGATCTATTTGACAATCTTTAACTATATCCCCATTTTGCAAAATTACTAGGTATAAAAATCTGATATGCTTCACCGTTGGTTTTTTGTTCCGACTTTCGTAACGAAAGTAACGGAATATTTGTGCTCGGGTGTTTTTTTTTCTTCAGACAATTTTTTTTAACTAGCCTTGTTTGACCAAATTTTTTTATATCATTTAAAAAGTACTGTTGTCTTGAGCTTAAATTCAAAAAGATATTTCATCTGAGATTATTTTTTGTAAAATATTGGGGGTTTAAAGAATACCATTTTCGCCATTTTGACCAATTTGGGACAATTAACGCGCGATATAATTCGCGCTATTAACGCGTAAGCGGAGATTTAATCCGTCTTATAAATTGTTCCAAATTGGTTGAACGAAGTTTATTTGCCATAATTGATTTGTTACAAGGAACGAAATCTATCTTTTTGTACTTTATATGGCGTGTGGGGGGATGATTTTCACAAAAAATTTCAAATTTTGGAAAAAAAAAAGTTCATTTTAATTTATTTCAATAAATTTTTTATGTTATTACTGCTGCTCCATAAACCTTAAAAGGCAGTCGGAACCTTCAGGGCTTCGCCCTGATACGAGCAGTCTTGTTTCTTTATGGGGAAGGATATTCGTTACTAGGTACCCCCGGGGGATATAGTTAAAGATATCCAGAAATCTTGATTGAACCTTTTCTGTCTAACGTTCTGGTTGACTGTAACTGAAAATTATCTAATGCGCCTTCGACGCAATTAATTAACCATTTTGAGTGCGAGCACGTACAGAAAAAAACGCTTTTTGTAAAAGTTCCAAGGTTTCCTTATGGAGTTTTCGGCATGATTTGTTTGCAAAAAGTTGACGTCGCAAACATTTTATGGACGGCGCAAATTGTGACTTTATAGTGTTTTGAGAGGGCTGGAAAAATCAAGTTTTCTGAATCCGAATAAAAAAAATTGATGAAAATTTTGATTTTTTTGAACTCCTCAATCCCTTCGCGAAGGTCCTAGATTGATTAAACCATCTTGAGATTTACACAGGTTGCTAATTTATGTTCACTGTGTTTTAGTGGTGAAGCAAATGCGGGTGATTTATGCGGACGGATTCAGTCGGGATGAGAAGCTCAAGTTCAGGGCCATAGTGCGGGACAATGCAATCAGATCAGTGGCCATGATACTGCAGGCCATGAAAAACCTGGGCATAGTTTTCGAGGTACTCCATTGCACACAAAAGTTGTTGTGCTATTCAGAATACAATTGGGTTATTGTGCTAAATTGTTTCATTACATAAAAACTTATTTCTTGCAAGGTACCGTTTTGCCAAAGGTCTCAGCTTAAGAATGAGATGATAACTATATGAATCTACTTAAATGAATCTACCCCTCTGTTATTTTATAAAATATACTTCTTAAGTTTAACAGATTGTGTTTGGAAAAAATAACAAAACGATAAAATTGGTATCCCATAAATTGAGCCATTAAGTTTTCTGTTAAATCTTTCCGAACGAGTATCATGTGCGTGTTAGAACGGAGACCTGGAGGAGAAGGACTCTCAGATCAGGGAGTTCCAGTTGAACTTTGACCCCTTGAATAACAATATCCCGAATAGCATCGTGAGTGCCATTGTTGCTGTGTGGCAGGATCCAGGACTACAGTCTTGCTACGTCAGGTCAGATGCTACTCTCTTTCCATTTATGATAAAGTTATAAGTTGAATTTGGTTAAGTTGAAAACTACTATAGTTGATTTTGTGCTAGTTATTATTATATTAACCAGTAATGGTGTCTTATCGTTTTCTTGCTCATGAATAGGCAATTCTGCTTAAGCTAAATTGACTTGAAAAAATTAACAAAGCTGAAGACAATTTACTGGATTATCAGTCCTTCCCACTGCGCAAAAAAGCCGAGATCCACCCTTGTTACCACCTTTCGTTAACAGCTCTAACAATGCTCTTGCCCCCACATAGCAAAAATTTCAATTAAATTTTATTATAACATTGATAAAATACCTTTCAATGTCGAGATTCAAATAAGAGGGGGGGTGAAAAATAAAAGAGTGAGTTAGGACCAAGGTGGTTAACTCATAGAGTAATTTCGGATAGGGTACACCGTCTGCTCGTCACGCTATCTTATTTTCGGCCGGATAGATTCGTGCAACTTCTTAGTCTAATACCGATCCTAATCTTACTCTTATACTATCTAGTCTCAGGTTGTTTAACTAGTCTCTGCTAGGCTCAATAGATCTAGGGTATACTGGTTTATTGCGGCTGCTGAAGTCTTCTTGGAGAGTCCAACTAATTTCTAAGTTAAATTCAAATCTCTCTGGTGCTGAAATTACAAGTAATTTCAGCACTTACAAATAAGTGGGTTGTTAGTTAGATGGATCATGATTGGTTAATATTAAATACTTTACAGTGGTAAAATATCTAATTTATCCAATCATAAAATGTAGTTTAGATCAGGTTCCACCCATCCGGGTTTTACAGAGTTTTTTAGAATAGTCTTTCTGCAATTCAAAGGATGGATGATGGACGTTGGTATTTGGCGAACATCATATTTCTTCTGGGTTCTCTTGTTAGAGGAGTTCCAGGTTCAATCGTTGTGTCTTCTCATGACAACAACTGGGTTTTCGCAACAAACTCAAATCTGATTTCAGAATGGTTGGCTATGACAGGTTTTTTGCGTTTCATGTAGAGAACTTCTTTTGTGTTTGACCTTGTCTGGGAATGGCGTGGAGATTGTGCGTGGAGGGGATGCCTGGTTACTCGGATCTGTACGTATAATTGAACATCGAGGTGGTCATTGGTCTAGTTCAATGAAGCCCTTTTCTGCGAAGTCAAGTCGTACTCTAAATCCTTTGAGTTGTGATTGTGGGCGGCATATTGATTGTGGTTGGCCATTCTTTTTCGAGTGTAGTGGGGTCATTTTGTCTTTGGATGTTCGTCTTTGGTGTTGTATGCTGATCTATATACTGCAAGGTGTAATTTACATTTATAAAATTTTTATTAGTTTGGTGTTTTAATTATGATTTTGGTTAGTTGTTTTCACAAAAGCTTTTTGTTTTAGTTCGGTTATTTTGAAGAGTTACTCACCCTTGAGTACCTCTTATTAAAAATAGGAGTGTCGTCACAAAGCGTGGATGTAGCGCGGTGGGTTAGGCCGGCTATAGAGCATGCTCAGGACGTCCTCTCTGGTGGGTTAGGCCAGGAGTGGGAGTATGATTTCGTGCGGTTTCTGTGAGAGGTCCTGTTATGTGATAACGTTTTATGTTGGGTTTATTGTGGTTTTTCTTATGTTTCGTTGGTTGTGTCCTTTTTTCAAAAATCAAATTGTTTTTGGTATGGGTTTGTCTTTCGACTTTTTTGTGTTTTATTATTCCTTTCTTAGACTTTATAATAGTCTTCAAAAGAATAAATTATCCAGTTTTAAACTGGGTTAATCCGGTTTGGGTACCGTTGGTTTCCTTTTCTTAGTCATGCTGTTATTCTATGATCTGTGGTGTTTAGTAAGCTGCATTGGTTAGTTTTGTTTAGTATATAATTCCTTTCCAACCGGGTTAAAGGAAAGTTTGAAACTTGTTATCGTGTGTTAGAGTTGTTGAGTGTGAAAACTTGAAACTGAAATTCATTATTTTAAACAATTCTTCGTGGGCGAGCTGTGCAAGTTTGGATAGAATTTTTGTGCGAATGAATGAAATATCAAAAGGTTAGTACTGCATTTTCGTTTTATTAATTTACTACATAGAATTCAATTTTACTGCTAGTTTTGGGGAAAAATTAAGTTACAAATTTTCATCATTATTAGATTTACTGCTTGTGGGGAAACAATTTATAAATTAATTTACTACATTGGTATGAATTGAATTTAGCTTGTGCAAAATATTAATAGAAGTTTGAACAATTTGAAGGAGTTTTCTATTTTTGATTTTTCTTTTGTGTATTTTGCAGATGATCGTGGGATGAAGACTAAAAATCTAAATAAGACATGGATAAAGAATGGTTAGTGTTTTGTTTTAAATTTATTAGTTAAGAATATATATAAATTATACTTACCTGTTAGTCGTCAGGGAAAAAACCGTGGGGGAAGATGTCGTGTATTATGTCTGAATTTGTTAGTAATTTTGCTAGTATGCGAATGATGTTTTTAGTTTGAAGCAGTGGCCAAAGCAATTGAAGTGCTTTAATGGTTTTTAGTTCTTCAGTGCCAACTGCAAACTCATAAGGTGTGTTTTGGATGAGATTATATAATTTGTGGTTATATTTAGTGTTGTGGATGAATTCTAATATGGGGATTTCTATAGGTTGAACAAATTCATGTGGGATAAGAAAGGGTCTGGATTCTTCTGCGTTGAAGGTCTTTGTGATGGGACAAAAAATATACATTTGGGTTATGGGATCATAATTGCGAAGAATACCGTGAAGGTTAGTATCTTTGATGCAATATGTGAAATTAAGAAAAAATGGTGAAGTGTATTTAGAGTTAATAAATTGAAAACGATGGTGTGGTTGTCTTGATGGAGTGTGTAGGTCAAAGTGATTTTGTATGAAGCGGTAATATGTATATGTGTGGGTTTGTTTAGTGCGTAACATAATGTCGTGTGAGCAGTGCAATTCTCGTTCATGTGGTGCAAGGAAATGAAAGGTTAGTGAAAATAATGGAAATTCTTCTTTAAAACTTTCGTAAGCTTGTGTGTTGGTTAGTGCTTCAGAAATGATGTGGTCAAATTTGCGATCAAATATATTGAGTGTAAATACATATGGTGTTTTAATGAAAAATTTTTCTGTGATTTGTGGGTTAGCGAAGCAATCATCATCTAAAAATTGGTCTTGGTTAGTTCGGATGATGTTATGATCATAATATTCTAGCGTATACTCGTTAGCTCGGGGTGCTGTGTATGTTTTAGTGACTTTTTATATCCTATATAAGTAAATTGTCTATGTGTTAGTGGTGTAGTGAGTCGATATAGCATATTTTGATGTCTTTCAATATCGATGTGAGTAGTAGATAGAGGTAGGCAAAGGGGGTTAGTAAAATGATAATATGATGTCCAATGGAGTGTAGGCATTAAAACGTGTTCGTCTACAAAATTACCCGTTTCGTTAGTGTCGTTAGGGGTGTTTAATGTATATTGTGGAAATGAAGGTAAGGTGATTGCTAAAAATTCTCTCGTGTTAGTGTGATTTGGGTGATTAATATATTCACGGGCTGTTCCTGGTTTTGTTGGAAATGGATGGTTTGGGAATTTTCTTTTGAAAGTGCGGTAAGCTCTATTAGTGCTAATTGATGATTCGGTGGATGTGGATGATGGTGCTAATGATGCGGTATAAGCTGAAGAGGGTGTAGGGGTAGGTGGGTTTGATGATTCTATGGTTGATGAAATCTGGTTTATAGTTGAGGTGTCAAGGTGGAAGGGTTGTTGTTGTAAGGTGATAAAATTATCTAGTTCTTGGGAGATTTGGGGGGTGTCTGGAGAATTGGGTGATCGGTCTGAATGAAGTGAAGAGTAGGTTGGGGTAACTTGTGAAGCATAGGAGGGTGTAGAAATGGATGGGAGTGGGTTATTTGGTGGGATTGGTTGAAAAGGGGGTTTCGAAAAAACAGAGGGATTGGTTTGAAAATTATTGGATGGAGATGGTTCAGAGTCTGCAAATTCATCAGGGGTTTCAATATCTGGGTTATTGAGTTGTGAGATGGAGTATAAAACTGAGATGTGTGAATTAGTGTCTGAATTCATGCCTGATGTTATAGTATTGGTTGGAAAATCGGGTGGCGGGAAAGCAAAAAGTGGAATTATTGTAATTGGAGTGTTGGGGTTGGTTGGGTGGGAATTTGAGCGGTGTAGGGATCCAAGTTGTCGGCTCATCGTGGGCTAAAAAAATTATTATTTTGAGACTGAAAAGCAGTTGTATGTGGTTGTTCTATAATTTGTTCATATGTATTTTCATCTAGTGAATTGTGTGTTACTATACGTTGAATGGGGCTTTGTGATATGGTTGGTCTAAAGTTTGGATTATGTGTTATTGCTAAATTTCGAAAATTTCGTGGGACTAGTGATAATGGATGGTTATGTGGTAGGGGTGGTAACTGTGGTGCTGTAGGTGTAATGTCTACATTGTTATGTTCTTCGTCATATGTTTTCTGTCTTGTTGCTATTTTTGTGTTGTATTCTTTTATTTGTGCGTCTAAAAGAATTTTGTTTATTGATGATGAAAAAATTCCGAAAAATCCTGCAAATAGGATGCGTGCTACACTTGCTTGTCTATTTACTTGTGTGTGTATAGCGCATGTATTATAGATTCCTTTTAAGAGTGAGAAAAGAAATCCTATAAAGTTAAACATTGCGTATAAAATAGTTAATTTTTCTAAGATGTAATAGGGCCATCCTAGAAAATCAAGAATTTCATTTTTGAGTGTAACAAAGCTAAAAACATTTATAGGTGAAATATCTTGTGGTCGATATTTTTCACCGTTGAGATATATATAGTCTTTAATGTCTTTAAAATATCCGCTATAATCTTGTGTATAAATATCTGCAAATCCTGCTGTTTCAGCAAGTTTGCGTAAGTTTTGGTCAATTGATTGTCTTTGTATAGTGTCCATTTTTGTTAATAATTCTTGGAATTGTTGTGTTCTAATGTGATGTTGTATATCGGATTTTGAATATATTCCAATTGATTGTAAGTCAATATTTGGATTTCGAACAATAGCTCTAATGCTTTCAGGTGAAAATTTTTTGAGTGATTGCATTAATGTGGGATATGGGGTAAGAAGCTTATATTTATCTTCATCAGGGTTCAGTTGTACTACATTGTGGCTATTTTCTGATCCACATGGGACTGCGGTATCCCAGA
The DNA here is from genome assembly GCF_963678635.1 of Symsagittifera roscoffensis. NCBI lineage: Eukaryota > Metazoa > Xenacoelomorpha > Acoela > Convolutidae > Symsagittifera > Symsagittifera roscoffensis. The sequence continues at coordinate 10,682,583 of NC_087062.1, read as the reverse complement.
AATAGGTTCGTCTTGAAAGTGTGTCAACGAAGTGTACTTTATTCTTATAAAAGATAGGGATTCTTTTATAGCATCGTTTATCTTCAAAAACATATAGTGGTGATACTTTTTTGGTACAGGTATAAAACCATAAAATGTTTCCTTCATAGTCTAAAAAATTTGATCTATTGCCTGATAATAAATATCCTGCGTTGGGTATTTTTAATACTGCTAGTGCAAGTGATTGTAGAATTTGTGTTCTTTCTAATTCGCATAATTGGTGAAGTGTTTCTAATTCAGAGAGTAACATTTCTTGAAAAATGCGGCTAATTGTGTAGTCTAATTTCATATCTAGATGAATATCATAGTGGATATTACCGAAATATGTACTATTCATTAGTGATAGTTCTTGTAAACGTGTGCTTCTAGTGTCATGGGGTTTGAGATGTCCACCAGGTTGACCTTTACTTTTTTGAAAATTAACTGGTATATATGATGTTCCTTCGTTTGGAGGATGACCTGTGGCATATGGGTCGATTTTTATTTTTCCAGTGGTCATGTCGAATCCTTTTTCGTATTCAACTAATATTTCAGAGTATTGTGTTTTGTGAAGTGGGTTTCTGTATTTACATGCAAGTTCTGTTTCTTGATATATTTGAAAACGTGTCAATTTATTTTCTATATTGTGTATGTTCCTAAAATTAGAACTTTGTTTTCGTGATGGGTTTACTTGTTCATATGGAATTGATTGTATAAAAAAATTTTCGTGAAATTTTATCATACGAGCGTGTATTTTTGCTACTTGAAATGTTGTACATGTGTCTTCGGGGAACCAAACAATTGTTGCTTGTGTTCGTGTTGTAGGGCCACAATAACCTTGGTCATTTTTACAAGGTAATCTAATTCCTTGGTAGATCATTGTGTTGTCTGATAAATCGCGTGTGAGTTGTATTTTTTCGAGTTGTATTTTCCAATCGAAAAACATTATTTCTTGATATCCTTTATTTTTTGTGTCTGCTTTGAAGTTTGATGGGTTATTTATACCAATATGTGGTATCCAGTGTTTATCGTGTATGTCATAAGTTAATCTTCCATGTGCGCCGTTGTATGGATATTTTTCGTCTAGTTTTATATGTCCTTGATATCTTTCAAGTTCTGCTTGATGTACAGAATCTGAAAAAACTTGGAAATATACTAAGTTTCTATCTGTGTTTTTATTTTTTGTGTTATTTAGTCGGAGTAACTCGTTTTTACAATCTTCGGGATTGAGATGTAAAAGTCGTTCGATATTACTCTGGTAAAATGATTCGTGGTCAAGTCGGTTTTTATTTCCATTTGAGACTTGTGAACAATGTACTTTGTTTTCAGAAAATGTTGCTGTGAAATTATATCCTATAACTGTTGTTGCTCGGGCTTTTGAATAAAGTGTCGCTATTACATTTGTTGTTTCTATGGCTTGTGGTTCTGTTTCGCATTGTGATACTTGATTTATTGCATATTTGTGTAGTGTTTTTTGTTCGTTTTCTTCACAATCTTAATGTGTTACTAATAAATCTTGGGGTCCTGTGCGGGGGGAAGGGTTTATGTTTTGATTGGGGGTTACTAGAAAAAATAATTGGAGAAAAATTAATATTTTTAGAATATACATGTGTATGATAATCCTGAGTATGGGTTATAAAATGTGATGTAACCAATTGTCTTTTTGGTATATCTGTCGTATTTGTATATTACTTCAGTTGTTATAAAGGGTGGTGGTAGGGATTGAGCTGTTATATTTGGTGGGTTTAATGGATAGGGATGTTGAGTAATGTTGTTTAATTTAACCGTGATTTCAAATTTTAATTGTAGACTATTTTGTTGGAGTATTTGGATGTTATGATCACGAATGTCTTCGTGGATGTCTTGTCTATATTGTAGTCGGTTTAGTGCCCAGTTGTGGAGTCGGTTATTTTCTAGGTGTTGTCCAAATAATGGTGGAGGTGCTGTGAATGTATTCCAGTCTAGTCTTAAAGGAATATTTGTTGATGATTGTTCTCGGTATCTAGCGTCGAGGTTATTTGGGAAATTGAAGTTAAAAGGTGTTGGTGAAATCTGGCTGATTGATGGTGTTGATGGTAATGATAATGTTTCTGGTAGTGATGAGGATGTTGTTGTATCCGTAGAAATATCTATTGGATCATTGATTAAATTTGGTTCACCTTGTGTGAATGAATGTGTTGTCCAATATGGTAGTCGTGATGTTTGGTTTGTAGGGTTAAAGGGATTTTAACGTATTTGTTCAGATGTTGGTGTTGAACCTAAGTAATCTGATGGTAGGATTGAGGTGCTACGTTGTGAAAGAAGCGTAGGGGTTTCTGGTAATATACCGATGGGGTTTTCTGGAGTACTTTGTGATGGGGATTGGGGTATATCAAAATGAACTCGGGGAGTTTGAAAATTTCTGTTTCGTCGAGGATGTATAATTTGTCTATTTATTTCGACTGTGTTTTGGTTTTGACTAGGATTTCGTATTCTACTTAATTCTTGTGGTAATGTTGGGTATAAGTTATATGTTGGTTCACTTAGAGGTGCTTGTCGTTGAACTGGTTCTAGTGGTTCTGATAAGCGAGCGTGTCGTTCTTCAAAAGTATATGGGTTATCTTGAAAGGAAATTCGTGTAGATGTTTGGGGTTTTTGGGTAATTGAAGGTGGTGTTGGGTTTTCTTGGGATGATGTCGATGAAGACTGACTGTGTGATTGTTGGTTAGCAATTTTTGATGGTTTTTTATTTACTCTTTAGTGGAAAAATTTATGTTTATTGTAGTATTCTTCTAAAAAAAGAATTAGGAGGATTGTTGCTAGGGCGAATGTGATAATTGCTTTCTTTATACATTTGCATATTGTCAAGATGAGGGATGATAGAAATGTTATAAAAATTATAAATAGTAAGAAAATATCTGTTATACTAAAAATGGTTCGTATCATTTAGATATGTTTTGTGAATCGTACCTGTGGATATAGTCAAGGGCTTGTGAAAGCTGGAGGTATATTTCAAATAGGGAGTAGAAAATTAGAAAAATATTGCAAAAAATGATTAGGATTATTGTAAAAGATTCAAAGGTATCAAAAAGAAATATGATGAAAAGTTTAAATATTTTGAAAAAGTTTGCGAGAATGTTTAGAATTATGGTAACTGGTCGAGAGAAGAGCATTGAAGAAATGGCTTCTCGATCGAATATTTTTTGTTGTTTGAGGCAATTTTCAAGTGTGGTCGAATTATTTATTGGTTTTTTGACAAGTGGGTTGAGTTTTGTGAAAAATTGTTGGGGGCAAATTTTATGGTGATCAGGAGGTCTTCTTTGTCTTTATTTTTATTTGTCAAATGATCTGGGGTATTTTTGAGATTTTTATACTTTAGGCTAATTAAAATGGTCGTTCTTTTACTTTAGGCTAATTTAACATATTTGTTTTGGGGATATTTGAGGTCTGAGTTGGGGAAACATTGTTGATCTTTGGGTTATTAGATAAGGGAGGGTTATGATATTATGGGTATATTTTTTTTAATTGTCAAGTTGGAGTGGTTTGCTTATTTTTGACCTGGAGGTCGCAAAGTTATAATTAGAGATATGCCTGGAGTCTTATATCGTTCGTCTAGTTGATCTGTGTTAGAGTTAGAGAAGGTGACGGATTGGATGAATCCTATTGGCTAATTATGAACTAGAATCGCTGCGTGTTTGTCAGCATGTTATTTTGAAAAATGAAAGTTGAAAATATTTCAGAGGTGCAAAAATTGTTAAATATGAAATTAAAGCTGTTTTTGAAATTCGACTTTCTTTAATAGTTTAGATTGTGGAATGAATGTTTTATAGTTTTTACGTGGTTGATTTCTAAGTCGTGATGACTCTCTATGTTCTGATTTGTCGATTTGTTCTTGGGGTATTATTTTTTCTGTCATTTTATATTTTTTCTTTCTTTTGGAGGTGTATTTTGATCTAGCTTTTTTGTATTGATTTTCGTTGTAGTTGATTTTTCATTTTGGTTTTCGATGTGAATGTCATGTTGTTCTTTTGGTTTATTTTCCATTTGTGGGTTACTTTGAATAACTTTTAAACCTGTGAAAGAATATAATTGAGTTAGTTCGCGTAGTGCGTATTCTTTTGGGTAATAAGGTAATAGGTTGTTTCGATGTTGAACAAATTCTTTTTTGTCTGAGTCGGTGATTTTATATGTGACGTCAGTGGGTTTGGCAATTATTTGGTATGGTCCTTTACGAAGGGGTTGTAATTTTTTAGAAATTCCTTTTTGAGTGTTAAAATTGGGTAATAAAACAAATGTTCCAATTTTTAAATCGGAGGCTGGTGTAAAGCGTAAATTTATTTGTTCATTAATGTTTTGCCTTTGTAACAACTTTTTTGTTCCTTTTTGGTAAATTTCATTGTGTTTTTTATCTCTGTTTAAAATCCATTCGGTGTGTGTACCGGAGGCTAATTTAAGAATTTGTGGGTGATGAAAATGATCTTCATCGTGTGTGTGTAGAGGTAGGTTATAACAAATTGAGTCTTTATTCGGTTGACAATAACTTTGTGCATTTTTATGAGAGTTTGCTGTAAACATAATCGGTTTGCGTGGCTTTTGATTAAAAACCATTTCATATGGTGACATTCCTAGAGTTGTCGTGATTTGTGAATTATATGCTAAGGGAAATAGTTTTACATCTGTTGACCATTCGGTGTATCTTGTATCATTTCCATTGATGATACATCTAAGATATTCTTGTAGTGAACGGTTCATACCTTCGACTAAGCCGTTTGTCCAAGGTGCGTGAGATGTACGTGGTTTGTGTTTGATGTTATATAAATGATATAGTGTGATGATTTCATTATTTATGAATTCTGTACCGTTGTCTGTAACTAAAATTTCTGGTAGTCCGAATTTAGCTATCCAGTGTTCATAAAGTGTTGTGTAAGCATAATAAGCGTTACAATGTGGTACTGGGTTAAGTGCTACATAATGTGTAAATGCGTCAACATTTACCCTAATGTAGGAGTTTCCTTCGGATGAGGGTGAAATTGGTCCTTTTGTATCAAATGAAATACGTTGGTTAAAGTAAAAACTTTGTCCTTTAAAATCTTGTTTTTGAGCTATTTGTTTTTGATTTGGATAAGGTTTATTTAGCTGACATACTATACAATCATTGCATAGTACTTTTATCCAAATTGGTGCATTTGGAAAATAGAAGTTTTGTATGAAATTTGAATATGTTTTCTCTGATCCAGAGTGTCCTCTAATGTTTTGTGTATGTGATATATTAAAAGCTATAAGAATCATACTTAAAGGGAGACAGGGAACTGTAGATTCATTTAATTTGTATTCTAGAAGGTCTGTGTTTTCGTTAATTGATGTATTATTAAATTTTCGAAAATATCGGAGGAGTGTTTTATTTCCTAAAATAGTTGTATCTGCCTTGACGGGTTTAGTTTTATATTTGTGCCATGATTTTAGTTGTCGAATTACTGGGTCAAGATTTTGATATTGTTTCAAAATATTAATTGTAATTTTATCTGTTGGGGGGAGAAAAATGTTTTCAATTTCTAATTTAGATAAAGGAATTGTATCAAGTGGGTCATGGAGATCAAAAACTTGATTTATTGTGTATTTTGAATCGTTTGTTTGTGGTCCTGATAAATTTATTTTATCAGTTAGATTTTCTTTTTCAATTAATGGAAAAAGGTCTTTTTTATGTGGATATTGTTTTACTCTTTTTTGTTGTGTGTTATTTTTTATCCATTGTGAATATGGAATTGGTTTAAAAGTTGATGTTCCAAGTAGATCAACTTCGTAGTGGTTATTTTGGCAATCTAAATAAAGTGGGAAGTGTTGTAAATTATTTATTTGTGATTGTTCAACGTCAGTTTTTACTGCATATTTGCATTCTAGTCGGGGTGATGTTTCGTTTTCTGCAAGGTAGAATTTTATATTTTTGGGTATTTCAACGTGTAAGTAATTCAGGTGGTGTATTTCGACTTAATGTGTCTGGTAATGCGAGATTTTTTCCTGCTGTCCAAACTATATGTATGTTTGGGAATTTCATTAGAATTAATTGAAATCTATAAACTCGGTGATTTGGATTGGATTTTTGTGTAAAGAGAAAGATGATTGGTTTGTGATCTGTAAATAGTACTGTTGGATGTTTTGATCCAAGTATCAGAAATTCATATTCTGTTAGTGTATATATTATGGCTGTACATTCTCTCATTAGAGTTGAGAGTCGTAGCTCTGCTTGAGTGAATAATCGAGAATTTGCTGATATAAGGTTCATTTTGTTTGTACCATTGTGTGATTGTAATAATGCTGCGCCGATGCCAAAATTCGAAGCGTCGCACATTGCATAGAATGGTTGATTTGGATCTGGAATTGTATTCGAAATTTGTTCAGTTAAGAGTGTTTTAATTTCTTCAAATTGTGCTTGATGTTCTGTGTTCCATTCAAAATTATTTTGTTGTCTAAGTATATTATAAACAGGTCTTAGGTATAATTGCATTTTATAGACATATTTGCTTAAAAAGTTTAACATTCCAAGGAATTCTTGGATTTTTTTTTGTTTGTTGGTGGTTGGAGCATCTGAATAGCATCAATGCGTGATTTCAATGGAGTGATTGTTTTTCTTTCTATATTATGTCCTAAGAATTTAACTCGTGTTAAAAAGAAGTGTGATATATCGGGGGCGGCCTTCAGATTTTCGTTCTGAAGTATTTTGTGATAGTGTTCTAAAACTTTAAACATTTCTTCTTTTGTCTGTGATTGCATAAAAACATCGTCTAAATAAGTGATTGCATTTTTCTTGAGTATTAGTGGTCTAAAAATTTTGCTCATAAAAGCTGAAAATGCTGCTGGTCTTACGGATATTCCATAGAATAGGCGGTTGAATTCATATTGCTGGTTTCCAATAACAAATTGTGTTAAGCGTCGTGATTGTTCATCTAGTGGCATTTGATTATATGCACTATTCATATCTGCGGTTGTAAAGTATTTTCCGTTTATTTTTGTTAAAATAACTTGTATTGGTTCAATAGGCCAATTGCATTTTGATTCGTCTATTAGTGAATTAAGATATCTAGCGTCTAGAACTATTTTTAATGATTCTCCTTTTGCTAGGATGATAACAGGGTTGATAAATGTGTTACCTTTTGGTTGTTCTTCTTTGTTTACCGGTAATATAATCTTGTATTGTTCTAAAATGTCGAGTAATCTGTTCACTTTATCGTGTAAATGAATTGGTATTTTACTTGCTCTTTGTTTTTTGAAAACTGCGTCAGGTTTTAATGGGAGATGTAGTGATGAGCTGATTTTGCCAACATCAAATTTGGATGTTGCATAGACTGATGAATATTTTATTAGCTGTTTGGCTAATTTATCAAATTCGTCTTGTGTTATTTGTGAGTGTTGGAAGTTAAACATTGTTAAAAACTTCTGTTGAGTTTCTGTGTAGTTACTTATGTTGAATGTAGGTTTGAAATATGGGGTTTTTGTGAAATAGTCTGTATTTCTCTTTTCATTACTTATTATATTGTTTATGGATAATTCTTCATTAAGAATTGTGGATTGACAAATATCTAATAATTGGAGTATATTATTTACGCGATATTCTTTTTCGTGTATTGGTGATATCGTAGCGTTGGTTTCGCAATAGCCTAAAAATCCTAAAGGTAATGTTACTTGATAGGGTGTATTGTTGTATACATGTAGAGATATAATATCTGAGTTCGAGTTTTTCAAATATTTTATGGATGAGATTGTGATTTTGAAAAACTTATGGATAGGCTTGAATTCAAAATCTGACATATAGAGTTGTTGTTTATTTTGTTTTTTATCATATTGGTGAACTTGTTTTATTGAAAAATTATGTATGTTTCCTGATAGTGGTTTCAGGTGTTTTCTTTGTTGGTTATATATTGGATAAAATTTTGAAAAGAATGGTGGTTGTTTGTTTAATCTTTGAAAAAATGTTAGTGATGTGTCTTTTATTTTTGTGTATTTATCTTTGATTAGTATTTTACTGTTTAAGATGTTGATTGTTGGTATTTATTTAGATATAAATGGTATTCCAATGATATTGTGTTTAATATCAGTGATATGAAATATTTGTTTAAATGGTTTATTTAAAATTTTATTCTGCTCCATTGTTCTTGTGGGGAGAAGAAATAATTGAATTTTTCCATAGTTTACCAAAGTTGATCCTTGTGCTGTTGCTAGTTTACTGGAGGTTTCAAGAGGTGTTAATTTTGGGTGTAATGTTTTTATCTCATTCCATGTGGGAATGTTTATTATGTTTGATTCTGCTCCTGAATCAATTAGAAAATCGATTTCAAGATCTGGTGGTTGAAATTCTTTGTTTCTTGGACTTTCTAAAAGAAATGGTATTGTCCAAATTTTTTCTTTAGGTTGTTCTTTTTGTATATTTTGATAGATGTGATTTGTATTCAAGCATTTTGTTTTGTCATTTTCATTGGATTTATTTGTAGTGTTGATTTCGCTAGTTTCTTGTGTTGTTTGTGTGGAATGGATGGGTTCAATATAATAATTGTGAGGGAGTTCTAATTGGTTTTCATATATATGTGATGAAAAAGGTTGTTCATATATAATAGGTTCGTAGTCATTTTCGACTGTTATCATATTGATGGAGGTAGTGTTTTCTGTTTCACTTTCTGAATCTGATGATCCACAGTTTATTTGATTTAGTTGTAGTTCGTCATTTGCTGTGTCATCAATACCTGGGGGGTCTGATGTTGTTTCCTGATTTGATTGTACTTGGTTTATATGTCTTTGATGTTTAGGTGTACTACTTCTGTGGCGATTGTTGGAATTGTTATAATGATTATTATTTCTGTGTGGTGATTGGGAATAATTTCTATAACGATTATTATAACTTGAATGTCGATTTTGTGAATTGTTTCTTGATCTATTTTGATAATTATTGTTTGATCTGTGATAGTTTGATCTGTTATATGAGTTATTCCTTGATCGATTGTTCGGGTAATTCTGATTTCGATTGTTTGAATAACTTCTATTTCGATTATTGGAGTAGTTTCTATTCCTATTATATGATGAGTTTCGTGACTGATTGTTTGGATAGTATCTATTCCTTGATTGGGAATTAGATCTAGAAACAAATTGTGTTGTATTTGAATTTGATCTGGAATAGTTATTTCGACTATTTGGTCTATTGTAATGATTTTGTGACGAATTTTGTGTATTTCTTCGTTCTGGTGATCTTCCTCTATAACTTGAGTTATATGGTGATTGATTTCTCGTGTAGTTGGTATTGTTCGGAAGTGGTTTTACTGAACTGTTGTTGCTGTATACATTTTTGTTCGGTAGATTTTGATCTTTCTTCATGTACTGATAGAATGATTTATTTGGTTCTTTATATTTTTGAGGTTTGTTTTGGTTATCTTGTTGTTTTTGTCTACATTCAGAAATGCTATGTCCGTATCGTCGGCAATAATTACACCATTTTTTGAAAGATGGTTTGCCTTTAAAGTTTGGGTGTTTTTCATAAATATTGAGTATTTTAGTGATTTTTTCAACAAGGTCTGTATCTGATTCCTGTATATTGTTGATACTTGTGGTATTTGTTTCGATTCGGTTAACATATTGTAATTTCTGATTTTCTGTTTCTTCAAGTTTCATTGTGATTTCCGCTTGCTCTAGCTTGTCTACTAGTTTTCGAAAGATGTATCCTGTGCGTCGATGTATCCAATTTTGATGTAGTGGCGTATTAATTGGTTCAGGTCCTATATTTAAAATTAAATTTGCTGTTACTGCATTTAAATAATCTTCTACAGAATATTCAGGGTCTGTTCCTGTGAATACCATTAATGGTTTGTTTGATGTTATTGATGATCCACCCATAAGGTATGGATTCATTGTCATTTATAATGATTCTGCGGCATTTGGCATTTGTGAAAAATTTGAAAGTTGATTTTTTGTTATTTCGTGTTGTTGAAGGTAATATGGGAGTGGTATTTCATTTTGCATTTGTGTTGGTTGATACGAGTGTGTAATCATTGGGTTTTGTGGCTGAATTGGTTGAAAGGATTGTATGTTAATTGGGTTTTGCATTTGTATTGGTTGTTGATTTTGTGTATCCGTTGGATGTGGAGAAAAAATTCTATGATGTGTATATGGTTTCTGTACTCCTTGTCCGCGATGTTCGTGGGTATATGGTGCAAATATATCTGGTTGTAAATAATCATCATCAGAGGATAGATAATCCATTTGATGAGGTGCTTGTTTTTTATTTTTATTCTGTTGAAAGAATGGGTAATTTTCACTATGATCCTGTGGAGGATGTGAAAAATTTACTGAGTTGGTTGTTGCCATTGGATTATTCCAATGTCGAGATCTGATTTGATTATTATTATTATTTCGTGGAGGATAGCAATCTGCAAAATTGTTTCTTGTGAACGTTCTGCGTGTTTTTGACGGTATTGTCATGGGTTTATATGTTTGGTAATCCATTTGTGAATATTTTGGAGCAACCGAAGGTTTAACGGTTGATTGTAAGGTTACCTGTGCTAGTGAAGTGTGTGTATTTTTTGGTGTTGTTAAATTTGGACGTATCGGTGAAATACTTTGTTGTGTAGTTGTTGTTTGGACAATTTCTTCGTTTATGAAGTGCGATGGTGTTTTGAGTGAGATTCCTAGTTTCATTAAGGTTTTCATTGTGTATGACCGTTGAGTTTAAACTGTTATTTCGAGTATCAGGTAAAAATGTATTGTAGTTTAATGGTGTTGCGTCAATGGTTAATGGTACTACTCTTACATAATCTCTTGTATAAGATATTGTACTTATTGCTTGACTTGAAATTGATTGTGGAAAATTTATGGATGCATAATGAGACCATTCGGGGTCCCAAGTGTAGTCTGACTGTTCTGTGATGCCGGTATCATCGATTGAATTTTGAGGTCTAAAATTTTTTCTTGCTTGTGAAATTAAATCTATATTATGTGTGAAATAATCTATTATAAACCATGCCAAAATTTTTTGTAAGTCATGTTTTGTATGTTGTGAAACTTCATCTTTAGTGAAATTTTCTTTAATTATATTTAGGAAAGATGAAAATAGTGTGATTTCATGTCGTACCCTTATATGTTTAGATGTCTCTGTCGGTGAGACATTTGAGATTGGAATTTCGTTTTCTAATATTGAGATATAACTATATATTATTGCAAAAACTTCATTAGTAAATATGGAGTTTGCTCTTTGTGAGTTATGATATTGTATGCTTTTTATATATTCTGAGAATACTTTTGAAAATTCTAAATCAAGGTCGTCTGTTTGAATTACATATTTGCGGTGATTCGGGTTTGGTGAGGTTAATTCTATGGTGTAGATTCCGTAGTGTTGTGTCAAATTACATATATCTTTCAGATAGTGATCAATAATTTGTCTTTTGATTTTTACATCTGGGAACTCTGTTTTACATGGGCTGATTCCGGGTTCAAACAAATTTAGGAGTAAATTCTTGCAAAATATATGCTGTCCTCTATCATTGGTTGCATCTACGAGGAAGGGGAAGATATCGTCATCATCTGGACTATCTTCACTTGGAGTGTGTGTTTGGCTCATTTTTTCGTTTAATGACTGTTAATAGGTAATTATCGATGTGTCTAATTGGTTGTTTCCAGTTATATAAGTGTACTGGTTTGTGTTTATATTGCTTTTTTATTCGTCTTTTTCCTCTTTTTGATGAATTTGAAGTTGTTTCTGAGTCGGAAAAATATAGTTGATCGTGAATGGGACAATTTTTATCAATTGATTCTTTTAATTTATAAAGTTCGACTAAATTGCTGGCTTCTGATTCTGAAAATGCGTTTCTGTTTTTGGAAAATCTTTTTCGTGTGATTTGTCTTTATTTGTTTATTATTTTTCTTTTTAGTGTTTGTCGTTTTGTTCTAATATATCCAACTGTTTGTGTATGAGGTGTGATTACAAGATCGTATTTTTTGTTATCTATTTCAAAGTTGTGTAATACGATTGTTTTTATTTGTTTCCTAGATTTTTAAATGACATAAGGTTTAGGATGACGGATGCAGTAAGTTGTTAGATGATTTCTATTTTCTTAATCTGTTAGTCCTTACGATTTTTTGGTTTGCTTAACCTGGGTCTATTTGTTCAGGGTTGGAGAGAAAAGTATATCGATTCCGAAGAATGATTTTTTACTTTCTCGTGGCTAGTATAAGCTAAGGTGTTAACTTACTTAATCTTACTTAGGGGTAGTGATTGTGTTCAAGGGTTGGAGAATAGTAAATCGATCCACAAGGTTCAGGTATAATTAGAACGCGAGTAGTTCGTTAGATACTATTTTAAACTTACAAAGTCTAATATTTATCCTGGGTCTTGATAAGAGGAGGGTTCAAGTGAAGGATGAATAACCGAAGTTCTTCACTGTTTATCCTAATTTGAATGATTAGTTTTGTTCAAAAATTTCTATTAGTCTTGGGTTTTTTGAAAGGGTTGGATAGTGAATCGACGTTTGAGGTCGTTAGACACTAGCTAAGTGGGTGGGGGAGAACAAAATTGTTCTTTTTGATCCAAGGATAGGCCTTGATGATCAAGTTTTAAATTTAATTAAAAAGAAAATTATTTAAGATCCAAGGATAAGCCTTGATGATTTGATTTTAAAATTAAGTGATTTTAAGTTTAAAATGATTAAATTTGTTTAAGAAAAAGATTTAGTTTTTTAATGATATTAGTGAGCTTATGATTGCTGTTATGTTTTAGGTGATGAAGCTGGGACATTTAGATGATTTTATGATTACTAACAGTTTATTGTCATGCTACTAATTTTTGTTTTGAATTTCAAAAAATATTTTTCAAACATGTTTTATATAATACTGCAGAATTTTAGGAAAACGATCTGAGATCTTTTTATCAATCGTTATTGTATATTATTAGTTTTGTTTTAGCGCCTGAAATGATTATGAAGATTGACTTCAAAATTTTATGTTTGCAAATGAAAATCTAAATTCATTGCTAATAAAATTCTAAATATAAAAGTTTGTGTTGGCTTTTGCCGTACTATCATATAACTATTTGGTAAGTTTCTATTTTGTCGTATGTCGTCTCTGGTTCGAGGTCTTCTTGCAATTCCGGGTAGTTTTGTTATCGTTCGGAATATTGGCTCTGATCTATTGAGTCGTAGAGACATTTCGATTAAATTATCGTCGTATAACATTTTTAAAAATGTTTTGTCTAAATTCTAATCTATTTTTGGTTAATTCTAAGCTATTAGGGTCTTGTTCGAGACTTATGGTCGCACAAGATGAGTTAGGACCGAGGTGGTTAACTCATAGAGTAATTTCGGATAGGGTACACCGTCTGCTCGTCACGCTATCTTCTTTTCGGCCGGATAGATTCGTGCAACTTCTTAGTCTAATACCGATCCTAATCTTACTCTTATACTATCTAGTCTCAGGTTGTTTAACTAGTCTCTGCTAGGCTCAATAGATCTAGGGTATACTGGTTTATTGCGGCTGCTGAAGTCTTCTTGGAGAGTCCAACTAATTTCTAAGTTAAATTCAAATCTCTCTGGTGCTGAAATTACAAGTAATTTCAGCACTTACAAATAAGTGGGTTGTTAGTTAGATGGATCATGATTGGTTAATATTAAATACTTTACAGTGGTAAAATATCTAATTTATCCAATCATAAAATGTAGTTTAGATCAGGTTCCAAGAGCCCAACCAATGATCGTTCTAGATCGAACGAGTACCAGCTGATAGACTCTGCCAAGTACTTCATAGAGAAGATTGACGAGATCTCAAAGGAGAGCTACGAGCCATCTACAGATGACATTATCCGAGCACGACAGCAGACACAGGCAAGTACACATAAGTTACAGTGACATTGACGCCACATTGAAAGTCTAAAGATAAGTTGCAAACATCGATATGCGTTCTTGATGCGTTGGCTCGGCGTTTTGTCTTAAAACCAGTCGCAATAGTCGGTAAAAATTAGCGGTAGTCTGGACACGACAAATAAAATTGTCTGGGTTTTATTCGCATTGAGCAAGCTTCAAATTTCAGAAACTAAGGAAACAGAACATAATTTAAGACTTGAAATTTTTTGAGAAGCAAGTTTTGGTTAAATTGAAACAGCGGTTATTTTTTCTTGTGCTGCACCTGTCGCAGATACTTCTCGGCCTCAAAAGTCTGGAATAACCCATAAATGCCTAAGATCAGTCGCTGTAGTATGATCAGAAAGCCACAACCTCAGCCTCTTTTTTCTAAATCAGCTGGTAGAATGTTATTAAATAAATTAATGATGTTACTCTTCGTGACTGCGTTTGAAAATATGATCAGAGTTCATCGCTTCTTTATCGTTTCAAAACTTACCCAATTTCTTGTTTAAAAAAAATCCATTTTTTTCTCTAGAACGTAATCAACAACCGTCGCACAGCATAGAAGCTAAATTGCCTGGAGTTCTCGTTGATTGCATGTGAGGCAAAATTACCATGCCATTTAAACAATTCAATCAAAAAAACTTGCATGTAAATCCTTTTTTACGGGTTACAGCAGCGGTTTTCCGTAAGGAGTTGAAAAGCTTGTGTTTTGATACTTCCCGCGTGGAGAAATCGTCTTAACTTAACTATATTAGATTTATTTTGGCTTTTTATTTCAAAAAGGCTTTTAAAAACGAAAAAAGCGTTGTTAGTGCGTAAATTACCTAGTTTTTAAAAAGCAATTTTTGAAATAAAAAGATAAATTTTAGGTTACAATAAGACAATTTCTAAACGCGGGAAGACCTACATGGAAGCTTCAATTTAAAAAAAATGAAAATGGCGCTTCGCAAAAAAAAACAAATAATCAAAAAACAGTAGATATAATTTATGTCTGGCAAAGTAGACAAGCAAACATGCTCAAATCTTATGCTCAAAGACAAGCAAACAAATCCAAAAACCAAATAGTTTCTTGTTCACAATTGCACTTTGTCAAAACAGGGCATAGTTGAAATAGAAATCAACATCCGAACCAACAACAGCGAGGGCAGATTCCGAATCATAGACGTTGGCGGTCAGAGGAACCAGCGCAAGAAGTGGGTGCATGCTTTTGATGATGTCACTGCCCTCATATACGTGGCCTCTTTGAATGACTATGACCTCACGCTCTTTGAAGACACGAGAAAAGGAATCAAATTAGTTTTAAGTTAAGAATAAAATGACATTAAAAATAAAGATGTGTTTCAAGAAGGAATTAATTTGCATTTAATTTACGAAAATAACTATTACCTTTTGAAAAATCACAATTTGGAAAAAATTCAAAAAGGACATTTATCTGCCTATCGAAATGTTTCTTCATTAAAAAAAAACTTAACGGACCATTTACGTCAGAAAAATTGATTTCTTTGTTGCACCAACGGATAGTTTTGTATAGAAATTTTGAGAATAATTTTAGCCGACAAGGTTTTTGATAATTTGATAATTTTCCGCTTAACTGTTCAAAAGGCGTTTTTTGATCAAATTTCGCCATAAGAAAGCCCTAAGGTAAAAGTTTTAGTTTCTATCAGCTGATTTGATTCTTTCAAAGGAACCAATCGAATGGCCGAGAGTCTAAATCTCTTCGAAAACACAATTCAAATGAGCGTCTTCAAGAAGAAAAGCGTGGTTCTATTTCTGAACAAAACAGACCTCTTCCGAGAGAAAGTGGTGCGATCCCCTATTGAGAAATACTTCAAGGACTATTCAGGCGGCCCAGACTACAAAAAAGGGGCGGAGTACTTCACAGATCAGTTTATGAGCAAAAACCAGACGGAGAATAGAAATATATACCCTCACTTAACGTGCGCGACTGACACGGAAGCTCTGGCTCATTTGATAAATGTGGTGGCTGATACAATTATTCAGCAGAACTTATCAGAAGTCGGACTCATGTAAACTTATAAGCTTAATTTTAAAATACAATTGTCAGTTCTGCTGTTTTTTGCCATTTCATTTTTTGGAAGTATATGAAAAGCAGTAGATAGTAAGTTCTGTATTTCGTCGAAAATCAGCCATAAGTATTTTGAAGTATAGACTAACTTGATTAACCAATCTCTCCTAAAAGGGGCCTAGGAAACTAGACGATAAGCAAATTAGACGGATACTACAAAAACGAAATTTGACGGAATTTCTTTTTTACGGATGTCGCATTTTAGACGAAAAAGCTATGAAAAGGAAAGGGCCAATTTTTTCTTAAGAGTCAAGTTTCACAAGTACAAAAAGAACATAAAATGTCAATACCTATCAAAACAATTAGTTCAAATGAACATACAATGTCAAATCTGAATATTACAGGAGAGTTTTGAATTGAATAAATTATGCATGATTGACTTGTAAAGTTTTTGGCCACCGAAATTGAACTGTTGTCTACAAACAATTTTATTTTTCTAACGCAATTTGTGTGCAAACAAAGTTAATTTCTCTCACTTTCGTCTATTTTCTCACAATTGCAGTTTTGCAAAACCGTCTAATTTCCTTTTAAGTTCCTCCGTCTAATTTGCTTATCGTCTAATTTATCAAACCCCCTCCTAAAACACCCTAAAATGAAGTTTGTCAAAAACGCTGCACAGCAAGTCCATTTTTGAGAAAACGTGCCAAAACTGTGCCTCAAAATAAGCACGCGATGACTTCTTATGAAGGCAACTTGGATGGGTATTTATAGTTATCTGAGAAAGCTCAAGAACCATTTTGGTCGAACTATGAAAAAGACTTCATTACAACGCCAAGCTCGGTGCTATGATAGAGCAGAAAAATGTGTTCGCTTGCTTCTGAGATCCTTAAAAACATCAATTGCATGTGTTAAAAGTTTCCCGCATCTAAAAATAGAAAAGAAATCATCATAATTGCAGGGCATATCAAAATACTATTGCAATATTATTGCTTTCCGAATTTTTTGGCAATAAAATATTGTTTTTTTTTTTCACATTTGCAATATAATATTGCAATATATTGCAATACTTCCGAGAAGAAAAATGCAAAAAAAACATTGAATTGGAAATAAGTATTAAAAATTATTTTTGTCAACACATTCTTTCACGGTAGTAATGTCCCAAAATTTATGATTGTAATGAAAAAAAAAGTTGCATTTCCAGATTAGCAGGCAGCATGCTTTTCCGATAATCATTATAAATGGCCGGAAAATTACGTGCATTTAACCTAAACGCTGCTTTATTAATCAATTTAAGTATTGCAAAATATTGCAATATATTGCAGGATAAATATCAATATATTGCTTATGATAATTTTTCAAAATAGAATATTGCAATATACATATTACAATATATTGCAATAGCAATAGTATTTTGATATGCCCTGCTTAGAAGTAACAAAATAATAGATTCCCATGATGCCCTCAAACAAAAAATGGAATGGAAAAAACAATTATAATCCATTGTTTTTATTACATTTAAAATTGATTATAATCAATTTTTTAAAATCAATTAAAATGATTTTTTTCATTTTCTTTTTGTTTCGCATCGCGCAAAATTTTGCAAGAATATCTGCATTTATCAAATTAGTGATGAAGAGATTTTGCAAAACGAGTATACATCCTACTCGATTTCTAAGCTTAATTTTTCTAAGCCTCGAACTGGAGAACGATCGATTCCATTGCTCCCACCACAAAATTTGCCCCTTTGTCCCTTACCCCCAATAACGACCCCCTTATCCAGAAACAACCCCCTTCTTGGTGTTCTAGTTCTTGAACCCCCCGTCCCGCAAAGTTTCGTCAGATTTTTTTTGATCACTTTTTTTGAAAATACAGGTCCAAAATATCATTTTTGGAAAAATTTGGCCTCTAAGGTTATTTTTGGCGCACCATTCCGATCCAGTATAGTATTTTACATAATTAAATGCATACATACACAATTATCACCATCAACAGACGTTATGTTTTTGAAAAACAAGGTCGAAAAGGAATGATAACCTTGAGGCCAACGACATCTTACGCAAACTTCAGGAAGATTTGAGAATATTTTATGGAAATTTGAAGTTGAAAAATAGTGTAACAGTTCAAAGTAGAGATAAGACTGTTTTGCATTTGAAAACGGTTGAAAGTGATCTAAATGAGTTGAGATGGGAGGTTAACTCAGTAATTTCAGATAGGGTACACCGTCTGCTTGTCACGCTATCTTATTTTCGGTCGGATAGATTCGTGCAACTCCTTAGTCTAATACCGAGCTTAATCTTACTCTTATATCTCTTAGTTTCAATAGATCTAGAGTATACTGGTTTTGTTACGAGTCGGTCTCCTGGAGAAAGCAACTAAGTTCTAAGTTAAATTCAAATCGCTTTGGTGCTGAAATTACAAGTAATTTCAGCACTTACAAATAAGTGGGTTATTAGTTTGATGGAGTGTGATTGGTTAGTCTTTAATATTTTATAGGGATAAAATATCTAAATTATAACCAATAACAATATATACTTTGGATCTGGTTCCACCCATCCGGGGTTTACAGAGTTTTTTGTTCTTTAACTTCTATCTGTAATGGAGGATTGATGATGATCGTTTGTATTTCGCGAGCATCAATTCTTTTCCGTTCTTGGAGGAAGAAGCTCCAGGAAGCTGGAACCGTAGATCTCATTCTGTCATTCAGCAATGACTGTGACCGCAAACAAAATCAATCTGATTTCCAAATGGTTTGTTATGATCGTTTGTTCCTGTTCGGCGTAGAGAACTGTGTTTCGATCTTATTTGAAAATGGCGTGAAGCTCGAGTTTGGAGAGAATGCCTTGAAACTCGGATCTGTACGTATACTTGAGCATCGAGGTGGTCATTGGTCGGATTCAATGAAGTCCTTTGCTTCGATGTCAAGTAGTATTTCAAATCCTTTGAGTTGTGGTTGTGGGCGGCATATCGGTTGTGTTTAGCCATTCTGTGGATTGAGTGTGATGAGGTCTTTTTAGTTTCTTGATGCTTGTTTTCGTGATTGTGAATGATCTCTATTACTGCATTATAAAATTTACATAAATAAATTTTTAGTTAGTTCTGTTTTTAGTTATGATTTGTTATTAGTTTTAATCACAAAAGCCTTTAATTTAGTTCTGTTAGTTTTCAAGAGTGACTCACACTTGAGTACTTTTTGTCAAAAAAGGTAATGGGTAACAAAGTGTGAATTCTGGCACGATGGGTTGGGCCGGCTATAAAGCATGCTCAGGGCGTCCTCTTCTGGTGGGTTAGGCCAGGAGTGAGGGTATTATTTCATGCTGGTTTTTTATGGGGTCCTGTTTTGTGTTAACCTGTTATGTTGTGTTTGTTACTGGTTCTTCCTTTTGTTGTTTTGGTTGTGTCCTTTTTTCAAAAATCAAATTGTTTGGTTTGGTTTGTCTTTCGACTTTTTGGTGTTTTATTCTTTCATTTTGACTTGTCAATAGTCTTCAAAAGAATAAATTATCTAGTTCTGTAAGCTGGTTTAATCCGGTTTGGGTACCGTGGGTTTTCTTTTCATAGTCATGCTGTTAGTTTGTGGTTTATGGTGTTTAGTAAGCTGCGTTGGTGTTTGAGCTGTTGTTAGTGAAAGTTGAAACTGGAAATCATTATTTTAAACAATTCGTCGTGGGCGAGCTGTGCGAGTGTGGATAGAATTTGTGTGCGAGTGAGTTTTGTCTCCAAAAGGTTAGTACTGCTTGCATTTGTATAGATTTATTACTGAAAATTTTAAATTTACTGCTTTGAAGGGATTGAAATTATTAAATTATTTTCATTGTGTTTAGATTTACTACATTGGGAAAAAATTTATATATATTAATTTACTACTTCGGAGAAGAAATTATACTGCATCATTCATTACGGTTTGTAAATAAAAATTTATAATTTATGAAGGAGTTTGTAATTTTTATTTGATTTTTCTATTTGTTGATGATCGTGATCTAAAGACTAAAGAAAAAGAAAAAACAGGTGATAAAGAAAAGTTAGTTTTATTTCGTATTTGTTAGTTTTTAAATTATTTAATTCATACTTACTTAGTCATCGGGAAAGAATCTATGAGGGAAGATATCGTGTATAGCATCTGATGTGGTTAGTAGTTTTGCTAATATGCGAATGATGTTTTTAGTATGAAGCAGTGGCCAAAGCAATTGCAGTGCCTTAATTGTCTTTAGTTCTTCAGTGCCAAAAGAAAACTCATGATGTGTGTTCTGAATTAGATTAAAAAGCTTGTGATTATACTTAGTATTGTGGATAAATTCTGAAATTGACATTTCTACAGGTTGGATGTATACATGTGGGACAATTAAGGGTCTGGATTCTTCTACATTGAAAGTCTTGATTAGTGGACAAAAGATGTACATTTGGGTTATGGGGTCATAGTTACGGAGGATGCCGTGAAAGTTAGTATTTTTTATGCAATATGTGAAATTAAGAAAAAACCGTGATGTGTATTTAGAGTTAATAAATTGATTTCGGTGATGCGGTTGTCGTGATGGTGTATGTAAGTCAAAGTGATTTTGAATGAATTTATAATAAGTGCAAGTAATTCTCAACAGGATGTCTATTTCTCAACATGATGTCGTGTGAACAGTGCAAATATCATTCTTTTGGAGTGAGGAAGTGTAAGATTAGTGAGAAGGATTCAAATTTTTTGTAGAATGATTCGTAAGCTTGATTGTCAATAAGTGCTTCTGAAATGATGTGATCATGCTTTTTATCTATTGCACTGAGTGTGAAAATATGTTCAGATGAAAAAAATTTCAGTTAGTTGCGGGTTAGCGGTCTTGTCGTCATCGAGGAATTGGTCTTGGTTAGGTCGGATGATATTATGATCATAGTGCTCGATAGAATACTCGTTAGCTCGGGGCGCGGTGAACATTTTCAATAGCTTTTTGTATCCTACGTGCGTAAATTGTCGAGGTGACAGTGCTGTAGTTAGTCTGAAAAGGTCATTTTTGTTTCTTTCTATTTCTTGCGGTGTGTTAGTGAGTGTCAGAAAATGTGGGTTTGAAAATTGATAAAATGATGTCCAATGGAGTGTGGGGATTAATACATGCTCATCGACATAGTGGGGTTGTTCAGTAGTTGGGTCGGAGTGATTATATGTATATTGAACGAAGAGAAGTTATAAAATTCGGAGAAATTCGGGAGTATTTTTGTGGTCAGGATGGTTTATATAGTCGCGGGCTATTCCGGGTTTGGAAGGAAACGGGTAATTGGGAAACTTTCTTTTGAAAGTTCTACATGCACGGTTAGTAGTGGATGATCATTGGGTTGATGTTGAAGATTGGGCTGAAGAAGGTGTGGGAGTCGATGGGTTTGATGATGTTATGGTTGACTATATTTGATGAATGGTTAGGGTGTGAGGATGTTGAATTTGTTGTTGTGGTGTTATTAGGTTGTTCAGTTCATATGAGATCTGCGTGTTATCTTAGGAATTGTTGTTGGAGCGTTCATTCGTAAAGAGGGTGTATGTGGGTGTCACTTGGGAAATATGAGAGTTAGTAGAGGGGGAGTCGGTTTGGGCTTGAGAGTGGATGGGTCGAAAGGGAGGTTGAGAAAAGGTTGACCGGCTGGGTTCTGGATTTGCGAATTCGTCAGGGGTTTCTAAATCTCAATTATCGAATTGGGAGATTGTGTGAAAAACTGTGATATATGAGTCTGCATCAGAATCCATGCCGGATGATGTGGTAATATGGGGTGATTCAGGTGGCGGGAAAGCAAAAAGTGGGATGAGTGGAATGGGGTTTTGAAGATTGGCTGGGTGGGAAATTGAGCGGTGAAGGGATCCAAATTGTCGGCTCATCGTGGGCTAAAAAAAATGATCGATCTGAGATCGAAAATTTGTGGTATGAGGCTGTTTGATGATTTGTTCATATGTATTGTCATATGAGATTGTTGTGTTTCTATGTGGCGGATTGGACTTTGTGTATAATTAGATCTTGAACTTGTAATATTTGTGAGTGCTAGATTTCTAAAATTTCGTGGTACTAGCGATAATGGGTGATTATGATTTAAACTTGATAATTGTGGTGCTGTGGGTGATGCGTTTGCGTATTTTTAATTCGTCATATGTGTTTGGTGTAGTTGATATGCTTGTGTTATATTCTTTTATTTGTGCATCTAAAAGTATTTTGTTTATTGATATAGAAAAAATTCCAAAAAATCCTGCAAAAACTATACGTGCTACGCTTGCTTGTTTGTTCTTTTGTGCATGTATTGCGCATGTGTTATAGATTCCTTTCAATAGAGAGAAAGGATATCCAATAAAATTAAACATTGCGTATAATAGAGTCAATCTTTCTGAGATGTAATAGGGCCATCCTAGAAAGGCTAAAAGTTCGTTTTTCAGATTTACAAAACTAAAAATATTGATTGGTGATATATCCTGTGGTCGATATTTTTCGGCATTTAAATAAATGTAATCTTTAATGTCTTTAAAAATCCGCTGTAACCTTGTGCGTAAATGCCAGAAAATCCTGCAGTTTCTGCAAGTTTGCGTAAATTTTGATCGATTGCTTGTCGTTGTATTGTGTCCATTTTTTAAGTAGTTCTTGAAATTGTTGTGTGCGAATGTCGTGTTGTATGTGTGATTTAGAGTAGAAGGCGATCGATTGTAAATCGATTTTCGGGTTGCGGGCAATAGCTCTAATACTTTCAGGTGAAAACTTTTTTAATGGTTGCATTAGTGTTGGATATGGTGTGAGAAGATGGTATTTGTCTTCGTCGGAGTTTAATTGCTCAACATTGTGGCTGTTTACTGATCCATATGGGACTGCTTTATCCCAAAAAAAAGTTCTTCGTGAGAGTGTATCAACAAAATGTACTTTATTTTTGTAGAATATACGGGATTCTTCTATAACATCGTTTATCTTCAAAAACATACAAAGGTGATACTTTTTTGGAACATGTGTAAAACCATAAAACGTTTCCTTCATAATCAAAGAAATTTGATCTATTTCTGGATAATAAGTATCCTGCATATGGTATTTTGAAAACTGCTAGTGCGAGTGATT